>NC_051182.1:57714837-58014837 GCF_013339695.2 Rhipicephalus sanguineus
ATCACTTTACTTCCTCAATTTCTATAAGTGAAACCGAAACTGCAGCAAAGATTTTGGGTGCAATGCTCCAGAGAAAAAACAAGCGACGAAATCTTCAGCAGTGTTGCACTGGTAATAAAAATTTCTGGAATTATACGTGCCAAAACTACAATGTCTTTATGATGCGGCCGCAGAGGAGGGCTGCGGAAATTTCGACCACTTCGCGTTAGTTAACGTCCATCTAAATCCAAGTACTTGAGCCTCTAGCATTTTCGCATCATTCGAAACTGCTGGAGCCGCCATCAAACCTGTGCATTTGGGTCAGCAGCCGAGCACCGTAACCAACGCACCACCACGGCAAACATAAGGAATCCTGAGGGAGACAAAAAAAGAAGAAAAAAACGCCAGGCCTGCGCGGAAAGCGCAGCACAGTCACAGCGAAAGCTGGAAGAGCGGCATTTCTAGAGCCCATTGTAAACTCTCTTGTGGCTACTCATACAAGTACACTAGCAAGGTACCCACTACGCTATAAATCACAATATTTGTGAAGTTGGGAAGCACCTACAACGCCATTATTCCTCATTGTGCGCAGAAGCGAGGTTCCAGCTACACATATGTAAGGCATTATGTGCACTTTGTTTACGTGACGACTGATGACGATGAAGAATTGTGGCTCAGCCCTTGTAATGGGTTTGAAGCTTTAAACAGCTCACCAGTTACGTAATTCGCATTATGTGACGCCCGGTCGCTCTTCCACTCTCCCATCATGCAATTTAACATACGTTGACGTGAGAAAGAGAGACAGAGAGAGGAGGGAAGAACTTTATTGAGACCCTGAGGAAATTGATGACGGGCTTATGGGCTTCCTTAGCAACCAATGCAAGTGCACTTGCGAGGAATCCACTACGCTATACCTCATCATAATTTCTGTGACATAGGGAAACAGCCACTATGCCATTTTTCGTCATTCAACGGAGAGCCGTGGTACCCGCTAAAAACATATAAGGCATTATGCGCACTTTGTTTGTGTTGTGCCTGATGACGATGAAGAATTATGGCAGAGCCCCTTGTAATGGGTTGGAAGCATCCAGCAGCCCACTCGTTACGCAATTCGCATTGTGTGACGCCTGGTTACAGAATTCGCGTTGTGTGGTGCGTGGTTGTTATTTCACTCTTCTACCACACTAAATTACATATGATAATGTGGTTCTTTCTGGACATGAAGCCTGTATAGCGTCTTCTTGCGAGGCAGTTCCAAGCACCGGCATGGCTCTGAGGTACAACACTGGGCTCGCACGCAGAGGGCCCAGGTTCGAACCCCGTTCCATCCTGGAAATTTTTTCTTATTTAGTTTTTTTTTCTTATTTCGAGCGATAGTGGTTACGGACACCGGCGGCGGCGGCGGCGGCGGACAACTACGGCGCCAAAAACGGCCGGTGAAATGATCTCATAACAGCTTTCGCTGTAAAAAAAACGTATCGGGCTTTGTACCCGCGCCCCAGCGACAACACTCGAACAGCCAGCACGGACGATCAGCCCATTCAGCCACAGCACACGGCGGCTGGCACGTGATACGAAAGGTACTGTAAAGATAGTACGGTCAAACATGACACTGTGTTGTAGAAAACTTCACTTTGGAACGTGTTTTACTTCACGTAAAACCATGGTTGTTAACTCAAATGAAAGATTCATGTTCGTAATAATTATATCTCCGACAAATTTGCTGGTTTCCGTCTTGTTTTTTCAGGTGGCTCGTTCTTGTCCCGAAAAACAAGGCGTGACATAGATAGCTTCCACAGGTTCCCATTGTTTAAACTTTAGTCGTCGTGAGAACAGAATGGGAAGCACCAATGTTAAGAATGCTGCATTTGTAAAGTGCGGTGCAGCTCCTAGAACTCGCCTTTCTCAAAAGTTTTCGAAGTTGCGCCTCTAAGATTTTTAACGGTGAAAAATGACCGTTTTCCATTGAAACGTGACAGCTTCCACCAGTGGCCGCTAGAAGCGCTGATCATCCAGTGTGCCTGAAAACTGGGTATGTTCCATTTCATAAAAAAGCCATTAGTCCTCTTGGGTGGCTCAATGCCGGATAGCTCGGAGCTGGAGTCGCCTCTCTAGTTCGTCCATCACCCAGTTGGATAACAATGGGCTGAATGTAATCATTTTCACACGTGTGAAGGTCCATTACGTGCCTAATACTGCCACGTGCGTTTCTTATTATCACTTTTGCTGTATTCGTTTTTTTGCCCACAAAGACTGTCAGCAACTCTCAACGCAAACCGCGCCTCATTGTTCGAGACGTTTCGCGATTATTGTAGATCGTTTTGTTAAGATTGCGCGCAAGACGCGAACACTCGAGCCTATTCTAGAACTTGCGCGACAACCAGCGAAAGCGCTGGAATCTTCGACGGCACATGTATAAATGCCGACGCGCTTCACCGCTTGCCAGTTGATCGACGGTCGACGATCTGTTCGCCGCTATCAGTGTATTGCTGTAGTTTGACTTTCAGTATCCCGGCCACGATTTCGGCCAAATAAAGTTTCTTCTCGGACGTGCTGACTGCTGTCTTCGTCGACGTCACGACCACGCGATAATATTGTTCTTCCAGTCTTCCGCTATAACGTTGCTGTTCTTGTCCTTTAACATGTTTTCGACCGCGTACAGCTTGAAGTCTCCGCAGTGGGGTAAATCGTGGGCGTCGGGGCGGGGGGCTTCACGAGTAAGAAACGAAGATTACATTGGAAGACACCCACAGCGCAAAACTTACAACTGGCTAATTTTCAAACTTACAGCAATATGTATGCGCTCTTCACCAGGAAACAAAAAAGAATAGAGCAAACGAAGCATATGAAAATTTCAGAAAAAAATTGTAGCAGCCCAAGAAATTTCGAACGTGATAAAAAGTGCATGAGTGCAGCTTCGTATGCTCTTTCGAGCAACGAAAGTGAATTTCTCGTGATCGTAAAACACGTGATATCGATGATGGGTTGTTGTTTCATGTGACTGCAATTTTTGTACGCCAGGCCTGCAATTGTCGCGCTACTAAAATCACGTAACAACACGTAACAACTAGTCACGTGAATAAAAATCACGTAACATCACGTGACTATTGACTGACATGTTTCCGCGAAAAAACTTCGGAACAACCGGGTGGCGCGGGGCAACCTTCGAGTCTGCACTGGACTCTTCTAATAAAGTTGTACTTTGTCTCTCAGGCGACAAAAATCACATCACGTAATTACTAGTGACGTGAAATTCAGATCCACGTAACAGGTAGGTAGTGTGTGGAGAACCGACCGAAACCTGAGAACAATAGAATATCCAAGCCTAGCCATATCCTAGTACTACTAGCAAAAACTGCACCTCGAGCAAAACATTGGTAATACTAGCAAGAACTTTGCACCTCTAGCAAAAGCTTGGTAATACTAGCAGAACCTTAGAAGAAGCTACGTCGAACACTAGCTTCGCTGTCGGTTCCAGCCTTGCGCAAATGGTACAAGCTGCGCACATTTTAATTTATTGATGTTCAAAATGGCGTGTTACTGCGGTACGTTGAGGCCGGCTGCGAGTGCGTGCGAAAAGCTGCTGAATCACAGCATTTTCGTTTCGTGACTCGCAGCACCAGTCCCTGGACTGCCCCACAGATTTGATCCACACACGTCATATCACACGGACCTATCCGATACAGCGCACAGTGCTGTATGATGCTAAAGGAAGAAGGAGTGCTGGTCTTTTTCTGTTGACGTAGGACGGTAGATATGACAACAGATGAATAAACATCCCAGTTTTGCCGCAAAGGCAATGCAATGAGTGCGATGGCAACAAATGAGGTAAAGCTGGCAGCTAACTCTTGAAGATCCAGTCTCGCGCAAATATACAAAATGGTGATGTAAGAGACACAGCCACTGCACGTAGGAAAGGCGATTTCGCAGCTTGAGAGCGCAGCATGTAGAAGCTGATACGAGCTGTCTGCTGATGCCGGTGGAGATAACGATTTCGATTTCTTTGAAGTTCGGGCGAAATCATTGCACTGTTGTTGAAAAAAACAACAAATAGTGTTTCCTCTTATTTGTTTGGCTTAATAATCTGTTGGTTTGATTAGTTGTGGCTAACAAAGAAAAAAAAACCCTCGAACAATTCCACTTCTTTCGTTAAGACGACGGCAGACACTTGCGTTAACCCTAAAGTAAAAATCAACTGTAAAAATTGCCAAGTTTGTCATTTCATTACTATGCCTTGCGTTTCTAAGCTTAGTTCACCTCCTTTACGTTGCTGTATTGTAGGTAACTGAGAAGATCATAACGAAATCATGACAACAGAGAAATACGTTTCCACCACAATACGCGTACGATATATCGAACGAGCTTAGTTCACCCTAATTTGATCGGGCGTTCTGTTCCTTAGGGCGTTTATAAAAGAATAAAGCAAGAATTACAATTGTAGATCTGAACGCTCTGATACGCGTGGAGCGTTTAAACATGCACTAAAAAGTAATAAACCCATAACTCAAACACATAACTCTATACCTCGAACAAAACAATGTATTAGCATCTTCTCAACATGGATTCCGCCGAGGACTTTCTACAGTTACGCAAATATTAGAACTCATACATGTCCTATCCTTAAGCATCGACCACCAAAAGCAAATAGACCTAATCCTACTTGACTTCTCCAAAGCATTCGACAGAGTATCCCATGGAAAATTGATTAGAAAGCTTCAATTTACAATAGGCGACGGACCAATCACAGAATGGGTTAATAACTATCTCTGTAACAGGACACAGTTCGTCGATGTAAACCACGAGTTTTCAGAAGTTTCAAAGGTCACCTCCGGTGTTCCTCAAGGTAGTGTCCTTGCCCCTATGTTATTTCTAATATTCATCAACGATCTACCTGGTATTGTCGATACTAACATGACACTATTTGCTGACGATTGTATAACCTATCAAGAAATTAATTCACCCGAGGATCACGAAACATTAAGTCATGCGCTGGAATCAATAACACAGTGATGTTATAACTGGCAAATGACTGTTAATGTATGCGTATCACTAGAAAACAGAACACCTCGGTATACCCGTACTCTGTGGACAACACTCCTTTAACAACGGTTAATGATTATACGTATCTCGGCCTGGTAATATCTAATAACCTCAGGTGGAACTCTCATGTTAGTGCTATAACATCTAAAGCTTTAATAAGATTTTTCTTCCTTCCAAGGCGCCTCCGTCATTCTACACCTGAAACTAAGCTTCTTGCGTATACTACATTTGTTAGACCTATCCTAGAATATCCTAACGTCTCCTGGTTTCCACATACTAATAAACTAATAAAAATGTTAGAGAGAGTACAGGAAAAGACAATCAGATTTATTTACAATGAGTATAACCTAACTTCCTCACCATCACAACTAATCAACAGAGCCGGACTACTAACTCTAGAAAATCGTGCCAAACTAGCTCGTATGAAAGTAATTTATCAGCTTATGCATAACATGCGGTCTATAGATAGCTCCCGCTAACTGTCCAAATCTGGAACAAGACAGACCAGACATAAACATCCCCACACCTTACAAAACTACCGTTTTAGTACCAATTGCTTCAGATTTTCATTCTTTCCACTCACAACTACAGAATGGAACAACCTACCCTCTCATATTGTCCTTAGTCCCACGTTAGAAAATTTTTTGCAGTCTTATGAGTTTTACCTAATCGCGACGCAAATATGACTCTGTGGCCTTATTGCATTTTGTAACAAATTCTACTAATCCTTATTATCGTATTTTAAATCATTTACTCTTTGTAAAAATTGAATACCACATGTATTAAAAAATCTGTAACCCATTATCATATACCGCACCCACTGCGTTTTGCGTATGCTTGGTTTACAATGGTGTACTGTTGACTCTGTTGTGTTGCATGTTTCTTTTCTTCTTGTTTTTATAGCATTGTGTTACTTTCACAGAATTTCAAAAATTTGTGTGCCTGTATAATTTCGCTCTTTGATTGTATTTATGTATTGTATATTCTTGCCCTCCCTGCAATAATCCCTTCTTGGGATTGGCAGTATGATTAAATAAAATAAATAAATAAATAAAATCAACAGAAAAAGAAATGGTAGCGCGTAATTACAGTCAAAAACCTAAATCGAAACCAAAACACTTTTGTTTTGTATCGGTGGCGGTATCTTGTGGGAAGCTGTCGAACTAAGCGATGACAGCGCGCTCCGAATGTGAGCGATTAGCTCACTCGTCAAGGACGATGACTTGTCGCGGGTGATAAGCAAGGGCTTATCAATATACCACAAGCAATTAAAGGACTTCGTTTCAAAAAACGCGTTAAGGAACAATGTTACGCCAATTGCGAATTGTTGAGAATGGCTTCAGTCGAAAGGTGAGTGCCAGGACTACATGCGATATGCTGGCCAATAAGATACCTTGCTTAGTTTTACCACAGTGAGAGTTTTTGTCTCGAAAAACAGCCCACATTTTTTGCCGTGTCCATAGACTCCCATTGTGCAAACTTTAATAGCTCTGGGAACATTAATTGAAGATTACTGCAGCATGACCGCTGCAGCATGACCGCTGCAGTTCTCGTGCATTTATGTTCCCAGAAGCTATCTGTGGTCCGCGTTTATCAACTTCATTCTCTACGCTTAATTATTCAGCAAAAACTCGCTACTTCCACTGAAAACTCACTAGCTCGCGCCGCTGCCGCCGGGGAGCGTGGCTGTTATGTGTCCATAAAAGTTACATGTGCTTTAGCATTGCACCTCCAGTGCAAGATACGTTTAAATGTGGCCTTAACGCATCATCACACGCGAAAATTGACCGGTGTCCCGCGTTCGCGTGTCCCGTTGGCGTCCACACGAGTTATGCAAAAAATCATCACGTGATGACGTCACCATGTGACGCCATCATGACGTCACAACTCGCCGAAAATTGTGGCATGAATATGACGCCATAGTGACGTCTCATGATGATGTCAGAACATAATCTTAGCTTGGTCAACGGTGAGCCCATCACGAAGGCAGTGAAAAACAAGGTGAGGTGCCTCGGATCATAGAGGTAATAAAAAACTACAATAGGTGCAGAAAGCTTTCGAGGGTGACGGCGCATACACAATACATCGACTGAAAAATAAAGAAGATGTTTTTCGCCTTCTAGTCGCCTTAGGTGTGTGCACAAGGGACCCTGTGAATTTGGTTTCATGGTTATGTTTCAACATATGCAGATCATATCAACTGCATCACAAAAAAATGCTTGAGTCCAGTCATGTGTGTGTATCTCAAGAACGCACTTACTCATTTTTTTTAAATATGGGACGAAGTAAGTCATGTGCGGGCCGGTCGCTAGCGAATAGTCCGCAGGCGACGTGTTTGAGACCCGTGCTTCATAGTGACACGTGTATAAACATAAACGACGATGACTCTTGCCGTGTCCTCTTGCCGCTGCACTAGCACAGCTCCCAGACCCACATTGCTAGCGTCTGTGTGAAGCATCATGGGGGCTTCCTCGTCGAAGTGGGCAAGCACCGGGGGTGTTTGAAGACGTTGGCGCAGATCATTAAACGCAGCTTCCTGTACGTCATTCCACTGAAAGGCGACGTCGTCCCTCGTGAGCCGAGTTAAAGGTGACGCAATGCGCGCGAAGTCCGCGATAAACCGCCGATAATAGGCACAAAGGCCCAGGAAGCGTCTGACAGCCTTCTTATCGGACGGTACCCGGAACTGCGCAACGGCGGCAATTTTTTCAGGATCGGGCCGAACGCCTGCATGGCTGACGACATGACCAAGAAATTGGAGCTCTTCAAAACAGAAGTGACATTTATCTGGCTTCAACGTGAGGCCCGCGGACCTTATGGCTCGTAAAACAAATTCCAGCCTCTTGAGTTGCTCGTCAAAAGTTGCGGAAAAGACTATGACGTCTTCCAGATAAACCAAGCAGGTTTTCCACTTCTCCCCGAAAGGACGGTGTCCATGAGCCTTTGAAAGGTAGCGGGCGCTGAACACAAACCGAAGGGCAAAACTTTAAATTCGTATAAACCATCTGGTGTCACAAAAGTGGTTTTCTCCCGGTGAACAGTAGCGAGCGTGTCGAAGTCTGTCAAGCGAGTCATCGATACGTGGAAGCGGGTACACATCTTTCTTGGTCACTTGATTCAGCATGCTGTAGTCCACGCAAAAACGCAGGGTGTCGTCCTTTTTCTTGACTAGGACTACAGGTTATGCCCAGGGGCTCTGTGATGGCTGAATCACGTCATCTTCAAGCATTTTCGCCACTTGTTGCTGTATCACTTCGCGTTCCTTGAGAGCCACACGATAGGGCTTCTGGTGAATAGGTCTCGCCCTGTTTTCGGTAATTATTCGATGCATCGTTAGCGGCGTACGGCCAACTCGTGATGTCGTGTTCGAGTCCCACGAACACCATTTGCCAAGGATCGGAATGGATATTTTGGGTCCACTTCCTACTTCTACTGCAGGGAACCGCTGTGTTATCGTCGCAACGGATTATCTGACCCGGTACGACGAAACAAAGGCAATCCAAGGAAGCACAGCGGCGGAAGTTGCAAGCTTTTTCAGAGAGAATGTTGTACTGCGACATCGTGGCCCAGCCGTCGTGATTACAGACGGCGGAACCGCATTTACGGCAGCTCTTTTAGGCCATGTTAAGTGGCACGACTCATTATAAGACAACTGCCTACCACCCGCAAACGAACGGATTAACAGAGCGCTTAAACAAGATTATTCAGGACATGCTTTCGATGTACGTGGATGTCCAACATAAAAATTGGGACGAAATCTTACCCTATATCACGTTCGCATACAATACAGCTAAACAAGAAACGACTCGCACGACTCCATTCAGCCTCGTTCACGGACGGGAGGTACGGACGACGTTGGATGCGATGTTACTACACGAATGGGACGACATCGACACGGACTCCGACGTGTTTACTCAACGCGCGGAAGAAGCTAGGCAGCTCGCACGCTTGCGAATCCGCCAGCAACAAGACTACGATTCAGGCCGCTATAATGCCCACCGTACAATATAACCTACGCAACCGGCGACCAAGTGTGGGTTTGGACGGCCATACGAAAACGTGGACTGTCCGAGAAACTGTTAAGGCGATACTTCGAGCCATATCGTGTATCGCGACAGCTGAGGGACGTAACCTACGAGGTCGTCCCCGACAGTCCCTATTGCACAAGTCGTCGCCAGCACCGGCCAGAACTCGTGCATGTGGTACGCATGAAGCCCTATGTCACCGACTGACTGTGCGCTTCCATAAAACGGTGGTTCTGGTTTAGCATCGGGTTGGTGCTCTGTTAAGGAGAGGCACGTGACACGTGTATAGACATAAACGACGATGACGATGATGAGGTTTCACAGACTCCGGCTAGTGGGACAGTAGCTTTCGCAGTGAAAGACGAGGAAGACGTTTTTCTGTTCAGCTGATTTGAACACGCTGCTTCTCTGTCGCAAGTTGTCCTTCTCGTTTGTACGCGTTGCACCGCGACAATACTATGGCGTCTGACTCCGCATACCATCGCTCTAAAGTGCTTAACAAAGTTTGTTGCCGGGCTAGTTGGTTCATAATCTTCATAATCCTAAATACTGGATAGCGCGGTAAAGCGTTCCTATAGAGCGCTCCTAGTTTCCACGGAAAGTAGGCACGCTCTACAGTGCTTTCCGAGTTGCTGTGGTATACCTGTAATTGAGTTGGTCAACCGTCAAAGAGACAAAATTTGGCACTCACTGACGGATAGATAACAAGAATGACTTTTCCACTGCAACCCTTAGGCGGCCATCCCCTCTTCAGGACCAAATTAAGTTATTCAGTCAGTCAGTGACATCCAGCTAGCGAACTGTCTACAAGTATTCTACAGTCTCAGTTTCGTTCCTTGCGCAGTTGCTGCATCCTGCCACAATGCCAACAGTGTGTTCTGGCGTGGGTTGGGGTGTGGCGCAAGGCACTGATGCGTTGTCTTTTTTGTTAAAAGTGGCGGGAGCACGCTAGGTCTCTTTGTTTGCGGTGACGTTGTGGATTTACAAGTTGCATGGAAGGAAGTTGCATTAGACAGTTTTGGCAAAGCATCGTTCACTCACCGGTCCGCGATGTATAATCGCGTCTTGCCAAGACGCGGTCAACATGGCTGCCAAACAACGAAGAATCGATGTGGACGCACTGCCGTGCTCCGCTGAATCCCCCAGCGTGGGTGTGAGATACAAGGACCTACTCTGCTCTACGCAGAATCGGCTTTACAACGGAGCGAGAGATGCGTTGTTCGTACCGCTGCTCTCATGATCGTTTTGCGCACGAATAGACGGGCCTGGCGTCGCAGCTGAAAATGCAATTGGTGTTTCTCGCTCGATACCGTATTTTTATACCTATACATAAACGATGCATAATATCTAGTGAAAAACACGCATGTTTGTTTTCAGACGTAATAAAAATAATTTATCATTTGATGATGCCAAATCTCGAATACCATTGAAGTGCAACGCATATTACCCTGGCGGTTGATTTTGTCCCGGTTTCAATTCAATCTGGTGGTCACGCAAACTTTTTGTAATAATTAAAGAAAATTAGAAGGCACAAAAAATCTAGAAGAATAGGCGAAAGGAAAGAGCGGCTCTCCAAACTTCCGACTTCCAAACTCGGCATGTCGGCTTTGCGTGTCCAAGCGACGGTTTGGCACATCCAGACCAAGCTTGCACTTTAACTGGGACCAATTCATTGATGATTTGGTAAGCCGGTACCTTGTGCGGAAAGTAGCATGGACAATAAGCGCGACTAGTAAGCAAGACTCAGAATCAGCAAGAGATGAGCATATAGGGTAGGGCCCTCTATAGAAGAAATATACTTCAGTAAAACTGGGCTACTGTCTGGGCTACTGGGTGCATGCTTCAAGAAAATTAGAAGACTCAAACCCTCAAGAAGGATAGGTGACTTGTAATTTTCTTCAAGCATGCACCAACTAGCCCAACAAGAATTTTACTGACGTATATTTCTGCAGTATGTATGACATAGGGAAGAATCAAGCAAGTATTAATTGAAAATAAGTTCATGTCACTTTGTTTAAATTCGATATACGAGCGCCGCGAATCTCAACAAGAAAGGCCATCCGAAGCAGATCCGAAGCCTGTACTTCTCATCCATCCCATGGTGGTTGAAGCGCCGCTCAAGGAGCCCCGCACGGACCCTATAGCGGCACATACTCTTCTAGGTTTCATAGCATGAAACTCTATGGCGATGTGACGTCCGACTTGGGCTGACTGGACCCCCGGCCTCGTAAAGTGCTTACACCCATTCTATTAACCGACGCCTCGAAGAAAAGAAGACCCCCTTCCCCTTCTCACCGGAGGCGACGAAGACAGCAATCTGCAGCAGGGTTCTTGAAAGATTTTGTCAATGGTGCTCGCGGGCCCACCACGCAAAATACCAGGATCGGTGGCAGCGTCATCGGGAAGCGGTCACTGCGGCGGCGAGACGCCGTGCGCGCCCCTCAGTTTTATGGTGTGGGAAAAGCGGAGCGCCTATTGATTTCATTCATGCGACTTCGCTATGGCCCTGTGCCGGCCCTGCCGGGCCGGGCCAACCTTCTCTCCGCTGCTCCCGGGGCTCAATACCGCGTCTTCCGTGAATGACCGCCTGCGACACTCAGGGAGAAGAAGCGGCAACTACGGGGAACCATACCGAAGACGCCTGTTACAAGCTTTGAAACACGACCTTGACATCTGGTCGTCTGGCGCGGCAGAAACGGGAGCGATGGGAACAGCCAGGGGCATTTCTGCGCGGCGCTCAGAACACTACGTGTTGGCCATAAGAGGCGGCGCGCTTTGTTTGGCCTTTGAAATTCCTGGGTGCCCCCGCATCTATGGAAAGTTCGCCGATTGCCCTCTCCAAGTTTTGCTCTTGTGCATTTTTTTGCTCTGTTTTGCCTCAGGAGAGGGTTTTGCGTGGCTGTGGGCTATGGGGGCGGTCGTCGGGCTGATACAAGCTGACCGACAAGGAAATATTTTGCGCAACGGGTGACAATTGGTTGGGTCTCACGGAGGGGCGGAGTCAGGGTCTACGAAAAGCGGCAGCGGGACCACGATCGGGAGAGACAAAAAAGGAGATTGGGAGAATTGCGGGATAACAGAGATTATCTCCGGTTACTTTGAGCAAGTCCGGTCGTTCGAGACCCGGGAAATGAGAGAAAAAGATATCTAGGTGCTTGTATCACGAAGAAGTCCGCCACGATGACCTAGGAGAGCCCCGGACAGATTGGACCGCGACTGCAGTGCTGCAGCCTCAACCCGAACCGACCCGAACAACGAGCCGCTAGGCCTGCGACATTATGGACTCACCCGTGAGATGAGCTACATCCCTTTCTATATTCACGAACTTAGCGAAGCGGGAAGCAGCAAGTTGGGACATTGCGCAGTTTGACTAATTACTATCTTCGCGCTCTCGTGCTAATCGTCTGGTTTCATTGTCATTGATATCTATCCTGCACTCTGCAATGTTGCCGCGAGTGTTGTATTCTTTTGTTATGATTTTGTGTAGCGTGTGTCGTCTGAGGAGAGTATGTGCGTATTTCATTCATAATCAGTATTACATAATTTCTTTGTAAACCAAGAAGGATCGTTCCCTCTCTTCCTTCCCGGTCCCAGCACGAATCCTTCCGAGTACAAGTAGTTGAGATGCGTAGCCAAGAGGGGGTGAGCGAGCGTAGATAGTGGCAACTTTAGCGAGGGGCTGAGTAGAAGGATTTAGTAGCCTCCCCACTTTGTTCGTCGACAGCAAATGGGGGGGACGTCTCAGCGCTGCCGTTGTCTTGCTCGGTAACAATATAAATACTTTTATGACACAACAGTCGGGTGACCATCGGCGTAAGCGTTTTCATAGACATGACACGGAATGGTGCTTCTGACTTCCACTAAAGACCAGAAAACAATGCCACGACAGATACAGCTCGGTGGGACACACACTACAAATTCACATGTTCGGACGGGACCAAAGCTGCCTGCTGCACCACTCCAGAAACGATACCTCACATTTGGTTGGGACATCAAAATGTGGCTGGGTGCAGTACCTATAGATCGCCTAGGACACCGCCCTTCTTTCTATGAGTGCATTTTGTTTCAATGAAGAAGGTTTCACCATGCGAAACAACCCATACAATCTCTGCTGCAGTTTTAGCGAGACAGGTTTAGACGCTCCTCTTTATAACATGTGTGATGTGATGGAGAATGCCGGAAACGGGTTCGCACGGGAAAATTTGGTGTGGATGTAGTGCATGCATGGTGCGGTTAGATAGAGGCCACACTTGCGTATTAGACGATGTGCAGAAATTGCATTTTACTATAACATAGTCGCCCCCTACTTATTTCCTTCTTTCCCTAAATCGCCCATTTTACTTAACCTCACTGGGACTTTAGAAACACTCCCAAAGAAGGTTTGTGGCCTCTCTTCCATGCGGTGCTCGATTTTAGCGACGCGGCAAATCTGGTCGAGCGTCTCACACAGCTCTCCTTGGCACGACCATGACCCATCTCTCACTGCTCCGCAGCTCGGACTCACTCCCTTCTCTTTCAAGAGCGAAGTTGTTAGTCAAACCATAAAGACGGCAGTTGTGTTGCAGAAAAGAACTCGCCGCGCCGTTGCCTAGCAACCGCCGTGCACAGGACGCGCTCTGCAATGGAGACCGCCGCGCATAGCAACCGATAGGGACGCCGCGCATAGCCTTCCATGGAAGTATACAGCCATGGGCTCAGCGAGAGAGAAAATAAGACACAGAGAAACAGGAAGCAAGTATCGCGGCCACATAACGCACCAGCTGGCCAAGCCGCGCATGCGCGGTAGCTAGGCCACGCCCATCGATGGAGACATCATGCGCAACCTCCGCTCTACAGTGCATAGCCTGGCTGCGCCCGATCCTGCCGAGACAGCTATGGGGCGTCCTAAGGAAGTGCGTACTCCCGAGGAAGAGACCGCGCATCTCGAAGCTAGATGTGTCGGTCGACGGGGAGTACGTTCGGCGACGAGCCCGTGCTTCGCTGTGCCAAGCTTTGCGTGACATAGTGAAACTTCCCGAATTTTTAACACGAAAGTGTTTTGTGCCAGGACCCACCACAGCACCACTGGCGTATTTCCATCATGGATATGACGTTGTAAAATCAGGGCTGGGCAGAGATACTCGGAAAAGTATTCCGGAATACAGATATCGAAATACATGGACTGGAAGCCTAAAATACAGATACTGAGATACATTTGCCTTTAGCGTAACGGGATATTTCGGAGATACTTTCGCAATAGGACGAAAAAAGTATTGCGGAATACAAATGCAGCAATACAGATACTGGAATACTTTTTTTTTATTTCAAGGATGCTCATACTCCGCAAAGATATCTATAAGTGCACCACAATGTTGTTAGTAAAGTCGCAGCGCATTGAAACTTTCAGTTTATTTATTTATTTATTTATTTATTTATTTATTTATTTATTTATTTATTTATTTATTTATTTATTACAGTACCCTCAGCGCCAATCAGATATTGCAGAGGGAGGGGGTTACAAAGTACATAATTAGTAATAATGACATAGTTACACGTATCAATTGCAATAAAAAAGTACGCTATTTCACAGCAAGAGTAACAAGCTTTGGACACCGAAATCGACATACTTGATGACAACAAAATGAGCTATGCTAGAAATAGCACAGTCTAAGCAAATCACTCACATCGCTAATGAACACCAGTGAACTGAGAAAAAGTACACATTTATTTTGCACATAAGATCTGCTTTGCTGAGAAGGTTGCTGTGTGGGCTTCTCAAATAGTCTGTCTTCTAGACAGCGTCGGTTCGACCTCAGCACAAGACTCGGGAAAGAACAAAAGTCTCTCTGCCGCTGCAGACGAGCACAAATTCGTATTATAGTGAATAAATGCCGCCTTCGTAGCCGGATAGCCCTACAGCGTGGCGATATCTCTTCTCGGGTCATCTGGATACCGAAACACTTCCGCCCTCACGTGGGTTGTTCTGTCTGTTCAGAAGCTGAAGTCGGTCTCTATCCTCGGATCCTCAGCCGTCTGGTCCGGTCAGCGCCAGGTCAGACGGCTGAGGATTCCGCTGCCCATATAGGCTGGCCATAATTACTGCGCGCAATGGAACCCAGTACGTCAAAACTGCACAATTCATACATTGGCTTCCTAAAATCACGTTGTTTGGGGGTGAGAAAGTTTAAGCCCTCCCAAGTCGCTCCTGCCAGCTTTCTAAAAAGACGTGGAAACAGGGACTGCTGCTCAGAGCGCCCCATCAGAAACTACAGCAAGCACTCATGGCCTGGGCCGAAAGGGTCACTCTTCAATAAAGCTATCACCACCACCGACGCTACCAGCACCCATTTCAGCAAGCCGCCACAGGCGAAGTCGGCTCCGACGGTGGGGGAGCCTGGTACCACAAAAGACAGTTTCACGCTTGTGATCAATTAGGAACGCACCCTGACAAGCTGGAGAGGTGGCTGAAAGCGCGACAGAGATAGCCATCTTCTAGTCACTTCCGCCGCGACTACGGGAACGGCTTTTCGAAGTGCCGCCGCTTTGAGAACTGAACGCCCGCGAAGCATTGCAAACCCTCGGTTGCAAGGCGGTATCCGCGCGGGAGGGTCACGAAGTAATGGCTTGCCACCCGAAAAAAATTAGGCGGGCTGCACTGGCCTTGAGAGACAGCGACTTTCGTCGGCAGAAGCCGACAACACTGCCTCCGCGATTCTGCCATCTGTGGCGCCGCGCGCTTTACCACATGGGCCATTCTGCGCATGAGGAGAAACCATCGCCGCCCTTTCTGTCGGCGACCGGTAGCGCGCCTTTGCTTGTCTTGGCACAAAAAAAACAAAAAAAAAACGTCATTCGCCCCTTGAAAATACGCCTCAACTCACTCCCGACAAAAAAAAAATGTAACGGAATAACCGTGTCCTGCGTTGTATCACGATACAAACGATACATTGTAAATGTATTTCACTACTGAGATACAAATACAATTTTCAAATGTATCTCGATACAGAAATACAGATACTCAAATGTATCTCTGAAATACTATCGCGATACTCTTGTATCGCGATACTGCCCAGCCCTGTGTAAAATACACGCTAACAGACGCCAAAGAAAAAAACTATAAGAAAAAGTTCCCTTGCGGGAATCGAACCTCTGACCCCTCGCTCCGCAGCGCGCCGTGAAATCACTCGGCCAGAGAGTGTACGTTCTTTATCTTACTAACGGCGAGCTATTTATATACACCATTTACCGTTGGCGGTACTCGTGGCTCCAGCGTGCTCTTGTTATCCCGAGTGAGAAGGCGCGAATAGTGCGGAGGGCGCGCTTTAAAGGTCGTCGCCCCGCGCGGTGCGATGCGAGCGTGTCTCTACAGGGGGTGTCTACCGTGCGCGCTCGCTTATCTCGTGATGGGGGGTTTGTACACCTTGTGCGTTCACGTTGACACTACAGCACATCTTCTGCGACTGTCCTCGCTACAATGCGCAGAGAAAATCACTCGCAGTCGCTCTTGCTCGTTAGCCTGAGCAGTGCAGCTGGGGCACCCTCCATTGAAAGACAGTTGCTGCACCTATCTAACCCATTTTCTTTCCCTTTAGGAGGAATCACCACAAACATGCTCTTTTGGCCGGTCTCCTTTCTCTTCGTGAAAATACACTCCACCTTATTCCCCGAACCGCTTGATCTTAATCTGTGAGCAATGTGATTGCCTACACGTGAACTCTATTCTGGAAATTCCTTTATCAGGCACTGTAGTTTGAGTGAATTTGAGAGAGTCGTTTTGTGAGCGAAAGCAAAAACAGAAAAAAAAGAAAATAGCACATGGTAAAAAAATTGTAGTGGCTTAGCTGGGCTATGCTAGGATACACGTAGCGTGAGCTGAGGTTCAGCTAATTATTCTTAGCTCTCCTGGTTGTCTAAGATTAGCTTGATTATCATGCTTACTACTGATTCAATGACACACACACGGCAGACATTATGTGACACATGTAGATTCATTTTTTGCTCAACGTCGTTCCTCTATTGCCACATTGACGACTCGGTGGTCAGTGTAGTAATGCGCTGCCGTCTCTATGGCCCCAACGCCCGGCGCAGCGTCAGACGACCACTGCCCAACGGAGGCGCACAGCTGCGCGCGCGCCGACTTCAGTATGTCTGCCGCGGCTATGAGGTCACTCCTCTGGAATGCGCAGATCGGCGAAGAGCGCGGCGGCTCTGGTACGTCAGTTGTGCGCCGCGTAACGTCATTGCTCCTCGCACATGCGCAGCACGGCTCCTGATAAGCCTCGCGAAGCTGCTCCACCTCGGCCAGTGTAGCTTACACTACAAATAAAAAGTCCGGCAGATCCCACGTGCCGTGGGAATCGATGTTATGCGAAGCATGTGCGGGATGGTGACTGTGGCGCAATTTTTGACATTGAGCGAAACATTACGGAATGACGCTAGAGAAATGTGGAAGTGGTATGCGCACACTCGTATGCTGAAGAGTCGTATATGCATTATATAACCAGTTGTTTACAGTTGCGTAACGATGCAAACAACAACATGGGTGCTACCAACACCGGACGCGGTAAGCTGATATGCAGTGCTTATATTCTTCAATACTGGATAGCGCAAAATCCGCACAGGACAATAAAGGAACACAGGCGCACAGGACTGGCGTTACTGGCAACCGAGCTTCATTTAGGAAAGTTTCCCTAGATATATGGTACACAGCCGAGTGGCTAGCGCAGGCGAACTGCACGTGCGTTACAGTCACAGCTTCAGTTGTTGAAGATATGTTACAGTTGTTATGCTTATACTTGTCCGTTATGACGGAGAACGCACGCACGTTTCACGAACCTCTGTGTATGTGCAGGAGGGGCTCTTGACAGTTCTTGAATAAAGTCGTCATCACCGTGATCAGTGAGCACCAGCAGCTGGACCGGACTTGTTATCGGATCCGTTCGTGATTAGTCTCGAGGGGTCTAAGAGTAGTGAAGTGCGAGGAATAGTGCAGCTGGTGGAAATCCTGGATGCCTCTTATGATGAAATGACCTATGATGCGTCCTGCCCTGGACGTGGTGAGAGGTCTTTTGATAGCCTGTCCACATCCAAGTTTTCTTTCACTCAGTATAAGGACCAGGCGTTGTTGGGTCTTCATAAGTCAATGTTGGAGTGACCGGTAACAATGAGATGCCTGATTCTCTCGGCAGATTTAATCTACGGAAGCATTCATCCCCGTTTTTTTTTGTTATCCACGTAGTCCACGTTGCGGACCACATGAACGAGTGGATGGGAGTTGAGCGGCTTCTAGGGTTCTTCTGTCTTCAGCTCCCTGACTTTCCTTGCATCGGCCGCGGTGGTGTAGTGGTTACGGTGCTCGTCCGCTGACCCGAAGGTCGCGGGTTCGATCTCGGCCGCGGCGGTCGCATTTCGATGGAGGCAAAATGCTAGATGCCCATGTACTGTGCGATCTCGGCGCACGTTAAAGAATACCAGATGGCCAATATTTCCGTATCACTTCGCTTTGGCGTTTCTCGTAATCATGTCGTGGTTTTCGGACATCAAACCCCATCAAATATTATTGTTATAGCTTTCCTTGCGGGTCAATGTCTGTATTCGCCTTTACTGTGTTGGTTGAAACTCCATTACCTGTGGCACATACCCGCATAACATGAAGTCTGATATGCGGGTATGTGCTACACGTGACTGAGAGAAGCGGTTTGATGACGTACGCGACAGGTATTTTGCGTTATTCATGTCATGACCTGTGAATCGTGTTCGTCATACAATGATCCACTGGTATCCCAACTTTGACATATTAGAAGTTATGGAGACGACCTGGAGAGCTCCAGGACGTAGGTGGCTAGATAGATAGATAGATACGTAGATAGAAACGGACAGGCCTGCGCGGAAAGCGCAGCCCACTCACAGCGAAAGCTGGAAGAGCGGTATTTCTAGAGCCCGTTATAAACTCTCTTGTGGCTGCTAACTCAAGAACACAGGCCACGTACCCACTACGCCACAAATCATAATTTTGTGTACTTGGGAAGCACTCACCACGACATTATTCATCATTCTGCGGAGAAGCGAGGTACCATCTGTAAGGCATTATGTGAACTTTTTTGATGCGATGGTTGATCATGAGGAAGAATTACGGCTGAGCCCTTTGTAATGGGTTGGAAGCTTTACAGGACCCACAAGTTACGTAATTCGCATTGGGAGACGCCCGGTAATTATTTACCTCTCGCCCCACGCTTTATAACATGTTAACGTGAGAAAGAGAGAATGAATTAACTTTATTGTGACCCTGTGGAAATGGATCAGGGGAGCCTTATGGGCTTCCTTGGCAAGCAATGTAAGTGCACTTGCGAGGAACCTACTACGCTATAAATCATCATAACTTTTGTGGAGTTGCGAAGCAGTCACTCAAAAATTTTACATCAATCTGCGGAGAACCGTGGTACCCGCTAAACATCTCTAAGGCATTATTTGCACTTTGTTGATGCTATGGCTGATGATGATGAGGAATTACGGCAGAACCCTTTCTAATGCGTTGGCAGCATTCAACAGCCCACTCGTTGCACAATACGCATTGTGTGACGCCTGGTTGTTATTGTACTCCTCCACCACACTACATTACATATGGTAATGTGGTTCCTAACCGATATGAAGCCTGTATAGGGTCTTTTTGCACCATATTTTCAGGCACCGGCATGGCTCTGATGTACAATACTGGGCTCCCATGCAGAGGGCCCAGGTTCAACCTCGTTCCATCCTGGACATTTTTTCTCATTTCGTTTTTTATTTGAGTGATAGGGGTTGCCAAACAGGCGGCGGCGCCGGTCAGCTATGGCGCCAAAAACGGCCCTTGTTGTGATCTCATAACAGCTTTCGCTGTAAAAGACAGAACGGTGCGCTGTTTGACATAGGCACTGATGCAGGAGGCGACATCGTAATTAAGTGGTACCAGAGTGCGGCAAGTGTTGTTCATTTACGCTCGGACAGGTCAATGGAACAAAGGGTATTGACTGGGAACCAAGTCGAAGTTTTTCGTAAGCGAGAAAATGAGGACACGTCGAAGGGGGCCTTCACAAATGCTGCAAATACGGAATATGCTGCGAAGATATAATTGCGAACATACCTGGACATTCCACGCCAAACGTCCCATCCGCTTTGGCGACCATCTGAAATGTACTGGAAAAAGTCCTGCTGAATTTATTGCATTGAAAAGAGTGAATTGCTAGAGCATTTCAGAGAAGAAAGAATTTTAGTCACGTGGGAACATTTTGGATTTTGTGAAATATCCGCTGAATTATGTTTATCAGAAAATTTACTCTTACAGTACCGCTTCTTGTTTCAATACCAAAATTGGCTTACATAATAAGCAAAGGCATTTGTCGAAGTTGTTCGAAGCTCCATAATATTACTGCAATTTTTCAGTCACACAGAGCTTCTAAAATTTGCCAAATATCCACGTTTGGTATGTTCATCTTATAATATTGCGGTATGTATGAATATCGGAGTAATCAATACTTCACAAAATATTTATTTTGCATTAAAAATATTTTCAGACCACTGATGTATTTTATTTTACGAGAAAAAAATTCACAAGTTTGAGAAAATCATCATTTTGGTCTACATTGAGGCGCAATTTACACCACGTGGTGCTCCAATTAACAATCAGCTTTACCAAAATGGGTTTGCAGCTCTGCGACTGAGAGCGAGTGTAGCGTGTCAGCAATAATGTATTAGTTTCATTCAAGTTCGTGTGCGTGTGTGTCTCCACACGACAAAAACTTCACGGCAGGTACACACACAAACAAAAAACAACCAACTAAACAACTAAACGGTAGTGACGGAAACGCACACCTGCTTTCAGACAGATGGTTTCGCTGCTTCTATCTAGACGAAGAAGGAAACGGAAAACAGATGTTCTCCAGAAACTATATATATATATATATATATATATATATATATATATATATATATATATATATATATATATATATATATATATATATATATATATATATATATATATATATATATATAGCACGTGGTTGAGGGCAGCGATAATGCTGCCCTCAACCACGTGCTATATAAATATTGATAATATTCATAAGTCAATAACATAATCAATGTAATTCCATGCATGACTGTCGTTTTGTCGACGCTGGAGTTTTAAGCAAGGCCTTCAACTTTTGGAAGTTAAGCGCTGTGTTTGCGTCTGTGTCCACTCAATTTTTAATCTTTATTGCAGCTGCAGATAAAACATAAATGAACTTCTCTGAGTTGCTTTCGTTGGACAGAGTAGAAACAAAAAGAAAGATAACAACGATACGGTTTGCCACAAATAAAACACATTGAGCACGGGGTCATCCTAGTACGTGCCAGTGAGATCACGTGTTTTCGGGCTAGTTCCAGCTGCCGCAAGCGACGTTGGCGATTATATGAACAGCCGTCTTCTCAGCGGAACAAGCATACGCGCCGACACGCGTCGTCTTGCTGGCTCGGAAAGCGCACAGCCTAGAAAGATGGGCCGCCTTGATACCGCGCTCCTGGCCCGTGACCCCATCGCTGAGGCTCACAACTCGGAGTTCTACAGCCGGAAGGAGCTCATGAATCCGGTGGGCTACGCTGATCACGAGACCTACCTGTGGCAGCTGGACCAGTCGGCACTGGATCGGACCGAGTTCGTCGCGGAGCCACAGGCGCACCACCAGCACCTGGACGTGGGATGCGGCACGGGCGGCTTCAGCTACCGCGCTCTCGAGCCGCTTAGCCGCCCGGCTAGGAGAATCGTGGGCGTCGACGTGTCACCTTCGATGCTGGAGTTCGCTCTCCGCCACAACAGCCAAGTGAGCGCGATTTGCATGGGGATGCATTTAGATTGATCAAATCAGTGCACAAGTGTGGGACACTTATCTGTAGTAGTAAGAGTGCCTCATTATATACTTGTCCCGATGATGCCGCAATGCCATTCTTTCCGCTCTTTTAGAACACGTATTGCTTCCACAACTATGAATTCCGTGGTATGTTCAACCAAAAAACTAGTCTGTATCTTGCCTCCGCGCCTTTGTGGTCCAGAAACATCGTTCGCAAGCGCTACTTGATGATGACGTATAAATATTTCTTGTATGCGCTGCTTACAGAAGAAGATCGCACTCACGGGCCACAAATGATTTCCAGTTGTTTTCCGCAAATAAGCACGGAAATACCTTTATGAGGCAGATGGAGGAAGCAGAATTAAGAGAACAGCTCCGAGGTCGGTCCTATTTGATCGCGTTGCCATCAACGCCAAGTAGTAGTTGAGTATAAAAAGTCACAGTTGCGCCGCAATGGCGAAGCCATGAATGCGATAGCAAGAAATTGGAATGTCAGGCGAAGAATGAGAAGCATCTCGATACTTGCGACGCGCCGCTGAAGCACAAACAACGACGCCCGAAAAGAACGCACAGGGCAAGCGCGAACTAACAACTGTCGCATTTGTTACGTCTTTGTGCTTGAGCAACGCGCCGCAAGTGTCGACAGTGAAGAATCAGACGCTCTTAGATATCTATTTTTATTGCTATAGCAATTATATGGACAGTCTCGACGGGTTTTTGCCGTCGCCGTCATGTCCCTCCCGTATGAAGTACAAATTGATAAGATCCCCCGCGCATCGTATGTCCTACTGCGGGTAAAAAGCGGGCGACCGGGGGCGACGAACGCGGCCGAAGCAGAGATGAAACGAGCCGGCCCATTTCCGTAACTCGGAGGGTGCATGAGGTAACAACACCCCGCTAAAGAGGCCTGCCATCGAAGCAGACAGGAAACGCCCCGTGCGTCTTTAACGAGCGCGAAAAGACGCGAAAGACGCGAGGGGGGGGGATTGTCACGCGAGGAGCAAATTTGAACATTTAATCTAAGGGCACGTTCGCGATCGCTGGCCCGCGCGCAACTCGGCAGCCACCACAGCCGGCTGTTCGTATACCTTTCTACTTGCTGCGCTCTCAACGCGAGGTGACTATGCGGAGAGTATCTGTCCCTGGAGCGGCCGTATTCTCTTACACCAGCGTTTTGTAGTTACGAGAGATCGAATACAAAACAGTTAGCTGCCAGCATCACTTCGTATAACACTACAATGTGTTGCTATCGCATTTTTCCTTCGCCCTTGCGGTGAAACTGTGACTTTTTTCTTGGCTTTTTCTTTTGTCCTTTGTTTTTTTTTTTCTTCCCACACCACGGGTAGTACAGGAAAGGGCAACTTTCTCGTGCGCGTCTGAAGGGCAGTTTTCAAACTGAATCAAAATTAGGAGCGTTGCGTGATAGAAAACATGCTCAAGCTCCTCCGAGATTCGCTTGCCACCAGCGGTAAATGAGCTCGCCATTATTTCGCCGGCGCATACATGGGGCATGGTTGAGTTGTCTAATGCAGCTGGCTTAGGAGCGAGGGGTTACCTTAGGCGACGGCTTGTGACAAACTTGACGATAAACCCTCCTTTGAGTGCATGGTTTGAGAGAGGAAAGACCGATAAGCATGCCGCAGTGGGGAACGCAGAAGAGGGGCTACGTTCTCTACAGCTCCGAGCGCCAGGCCGGGGTGCACTAGTTTCCATTTTCAGTCCCATTTACCTTACCCTAGTTCAGGGTACCCAACCATGTTCAGCCTAGTTACGAAACTGCCTTTTCGTGTGACCTCTCTCTCATATTCATCTGCTTCTATGTCGGTTGAGCATATTTTATTATTACTTTCGCCACTCTTTCGACTATTAGGGACATGTAGGGCGGCACCACGATCGTTATTTGAGTGGCTACCTTGACCATGAGGGCGATCGCCTCCGTCATTATGGTAGCAATTACAGGGACACGCAGGACGAATATATCGAATCATAACTGATTTAATCAAACATAAAAAGTCACTGTTTAGCAGCAAGGGTGAATCAATGAATGTGATAGCAATAAATTGGAACGTTATACGAAGTAAGGCTATCAACTAACACCTTTAGGATTCAATATTGCGTAACTCTACAAAACGCTAGCTTAGGAAATACGGCCGCTCCAGGTAGCAAAGTGGTTTGCGTGCTGTCTGTCGCCTCAAGATGAGGTACTACACATGTCTGTTGATCAAAGTTGGTAGTTGCTGCCCGAGAGACGCAGCTCGCCACCGCCACACCGTCACGCTCCTTCTCTCGACGGAGACCGCAGCGCGCTTCACCGATGCTTGGGACGCGCCCGTTTGCAGCATTCGCTCGCACACAGAACATACGGCAAGCCGGGCGATGTGATCGATTTAGCCTTGATACGGAACATGAGGGCGACGGCAAAAATTCACCTCGAGTGTCCTTATAAGTGTTACCGCAATAAAACACTTTAGTGCGCACCGGAACCGAATTGAATGTAATATATTTCATTTGACTTCAAAGTGCAACCCGAAAGAACAAAATGAGGGTTTTGGTTAATCTTGTCAACATTTGCTGGGTCTTTCCATACCATATGTTGGTTGGCATTAATACAAGTACTCGCAATCCTATTTGATTGACGGACGGAATGCTTGCACCATTATGCCTTGCCGCATTTCTAGTATGCACGGCGTACGGCTATACTCCTGCTACAGTACAACACGAAGTGATCAACTCAGAAGAATGAATATTTGGCGTTTATGTTCTAACGAACATTTTATAAATGGCGAGCGCTTGCAAAATATTGGTATCGCAAGTGATGAAATATGTTTTCTAATGCGTTAGGCATGGTGCCTGCAGGTTTCGTCAGTGATATTGAATATCTATTTCGTTCAACTACGCAAGTATGGCAAAGAAGTGCTCAATACGTTGTCTATTCAAATTGAATTCCAAGTTTGCAAAAGTTGACTTCAGAACACTCGCCCGTATCCTGCAGGGACCCAAACATAGACAGACCTCATAAGAGGGGGTTAAAGTGCTTTTGTAGCGTTAGCTACATTGGCCGAGCCGGAGCGGTTTCCCGTGCGCGTATAAGAACCGTGCTGCGCATGTGCGAGGAGCATTGCTGTCACACAGCTGGCGCACCGGAGCCGCCACCTCCGCGCACTCTGCCGCCGCCAGGCGCGACTCGCCGGTCTGAGCATTCACAGAGAAGTGACGTCGTAGACGACGCGCGCGGAGCTCTCTGCCTTCGCTGTGCAGTAGCCATGTGGCATTGCGATGGAGCCTCTGGCTGGCGTGTGCCAGTGTGGCATAACCTTGGAGAAGGAGAGCGCTAGTGCTGCTCACCGGCGCAGAAGAGCGGAGAAGCTTAACTCATCGGATGCCGAAGTAGTTGCCTGGCAATTAGCGGTTGAGCGTAGGAACAACCAACGGGACAAGGCTAAAAAGCTAACAATAATCAGCTGAACCATAGCTAACGCTACGTATATCCTGGCATAGCCGAGTTAAGCCACCACAAAAAATTTGTCTTACAGTTGCAAACCCTACGGACAAATCCTGTCTTTATGCTCCTGTATTCTGCACAGCGGCAAGCACCTCGCCCCTCATGCAGGAGGTATTCAAAGTTTCTGCCACATGGAATGGTGCACGTTCTTTTTTTATTAACTTGTCATGTTCTATTAAATGCGTCGTGCCGTCCTGAGAGACGGCTGTATCTATGCTGTGCACGGCCAACTCTGACGCCGCATTTCTGGCTTACACAAACCCGTCAATGGTCGCTTTAGCGAAGCAGACCGAGGGCGCCCTCTCGTTTCAGTTGCACGTCCGCAGCAAAGCCCGTTGGCTTGCTTTAAAGAACGAGTGGTTGTTTCTCGTCAGGATAGCATTTGCGTGCATACACACTGCAACACACAAGATTTTGTCGTCGTTTGCTAAGGCTCGGTACTGTTGCGACACCGCAGGGATCTATTGCCTACGAGCTCCTGGATATCGCCTCGCCTACGGAAGTATCCGCCTTCGTCACCAGGAATGGACAATTCCAGCGTGTCTACTCCTTCCTCTGTTTCCATTTGGTGCCTGACCAGACGGTCGCATTCCAGAACATTGGCGACTTGATGGCGGCCGACGGTGAATGCCTGGTCACAGCTTGCGTCACTAACCCGGCCCTGGACGCCTGGCTGGATATTCATGCCATGCCTGAATGGAAGCGTTGGGTTACCGTAAGGCTCTATTTGTGTGCGCGGTCCCTGATTTTTCCTAGGGATAGCATGAGTATCGAGCAATGGTGGTGATAACTACGTAATACATGTCCTTTAGCAGTAGTAAAAACTATTTTACTGTAGGGTATTAGGGTGATGGTGGGTGAGTCCCCTACTCCAGGACCCAACTGGGCTGTGAGGCTCACTGGGACCTTGTGTACTTTTCGCTGTCTGTTCGCGAGGAGTATCCAAGCATCTTGCGCAGGTTCAGCATTGTCTTCTCTCAGGTAAAACATGCAATACGTAAGAGCCAGCTATGCGTGTTTTTAACAGCTGAGCTGTTCATGCCAGCAGTTGGTTGTAATCCGTCAAAAAAAACCATCACCATGAACCAACGTGCGCTATTTTCGCCCTCTTCATCCTCTTCGTCCTCTTCTTCTGCTTCGCTCCCTGAACACGCGCGCTGATTTGTACGGCGTGGGGTGGAATAACTCTGACCGGTGAGACAAGTACAGAGGGAGAGAAAGAAAGAGACAAAGAAAGAAAGAAAGAAATTCTTGGCGAGGCGGGGTTCGATCTCGCATACCCACGATCCGAAGGTGAGCATTGTAACCACTCGGCTATCCAGGCATGCTAGCAGGGCATAAGATAGCCTTGTATGCCAAGGGGGTGAAAATTGTGCGGGTGAGGAGGAGAGAGAGGAGGAGGGAAAAGAGTAAAGCACAGAATGGAAAGAGAGAAATAGAGAGTAACAGAAAGAGAAAGAAAGACAGACAGAGAGAAAATGAAAGAGAAATATATCGACAGAAAGAGAAAGAGTTAACATGAAAGATAGAAAGAGCGAGAAATAGAAATAGAGAGAAAAATAAATTAATTAAAATAAGAAGAGACAATGAAGAGAGAAAAAGAATGATACATATGATGGAAGAAAGAGAAAAACTAAGAAACAAAGAAAGCCGCCCAGCTCCGCACTTCTTTCAGGCTAGGCACCACTAATGCGAAGCTGACGTAATTTTGTTCATTGCATTATGTTTTACTGCAATTCCTTAAAATTACGAAAGTAGAAACAAATTGCGTCAACTTTTCCAAAACAGACTGAAATTAATAGGAATGATTTTACAGAAATTTTAGTTATCGCTTGTACTTGAATGCAGATGTAGTTTGTAGGGGTTACGCATAGATAACTACTCGTATGTATGTATGTATGTATGTATGTATGTATGTATGTATGTATGTATGTATGTATGTATGTATGTATGTATGTATGTATGTATGTATGTATGTATGTATGTATGTATTTATGCATTGCCACCAGTAGTAGTGGGTGTATTGCATGGGCGGAAGCACAGGCCAGGATACAAATAATTGCGCGAGTTATGGCTTTAGAGAGCGAGCCTAACCGACGCGTTAACTGATAGCCCTGCTGCTCCACGACCGATAAACCTCGCCTGGACCTTTGAAGCGACGTGACAAGTGGTGGAGGTGCTGCGTAGCCTCTCGAAAGTTGCAAACCCCTCCTGGAAGCCGCCCCACAATCCCAGTGCTAGTCAACACTCCCGAGCATCGTGCCAGCCGCAGGATCAGGGGATTACCTCCCTACGCCGACGTTACGCTTTGCACCACTTCAACCGGTATAACCAGCACTGCCGTTCAAACCACCCCAACCGGCACAGACAACACGATGGTGAACCGCTACACACTTGAGAGCCCCTGGGTTCGTACGCCGTTCCATGGCGCCGTGCTCGAAGACGTCGAAGACTGGTTAGTCGACTTCGAGCGTGTGGTTGCCTTGAACGAATGGGACGAGGCTGCCAAACTACGACATGTGTATTTCTGTTTGGAAGACGGATCACGTACATCGTACCAGAACCACGAGGAACAATTGACGTCGTGGCAAGAATTTTGCCGTCGGCTGCTGAACACTTACCCCAGTGCTGACCGCCACGAGCGGTCGGACTGAGTGATCCAGGCCCGCATCCAGATGCCCAAAGAACCTATGTTGAACATATGACGCGCCTGTTCAGACGAGCTGATCCACGAATGGCAGAAGAGAAGTTGCGGTACCTGATGCGAGGAGTCAAGGAGCAGCTATTGGTGGTCTTGTACGGAGCCCTCCAAAGATGGTCGCCAAGTTCTTGTACGAGGCCGTCACAATGGAAAAAGTGCTTCATCATCGATCCACCCTCTATGAGGGGCAACTGAGCAGTACATCCGCTACTGAGGTTTCGGCGGCTATCGGAAGCAACACCGAGTGTCTACGATAGCTCATCCGCTCTATAGTGCGCGAGGATTGCACAAATTCGCCGCACCACCATTCCCTCCGGTAAGCACCATTGCCAGTGTTATAAAGGACGAGTTGCACCAGGCGCTCCGTGACCTGCTAACACCAGGGCAGTTCCAACTGAATACCGCCGTGCGATGTACGCGGAAGCCTTGAAGCGCACTGCTTCACCTTTGCCATCGTTCGTTCATGCACCACCTGTGGTTTCACGTCAGTCGGCGCAACCGTATAGTACTACGAAGATACGCGCCTGTCGCCACCTTTCGGTTCTGCCGGTCCTGTTTCACATCGTTCGGAGCAGCCACTACATTACCTCGACGACAGACGCACGGCGCCTCGGAAAACCGATGTTTGGCGCACTCCTGATCCCCGGTCTCTGCTTACCGCAGTGGTAAAGGTGAAACAGATTATTTGTACCGCCAGTGCCCGTACCGACGCCTGGAGCTGCGCGGGCTGTCTGCATATTCGCCGCCTCTGCGGTATGACCAGCGACCCAGGGACATCACTGACCAGCTGGCACATCAGCGTGTGCCACCGCCTGCCAGGCGGCAGTCGCGCCCATCGTCGTCGAGGCGATTTTCACATCCGCCCCAGCAATACGCTGGCGCAAGGTCCTCCAGTCCCCTTCTAGAAAGCTACCTAAACCAACCTCTGGAGGCGATGTCGCTGGCAGTCGACGTGCTGAAGACCTCCGATCGATGCAAACACGAACAGGCGCAGGTTCCGCTCAAC
The DNA here is from genome assembly GCF_013339695.2 of Rhipicephalus sanguineus. Classification (NCBI taxonomy): domain Eukaryota; kingdom Metazoa; phylum Arthropoda; class Arachnida; order Ixodida; family Ixodidae; genus Rhipicephalus; species Rhipicephalus sanguineus. Next base: position 57,743,933 of record NC_051182.1, read on the forward strand.
GAGATGACCGGCTTTCTATCGATCTACCGGTGCTGTTGATGGTTACGCGGTTAGTGCTTTAGTGGGGACCAGCGCTGAATATTTGATATTAAGCGGGAAGATGGCCACACTTCTGAAGAAGGTCATCACGCCCTGGCACGCCTCGCACATTCGAACGGCTGATGGACACGTTTGCACTCTGTTTCGAACCTGTACGGGATGAGATCGGATCTGCCGGTCGACGTTCGTAGCAAGTGAATGTTTCCGCCATGTTATTCTTGGTGTCGACTTCCTGCAGGAGAATGGAGCTGCTATTGAGCCATCGACGGATAGTACGTCCAACGGCGCCCCGATGTTCTGCATGTATCCGCTGACAGTGTAACGCTCCCTCCGCGAGCAAGTGTTATAGTTGACGTCACTTGATGTGGACTGCAAAATGGTGAAGCGGTCGCAGAAGATAACTTGGAACACCTACTCACCCATGTGTATGTGCCGCTCGGAGTGTCATAGAGCTTCGTGGTGGCCGATCTCAACTGCCTCTTACGAATGTCAGTAACGAACATCGGCACGTTCTCTGCGGCACTTCGTTAGCCTTTGCAGACGAAATAGCAAACGTTCGGAACTGCTCCACATCTGAAGCAGTGGAGACTGCAGATACGTCCCTGGGCAATATCGACATAAATCCTGATTTTTCGTCCGATAACGAGAAACCACTGAGACAGCGCTTGCTTCAGTTCAACTCGTGCTTCGCCAGTTATTTTAAGGTCCGCCAGACTTCGATCACTAAGCACAGGATCGTCCCGTACGACGACGCACGCCCGATACACCAGCAGTCTTATCGTTTATCAAGAAAAGAACGCGAAGCGATTCGTAAGCAAGTCAGAGAGATGCTTGACGACGCCGTCATCGAACCTTCCAACAGTGCGTGATCGACTCCGGTCGTCCTAGTCAGGGCCGTAGCAAGAAATATTTTTCGGGGGGGGGGGGGGGGGTTCAAGCATACTTTGTGTATGTTCGTGCGTGTGTTTGTATGTGTGCGTGCCTATATACGCAAGCAAAATTGAAAAATTTCGGGGGGGGGTTGAACCCCCCCACCCCCCCCCGACTTGGCTACGCCCCTGGTCCTAGTCAAAAAGGATGATGGAACACTGCGCTTCTGCATCGACTACCGGAAGCTGAACAACGTGACAAAAAGGACGTGTACCCCCTGCAACGTATCGACCACTCGCTAGACAGATTACGCCGCGTCCAGTATTTCTCCTCTTCGGATTTAAAAAGCGGGTACTGGCCAATCGAGGTAGTCGAGCGAAAACGGCCTTTGTGACACGCGACGGTCTCAATGAATTTCGAGTACTTCATTTTCGCTTGTGTTCAGCACAGGCAACTTTCCAAAGAATGATGGGTACTGTACTCACTGGACTGAAGTGGCAGACTTCTCTCGTGTAACTCGATCATGTAGTCGTTTTTTTCTGAAACGTTCGAGAAACATTTTCACCGCCTGCGGAGTATGCTCGTGGCTACACCATCAGCAGATCTCACACTCAAACCAGAGAAATGCCACTTTGGTTTTAAAGAGCTCAAGGAGTTCGTCAGCCATGTAGTGAACGCTAGACTGTTCCGACCCGATCCTTAGAAGCTTACTGCAGAATCCACATTTCCAGCTCCCACCGACAAGAAGGCCGTTCGGCGTTTCCTGGGCTTTTGCGCTTATTATCGAAGATTTATTCAAGGCTTTTTGAAGATAGCGGAACCCTTGACTCGCCTTAGAAGAGAGGACACGCCATTTGTCTGGGCTACTGAGCAACAGGCTGCTTTTGCCGAACTACGACAGCGCATGCAGTCAGCACCCGTGCTTGCCCATTTTGACGATTATGACGTCAATACTACTGGTGTCAGTATGCTGCCACAGAGGTGCATACTGACACCAGCAGAATTGGCCTCTGCACCGTGCTCGTCGAGGAACAACGTGGAGAGGAACGAGTACTAGGCTATGCCAGCCGCTCCCTCTCTCGTGCAGAGGCGAATTACTCGACAACAAAGAGTGTCAAGCAGTCATATGGGCGCTCACCAAGTTTCGCCTTTACATTTCTCGTCGTCCCTTCATAGAGCTGACGGACCACCATGCCCTTTGCTGGTTGGCACACAAACGCGATCTCTCAGGACGACTCGCACGGTGGAGTTTGCGCCTACAGGAATTTAATGCAACCATTGTCTATAAGTCTGGCCGGAAGCACGAAGACGGAGATACACTGTCTCACGTGCACACCGAATCTGCAATTCAGGAAGGAGAGGATGATGACAGCTTTTTGGGCGCTGTTAGTGCAGCTGACTTGATAAGACGACAGCGTGAACATGCAGAAATGTGCCCGATAATCGAGCGCATAGAGGGCCTCAGCGCAGTTTTACCGCGCCATCTGTTCCGCGTGTTGGCATCCTTCTGCCTTCGAGACAATGTCTCTATAAGAAACACCCGTCCTACGAGCCGCGCTTGCCTCCCCGTGGTTACGAGGGACATGCGGGACGACGTCCTCTTCGCTTGCCATCATGAGCCCACATCTGGCCACCTAGGCTTCTCCCGAACACTCGCCAGAATAGGCGAGACCTACTACTGGCCCGGACTTTCGGCAAGCGTCAAGCAGTACGTCAAAAGCTGTCGTGAATTCTAGCGCAGGAAGACACCATCCCATAAGCCGGCTGTGTTTCTTGAGTCACCTCGCAAGCCATTTCACCAAGACGGCATAGACATTCTAGGCTCTTTTCCTCTGTCTAACGACGGCAACAAATGGGTGATTGTCGCAATAGACTGACGCGCTACGCCGAGACGGAGGCGATGCCTTGAGCCACAACTTCCGAGGTTGTGCAGTTCTTCATGAGCCCCATCGTACTGCGTCACGGTGCTCCCTCTCCAGTGATAACAGACAGATGGACAGCGTTCACTGCGCAGCTTATGGATGAAGTTTTTCGACTAAGCAACACCAGGCATCGATTGAGGACTGATTACCATCCGCAGACAGACGGATTACCGAGAGATTAAATAAGACGGTCACAGACATTATCTCCATGTACATCGACGTCGAACATAAAACATGGGAGACATCGCTATTCACACCATTCACACATTTTGCCTTCTCTACGGCCGTGAAGTTCAGACGATGTTAGATGCTATGCTTTTTTGTGAAGACGCCTATCATTTAACTGACGCCGAAGAACCTGCACAGCGTGCCGAGGAAGCTCGCAGTTATGGCGGCTTCATATCGGTCTGCAGCAACAGGCAGATGCACGGCGCTACAACATCCGCCAGTGGGACCTGTCCTATAGTCCTGGAGACAAAGTATGGCTCGGGACCCCTGTTCGTCACCGTGGCCTCTCTTAAAAGTTGCTAAGCCATTACTTCGGTCCCTATAAGGTGCTACGCCGCGTGAGTGACGTAAAGTATGATGTGCTTCCGGACACTGCGTCATCAACACGAACACGAGGAAAACCGAGCTCCGATATAGATCATGTTGTAGGCATGAAGCCCTCCTTTGCGCGTTCCTAATTCCTCCTACCACTCGTTCGTTTGTTTGTTTTCTTTTATTTGTGTTAATGACATCGCCTCATCGTTCATTGACTGTGCTCGCTTGACATTTCACCATTCTTGTACTTTCGAGTTGTCTAAGCTACTTCATGTATATTTTTTGCTTACACCTACCCTGGCGCATCGAGGGGATGCCCTTTTACGCGGGGGGGGGGGGGAGAGGACTATTGCCACCTGTAGTAGTGGGTGAAATGAATGGGCGGAGCCACAGGTCACGAAAGAAAGAAGTGTGCGCGCTACCCTCTGCAGAGTAAGCTTAACCGATGCGTTTACCTAGAGTCCTGCTGCTCTACGAAGAATAAACCTTACCTAGACATGTGAAGCGACGTCACGGTATGTATGTATGTATGTATGTATGTATGTATGTATGTATGTATGTATGTATGTATGTATGTATGTATGGATGGATGGATGGATGGATGGATGGATGGATGGATGGATGGATGGACGGAGGTTAAATAAATAACACATACGTGCTGTATAATTACGGCCCTGCAAGTGAAGTTATTTATGCCATATGGCACTTCCAGCCTCATGCTTATTTTCCTGCCCTACTAATCCCAGGTGCAAGCCAGAGCAGAATAATTTCTGTGAAACCGCAACACAGCTTTGAAATGCTTTTTTGTATAGAAGAATACCTTACCCTTCGTAGATGTTAAAGCGTCCTTGCGTTCTGAAAATTAAAAAATTACCCACCCAATAATAATGCAGCTCAAAATGCTGGTCCGTAAAACATATTTTAAATTCCAAACCGGAAACGAATATACGAATCGGTTCGTAGATCCCTCACTTTGGTAGTGCGGCGTAAACTAAGTTGGTGGTATCTGAACATTTTATACCCTTTAGCAACGGCGAGCTTTACGACCCAAGGATTTCGATTCTCTCACCTGCGGCCATACTTTCGCCTCTTGACACTGCGCAACTGAATGGTCAATGGAGGGAAAAAATGTATATCGCTGCATGAACGATCACAGTTATGCGAGGTTCAAAAGTTTGAGTGCGGTAGCATTTACATACGCTTATAAGAAATTTGCGCCCTTGTAGGCCAGATGAGGCGGGCCTGAAAAAACACTTCGACGCGCCAGGAGCTCACTAGTTCGAGGAGGGTGCTCGTTTTTGTCAGTTAATTGCGGATCTACTTCATAACAGTCACCTTCGAAAAGACAGACCTACATCAAAAACTCATAGAACTTAGAAGCTAAATTACTTTAATCAAATAGAGAGAGACAATAGAAAAAAATTAAGCCAGCCTCGCATTAGTGGCGCCAAGCCTGAAATAAGTGCTGAGCTGGGCGGTGTTCATTGTCTCTCTTCGATACTCTCTTTCTTTCTTTTTCTTTCATCTCTGTGTTTTTTTTCTGTGTGCAGAATGTCCGGTATCGGTGTCTTTTGTTGTGAGCCAAAAATGAGCGTTGGCCTTGAGCGAAAGTCCGAGGTGGATGGAAACAAAGAAAGAATAAGCAATCTTCTGTTCACGTGGGATCGAGGATCAGAACCTGCGACCTCTAGCTTTGTGGCGCGATGCGTTTAGCCGCTCGGCCAACACGCGTACATCCTCTAGCATACTAACGGCGAGCTCTTTATATACACCGTTTAGCGTCGGTGGTACGCACATCTCGGGGGTTCGTCAGCGCCTCGACAAAAAAGCGGCGAGATGGCGCAAAGGAGCCACGGTTCCGCTCTCCGTGTGCTGTCGCGCCGCATGGATTGATGTAGGAGTCGATCCGCGTCCGCACTTTGGCTTTCCTTGTGGCATGATTTAGGTGTCGACCGAGAAGCGAAGCGGGGACCGTGGTTGGTTGGTTGATCCTCAGCTACTTGGCGGAACCCACCGTGGGGGATCGGCCATGAAACGGGTGGTACTTTATTTTAGAAATAAAATTGTTATAAAATCCGGATATGTTTAGGAATGGATCGTATAAAATGAATTCACTGGTCCAATCCAGATTTTCAAAAAAAAGAAAGAAAAGAAAAGAAACCAATATGTCGAAACAGTGAAATTGTACATAAATTTAACATTCTATTCTTTTTGTTTGCCGTAAAAAATCGCACACGGCTTCGCAAACGTTCCTGTGGCTAAAGCCCATTTCAGTTGCACCAAAGGAAAGAACCACCGTAAGGGATAACCTTAAGCCCACTCTGCGGAGAGGTTGTTCTAGCATTCGTTTTCTTTCATTTGTGAACAATCTGCATGTTAAAAACAAAAGATGCAGAGATTCACTCTCGTTGCAGTGGAGGCACAAGGGTGACTGTACCAGACCCGACCTGTGTAGGTAGAAGTTCAGGGGGGGAACTCGGCATCTTATCCTGGTAATTGATATTTCTGCCCTTCTAGTGCAGCACCAACGATTTTTCCATGGATACTTAAGGAAAGTGATTCTATGCACTCTGTGTTCCCTTAGGCTTCGTCTTCGTCTTTAGCGCTGCTTCAATCATGAAAGTGATTCGAAAGGTATTGCGAACAGGGTTCAATTACGCTATCGCGTTCTTCTTTTAAATGCGAAGCTCGACCGTGTTCCAAGTTCTTATCCTGTTCTTTCCTCTTCTCTCCCTTCGTTTTTCGCTCATCCCTGTTTTTTCTGTGTCTTTTTTGTCTCCGTTCATTTCTCTTTCTTTCTCCCTTTAAGTATTTGTTGCTCTTTCTGTCTTGTTTCTATCTCTCTCTATTTTCCGGTTCTTCTTTCTTTGTATTTCTTTCTCTCTATTTCTGTCTCGATTTCTTTCTACGCTAGGCTTTTCTCTCTGCCCTCTTCCTTATGAACAAAAATTTTTCCTATAGAAATATTCTGAGAATCTCCCGTTCTCAATGGAATAATTCATGACACATTTTTTCAAATATATTGGAGATGTTCGCCAAATATGCTAGGACGTTTGGCGTGCAATTACCCTGTACAGTTCCGGTAGCAGGCGACAACGCATGCACGTAACTTCGCCGACAGCATAAGTAGCTTTTTTATAGAATAGCAAAAGCCACTGCGCTAAAGGCTTGTTGCCATAATGCGAATTACAAGGTCTGTACATACCGACTGTGCTATTGCAGGATCCCAGGGTTGTGTTGCCATCATCCATCTACTTTAACTACACTGGCACTCTGGCGCAAATCGAAGAAGAGACGCGCAAGTGCGTCGTCGACGCGGGACTCGAGTGCATTGCATGCGAAGCCATGGAGTGCACGTGGCTGGTGCGAGATGTCGGGCACATTTTCGGTGAGTCTTTCATTTTGTGTCGTTCTTATTAGACGAACAGAAATGAAAGTGGGTGAGCGTGAGTTTTCGGAAACAGCAGTATAATATTTAAAACAATTATGTAACGGGAGTGAATGGTTCGCATCAGCTTGCCAATCTATACTTTCAAGTCTTGACTAAACACTATGATAACACATGGAAGTACTAGTATTATAAGGCTATGAAACAGGGCTACCTCTTTGCGTTCATATAGTCATGAGTTACTTTGAATGTAATCAGTGCATAATGACGCGAAATACCTACTCAAATGGGAAGAACGTTCACCACCGTTAGCATGCACGGCCTACGTTTATGTTCGCTGCACGAGAAGGCGTCTCCTACAGTCTGCCGCGAGCTCATGCCATTTTGTCCCCACGAACTTCTTGATTTCATCGCTCCATCTAACTTCCTGCTGTCCTTGGCTTCTCTACCCTACCTTGGTATCCACTTAGGATCTCTAATACACTTGTTACACAGGCAAGTTAACCGCATTTAATACCAACCACGGTTGACCGCGTTGAACCACGGTTAGCGCCAACCACGGTTCGCCGATGTTACACGGCGCACAAGCGACCTCGGTTAAAGCATACTTGCTTTGGCGTGAATGACTGGCGTCTGGCGGCAGTCCGGCGTTCAACTCGGCTGCTATTGTCGCGTCCACTTTCGCATTCCTTGAGGTGCTCCGCAGATGACGCTGATTGTTTTCCCAAAGCCTAATCAGGCTTTCTGTGATTCGTGCAGTCCAATTCGTTCGTTGCTGACGAACGCTCGCCGGCGTGCACACGTCCTCCATGGAGGCTGCAATTTTCTTGGTTAGCCGCCAAATCGAGGTCGCCAAGCTCAGTTTTGTACAACCGCGGTTAGTGGCATAACTGTGGTTTCGCATACCGTGTAACATTAGCAAAGCGCGGTTATGCGTAACCGCGGTTACACTAACCGCGGTTTAGGATGTCTGTCTGACAAGGGTTGTCAGTGCGCGAACTACGTGGTCGGCCGAGGTTCACTTCTTACGATTAATATCAGTTAGAATATCAGCTACACCTGTTTGTTATCTTGCCCAATTTACTGTTTTGCGATCTCTTATTGTTACGCCAATACCACTACTGTTCCATTGCACGCTGTGTGATCCTTAGCTTTTTCTCGAGTTTTGTTACCTTCCATGTTTCAGCTCCATATGTTAGAACTGAAAGTATGCGGTGGATATATATTTTTCGTTTTCAGGAGAGCAGAAGTTGATCAGTCAGGAATTGGTAATATACCTGGCGTATGCACTCCGACCAACCTTTATCCTTCGGTGGATCTCCTTTTCATTATGGGACACCCCTGCTAGCAGCTGAGCGACGCACATACACTCTTGTACAGAATCGAATGGTTCGTTCCCAAAGGAGAGATCCTTTTTTTTCGTTGCCAGGCTTTACATTAACCATCACGTTTGTCTTCAGCATGTTCAATTTTATCCCTAGTACTTTCTCGGGTGAGGTCATTAATAATTATTTGCGCTATGCCATCTGTATATCTTATGTTGCTGATATGAGGGGGTATGCAGAAGCTTCAAATATAAATAAAAAACACAACAGTCCCTTGCAGTGGTAGTTCTTCTCCACGTAGACTCTCTGCAGAGTCACACATATTTGTTAGGGTTTCTTCACACGTTTCAAGCCATCTTTTTAGAAGTCCTCCGCTGTGCTGGAAAACCACTGTTCCACTTCGAAAATGACACCCTGTCTGCCGTCAAGTCGCCGACCACGACGTGGTTTCTTCCTCTCGGGAAAGAGGAAGAATTCACTTGGCGCAATATTAGTGGAATAAGGCGGATGCTGCAAAAGATCACAGCTTGACTGGTGCGTGGCGACAATGGATGCTTCCGCTCCAACAATGTCAAATTCATCTGGTCAAACTCGTAGTGAGTTCGCTTTTGAAGTGGTGTCAACAAGCGAGGTACCTAGCGTGCAGACACCTTATTCACGTGCAGTCCCCCATGAATAATCCTCCACTCAGTTCCGTAACTCAGTTCAGTCTCCACCGTCACTCTTTCCATGGTCGATCTTCTTTCATCAAAGATAACGCCCTCCAATTTCTTCACGATGGCAAAATCATCCTTGATTGAGGGTCAACCCGCTCGTGGCCCATCTGTCAGGGACACGGGACCAATTTCAAGGCTCCTCTTGCACGTCACAACCATGTCGTTTCATCCAGATAGATAGCTTTCATTTAATCGTGCGTTGTTGCCCTCCAAATGAAGGAACTTATGACACTTCGGGATTCAATTTTGTTCATCGTACAGGTTGATGTCTTCTACAGCGTGCGAAAAAAAAATACTTCAGACAAAAATTACACATTTGCACAATTATGCATGGCAGTGACAGTGATTCTGCGCAAAACGTTTCATGTAAATATCTCTGCGACTTATTTCTTAAAAATAAATATTTTGGATAGCTCCTGGTGTATTCTGCGTTAATTTCATTTTTGTTGCTTCCCAGTCCAGTCGTTTAAACAGTTCTAGGCAAGCAGTGAACATAACTGCAAAGGACATATCTGGTTGTCTGACGCGTTTCTCGATCGCATTTTTTAGCTGTTCTTGTGGAGATGCGGTGTAACTGTGGCGTCACCATACATGTTTGCAAGGGTGTCGTGCATGTTCAAATCAGTAGCTGCTGAACGTCTTTCCTGTTTCGAAGCCGTAACTCACTCGTGAACTTGAAATCTGCATATAGGTATAGTCTGCAGTAGACGTTCCAGGTGTATTCGAGATGATGTCATTGAGATGAGAAACTGCGTCACCTGTCCCGCTCACTAACCACAAAAGAAAGTAATTCAGCCGTATTTTGCTCTCATTTCTCCTACAGAAATGTACTCTGACTGCTTCCCGGTCAGCGCCGGTCTGCCTTCCAGTGACAAGGAAGCCCTCAAGGCGGCTTACATTGAGCGACTTCGGCCGTTGGTCAAGGAAACACCTCGTGGCTGCGAGATGGTTGTGGGAATCTACCGAGTGCATGCCAGGCTATAGATTATCGAGCGCCTGCCTAACACTGACTGCGTTCTTTATGTTGATTTCAAGCTTCCGTGATAAAATATTGCTGCCTCAGTGTTCTTCTTCATTTGCAACGAGAAAGAGTGGCATCAGAAACGAAAACAGTATTTTTATATATTTTTTTTAAATAAATGTATTTAAGAAACGGTTGGCGCCTACGCTTGGTGCCGAACACTCCTCTCTTCTTACATGGTCCTTATCCTCGTAATGTGGTCAGCGACCACAACTATGTTGATGAAAGAGTACACAGCGAACATACATTCACGTACTGAAGCTTCGGTACTATATTTATAATAAATGTTCGCAAAAGCGAAATGCTGACACAGCGGATAATGCTGACACAGCGGATACTGGGATCTTGTAAATGAATTTTGTCTTGGGTACCACTCTTTAAAAAGAACCTTCTAGTACTAAAGCACAAATTCCGTAAAAACACAGGAATGCACTAAACACGCAACCAAGAGTACCTGTTATAGCGCCGGAATAATATGAACGATGCGAGAAAGGACCATTTCTGTCTGACTTCGCGTCTGTACGAGAAGCATCCGTATAATATTGTACTCACCGAAATAAATAAATGTGAACTAAGCAGCAGCGTGCAAGAACAGATATCATTATTACCGGGGTTTGAATTAGGCATAGTTGATATAAATTACCCGCCTCAGTTTCTATCAAGGGAAAAACTACAGCTATCGGCCGAGGAGATAATATCTAGAGGAGATATTTTTCATGGCATCCACGCAGCTGGTTGTACTCTTCCTGATTTATACGTCATATGCGCAGTATAAGCGCGTACGTGTACGCGGACGTTTCCATCATACAAATTCCTCCTCTTTAGCTTATGTCATTCCACATATGGCGATACAGCAAACATTTATAATATCTCGACTGACGTCTTCTAGTGTAGCACAACTGTTTGCAATTTTAGGCGCGTCGCTTCGTAGCATTAGTTAAGCAGACTAAAAAGAATGGGCCATTTTTTGCAATTTTCGCAGCCTGCTCTCGCGTTGCTACAAAGCAATTATTAAGGCAGCTTCGCCAAGCTTGAAATAACAGCGGGGCTGGGCGGACTTCCTGATTTTTCTTTGTCTTTATTTCCTCACTATTTATCTTTCTCTCTGTTATTTCTATCTCTTTTTTGTTTGCTTGTTTCGCTCTCTCAATGTATTTTGTTCTCTCTCTCTCTACATTTGTCGCTATGTTTCTTTGTTTCTCTCTCTTTCTTCCTCTATCTCTCTTGCTCTCTGTTTTCTCTGTCTCTTTTTCTGTTTGTTTCTTTCATGTGTTTCTCTCTGTCTGTTTCTTTTTCTGTCTTTCAGTCTCTTTTGTGTCTCTGCCTTTCATTTGTCTCTTTCTTTCTATGTGCTTCTAAATTTTCTCTCTCTGTTTTTCTGTACTCGTTCTCTGGGCCATCTGTGCTATTGCATCCCGTGCCATACAAATCGGCGCAGCGGGAGAACGCGCGCCGGGGGCACGTGTTCGAGAAGCCAAGGAGAAGGGGACGAAAACGGCGCGCGCTGGCCGAATCATTGCGTTGCGCGAGCGAGGCTAACATGTGACAGGCACTAGGTGACGAGAGATGCCATACAAGGTAGAGACCGTTCATGATGATAGTTTTTCTTAAAACCTCGAGGCGAACCTCGAGCTTAAACAGCTCAGCTTTTAAACAACTGGTGACGAGGGCTTCCAGCTGAAGGAGCTAAAAAGGACAAATTAAGAAAGACGACACACCGCTGGTGTGTGACCAGCGGCGTGTTGTATTCTTCGCGTGTCCTCGTCAGTGCGTTTCACTGGAAACCCTCCTCACTATGCTCACCCAACTACGTGAGGTAAGAACTGTTCTCAGGGATACTGATGGTATTCTAAAGTACCCAATAAGTGATTCTGTTAAATGCAATGACAAGCTATCTTGTTTATGCTACCAATGAATTCGCAGAGGGCCTTCCAGACGTTCCAGTTGCTGTAGTCCAATGAAATTAGCCTTAATCTTGAGTATTTCATCGATTAAGCGTTTTAATAATGTTTACAAGACTTTTTCTCTTGAATTTATAAATTTGCGACTACTTCATTAAAAAAATTCTCGGCGTTTTCAGTTTCGTTACGGCGAGGCACACCGCAAGGAGCGGTGGTGTCCCCACTTTTATTCAACACAGCAATCGGGGGTCTCTGGTAAAGCTCACTGCTATGAATGGTGTTAGTCACACAATCTATGCAGATGACATAACGATATGGTGCACCAAGGCAAATGAAGATGTTGAGACGACTTTCCAGTCAGCGGTCATTGAGGTCGAATCATACCTGAGTAATACGGTATTGAAATGCTCCCCCAGCACGTACGACTTACTCCTTTTATCCTACTGCGCACTAGTACGGGCAAAAACGTCTGCTCAGAACCTCAACAATCTAGAGATATTACAGAAAATTGTTCTTAGAATATTTGAAAATTTTTATGGGCTTCCTAGCGAACTACGTGCTCATCAGCTCTTTATAAATCACGATCTCACTAGAGCAATTCACCTTTACACATATAAACTAATACTTTATACTGACAAATACAAACTTCATCAGCATTCAGTTGACAGCTCCTGCCGATGCACTGTTCGAAATCAACTAAGACCAGTTTCCTTTTTACGCACGTTAAGGAGTGTGCCTTCTACACTACCCGATACCAACAATATTGAACAAATATTTATCTAGTATCGACTTTGAACTGCCTGAACGTAAATTCCAGGAACATATGCGAAGTATGTTGTTACACATATAGCAACCGCTCAAACAACACTATCTATCTTCTGTTATGTTTTACGCATTCTTTTCTTGTGTATAAAAATAGTTCTTTTTGCGCATGTGCATACAAGATTTGTGACCCATGTACATTTTTGTGCTTATTTTCTTCACTAGAAGGAAACGATATAAGCTCCTATTCCCTCCCCCCCCCCCCCCCCCCGCCACTGATGACAATCAAATTCAGCAAAAAGTATGGTTGAGTTGGTTCGCAAACATTAGGCGTTCACAACACATGACTGGAAATTAAATTACCGTTATCCTCTAACCGAAAATTACAATTTTTAACTGGCATCTTGCGGGACAGAAACATGAATAAACTGCTGCGTGCGACCTGGAAAACATTGCAAATGGTACCACAGGATCCCTTCAACTGTACATATAAACTGGGTGGACACGCACGTACGCGCTGCTAATCTCAAGGTAAGATTGTAGCGGGAAGGAATCGTGCATGAAAGCCTCTCACGTGTGCCCGTTGGATCAGTAAGAACACGAACGAATAAGGATGCAATCGTACCATAGTAGCAGAATACAGGAAAAGGGGGATCAATAGCAAGTGCGCGATAAGAAGACAACAAACATTGGATTACACGTAAGAGCAGTCAACGCGTGGTCTCATATGAGGCGAGCGAGTCCAATATTGAAGCACGGGACCACTGGTTGCTCGCCGCGGTTACATCTGCCAAAAACAGTGCCAGAATGCTGCCGCGTATCCGTCTCGCACAAAATTTTGACTTTCCGCTATACATGTCCATGCTCTAATAATTCTTGAAGAATTCTGTGGGCCAGAGCGATAAACCTCGCTCTCGCAACAACGATTATCCCTCCGCCGGGACCGCTATCCTACCCTGCCTGGTCAAGCGAGTTACGGGACAATGACGCTGAACGAGGGGGGTGGGGGTGAGGGAAGGTAAAGGTTGAAGAAGACGAAAAAAATTCACAGCATATCCACGGAGTGAATGACGATGAAGGAGCTTGTTCCAGAGATTAAATCCGGTAAACCGTGAATGCTGCAGTACATCTGCTCAATCATCATAATATAAAGAAGTGACAGGAGAGTTGTTGTGGTGTGATTGTATATACACATTATATACACAATGTTTATGATTAACAAATCAATGCTCTATGTACACAAATTTACATATTGATGCAGTAAATACATTATGTTCAAGAGCTTGTTTACGGATCACATAAGTTCGCGGAAACCCTTTCTTTTTAGTATAATGGCTTTGTATATTGCCTCAGTGCTGGTAGTGGCTTGTGCTTGCTGTCGGCGCTGGCTTCTCTCTTCGGCCTTGCGAGCTCTGAGCGCTGCTGCCTTGGCTTCTTCGGTGTTCATTATAAGTAGTGGTTGCGAAGTGCACTGAGTGATGTCCGGCGAAAGAGAAAGGAAGCGGCGCCAAGGGCGAGCGCTATCTAAGGAGCAACACTGTAGCGGTCTCCTATGAAATTAGAGCCCACGCGAAGAGCGGAGCCGCCTGAGCGGCGGTGCGCCATTTAGTGAGCACTCATGAATCAATGGAGAGCACAGCGGCGCCTTTAGCTGGAGCAGTGAGACCTAGCGTACACGGCAGGATGGACGAGAGACTACCCCCCAGCAATAGGAGCAATTTCCTAAAATTTAGTGTCTGATGAAACATTCCCAGTCGTTTTTGTGCAGTACCCATTTTTCTCAAGTAAAAACCTCTTTCAACAATTGCTTCTCACGTGCTTTTAGAAACAGTCGCGGTTAGTATAATTCTATTCCACTTCAAATACATTAAAAAATGCGGTTCCAACGTGGCACAGGCAAAGTTTTCATGTAACGACACGTTGCAACAAGCGATGCAATAAAAAAAGTCGGCAGATCTCACGCGTTGTGGGAATCGGTTTCATGCAAAGCAGTCAGCGAGTACTTCCATGCTGTATTTTATTGCGTTGGGCCAAGCGTTACGAGGTGGATCGATGTGTTTTTCTAAGTGTAGTAGCTGTGTGCACATCGTGGGCTTCCCAGCCACGTAGACTACACTGGCGTTTGAAGGGTAACTTATGGTGCGACGTAACGTCAGCCCTCACGTTAGAGCACATACATCAGAATCATGCACTTTATGGTGAAGTCTTGTGAATATCCTAAGTATCTTTCGTTAACGTATTCCTCCTGGGCCGAACAATGGTTAATATAGCTTGCTGAATAACAGGAATACAAATGTAATGTTTATTGGACTGCTACAGAAGCGGAGCCAACACTGGAACCACAGTCGTTATTCTGATATGACGCCTGTAAGTAACAGAACCACAACTGACGTTCAGCAGACATTACGATTGCATACGCTGTTTTCACAAACCAGTTTATAGACCTGGGAGGGCTCTGTAGTAGAATACGTGATTGCCGCGCAGATTGATTGGGTTCGATTCCTGCTCGGATCCCAATTTCGATTCTTTCCATTAGTCGGGTCAACGTTTCCGATATCGGTTTTTCTTAATGCCCTCGCATTTAAATTACCATGGTCTGTTCTCGCCGTTCCTGTGTAGATGTAAACTATCAATCACCTGTGGCGCATACCCGTACACCGCGGCCCATGGTAAACGGGTATGTGCCACACGTGTCTGGAGGAAAGGGTTTGACGACGTACGCAACAGGATTTTTGCGTTATTCATGTCATGACCCGGTGGTCATATTCGTCAAATGCGCTTACCCCCCTATGCCCATTTTTTTATACACCAAGTTAAGGAGGCGATGATGAGAGCACCCAGACCTAGGCGGCTAGAATAGATAGATAGATAGATAGATAGATAGATAGATAGATAGATAGATAGATAGATAGATAGATAGATAGATAGATAGATAGATAGATAGATAGATAGATAGATAGATAGATAGATAGATAGATAGATAGATAGATAGATAGATAGATAGATAGATAGATAGATAGATAGATAGATAGATAGATAGATAGATAGATACATAGATAGAAACGCTCAAATTTCTAAAGGTTCGCTGAGAAATGCTTCGCATTTAAAAGTCGACGAACGGCATGCCCATGGACGTGCTGGGCGGGAACGCGCAACATTGTGGGAAGCTCAACCGTGCTCTGAGGAAGGGATAATTAGCATTCTTAGGAGCTTGTTCCTTTTGCTTCGGGGTATTCTGTCGTCCCTTCTGCCGTGTACGCTAGTTCTCATATAGCATAGCCAACTGCAGCATATTGAGCGCGCACTCGCGCCAAAGGGAAGACTCCCTCTTGTTATTCGGGCGCCTCTATGACGATATCAACTCCGGCAAAACCACATGTAAGGCTCATGCGACAGAACCATTGTACGAGCCCAAACGAGCTTCAGATAAAGAATTCAGAAGAAAGAAAGAAAGAAAGAAATACAAGAATCGAAGAGGCATAATCTCCGCTGCTCAATCATCTTCTCTGGACTCGCGGGGCGCGGTAATGGGCGTTTAGCTACGGCCTCCCGCAGGAGAACCTGCTGCAAAAGTTTCATCAGACACTAAATTTTAGGAAATTGCTCCTATTGCTGGGGGGTAGTCTCTCGTCCCTCCTGCCGTGTACGCTAGGTCTCATTGCTCCAGCTAGAGGCGCCGCTGTGCTCTCCAATGATTCAAGAGCGCTCACTAAATGGCGCACCGCCGCTCAGGCTGCTCCGCACTTGGCGTGTGCTCTAAATTGATAGGAGACCGCTACAGAGTTGCCCTTAGATAGCGCTCGCTCTTGGCGCCGCTTCCTTTCTCTTTCGCCGGACATCACTCAGTGCACTTCGCTGCCACTGCTTATAATGAACACCGAAGAAGCCAAGGCAGCCGCGCTCAGAGCTCGCGAGGCCGAAGAGAGAAGCCAGCGCCGACAGCAAGCACAAGCCACTACCAGCACAGAGGCAATATACAAAGCCATTATACTAAAAGGTAAGCGTTTCCCCGAGCTTATGTGATCCGTAAATAAGCTCTTGAACAAAATGTATTTACTGCATCAATATGTAAAATTATGTCCCTATTGAAAATCGTGGGTTGGTGGATGCTGGAATTCTTGGTGGACAAGGTGGAAACAATAGTGGATGTGGTGGAAACTGTGGTGGTCATAATGGCTGATGATGGCGAGAGTGGAAAAAATGGTGGTGGTGGTGGCGAGCTTCTTTTGGTGTTAAGTGCAAAATGCTGGCTGATGGTGGCGAGAGTGGAAAAATGGTGGCAGATGGTGGTGGTGGTGGCGAGCTTTTTTTTGGTGTTAAGTGGAAAATGCTGGCTGATGGTCGCGAGCAAAACGTGTTTCGGTGGATGGCTTGGTGAACAAGCTGGATGACGGTGGCATGATGGAAGTGCACGTGACATTATGTGAAATCACTGCCACTTCTAATGTTTTGCTGTTCAATGTGTAGAAAAATATGTTTACAGTTCAAAGAAGCCCACGCCGATCATTAAGCTTTTCAGCACGCTTTTTTTATTCATGCGGCGTAACCGCCTCAAGATTTGTGGAGCACAGCAGCCGTGAATGTTTACATTTTACGCACGTACTTATCAGGTTTACATCCGCGATGTGCTGCTCTATTGTGATGTTTACAAGTCTAGAAGTGTCGGTGTGAAGAGCGACAGTGTCTGTGTTACATCGGCGCGCAGTTGCCGAGAAGTGAGCCCTTCCAGCGGGTAGACCAGAAAACAGCCGCCGCTTGATACCATCACGCTAGAAACGCAACTTTAAGGCAACAGTGGAAATGCGTGCGAAGCTAAAATGCACAAACTTTTACCTTCGGCCTGCGTCGAGATAAGCCCGACCAAGTATCACTCCACCATCATATTCTACCACCATGATTGCCACCAAAGGTTAGGCATAGCTTACCGACCGAGTCCGTCTACGTGTTATCGGCACTTCTGGGTTGCAGGATACACGATTCCGATGAGTGCGAATGACTTTACAGCACAGCTGTGGCATCGGCTAACCTAAATGAAGCGTTTTTTCTTGTGTACGGTGTCCGCACAAGAAGCGATCAGCATAGATGCGACGCGCTTCCAGCAAACGCCTCCGCTCACCAACCGCCGCCGGTCGCACTCGCCGGCGCTTCTCGGACACGTATGCGAGAACATAGACTTGTCAATTCGAACGCCTTACTGAACCAATATGATGGCATATTTTTCCCGCGCACTGTACTTGCGTTTGGCCGAGCTGTTCTGCAGTTGTAGCTAATGATACCAGATGATACAGCGTCAGATCAGTGCGCTGGCACGGCTGCGCTGTAGGTTGCGCGAAAAAAGCATCACAATACTCAATCAACTGTACGCGCGTACTCATCGAATGAGATTTGAGTCGACATAAAGCCTCTGCACATGTCGCCCTTTGAAAAAAGCGAGAAACGGCAATTAAACTTAGCTGTAACATTCGGTTCACTATACCCGCTCCTCGGTCCACTTGACACTTTTTTTGGAGTTACGTTGTGAATTCTACAAGAAAGTTAGCGCTGTTGCCATTATCGACGTGCCATTCGTTACCGGCAGCAGTTTGTTCGCGTTTAATAACTATGCAAATTTTAGTACGATGTGAAGATCGCGTCTGTGTCCAGTATGAGACATACAAAGCTGAAGTCAAACGGTGTATTCGTATGTTGAGTAGTCATTTTGCAGAACTCAAAGCAACTGTCGGCGTGGCGTAGTGGTAAAGTACTCGGCTCGAGATCCGAAGGTCGCACGCTCGACTCCCGGTGGCGGCAGTTTTTTTTTTTTTTTTTTGCATACGGCTTTTTTTTTCTTTTTTTGTACTAATGCTTTCTACATCGCCTTCTATACAATTATTTATGTGTAACAGCTAATCACGGTGGTCCCGACGCTGTAGAGCCGTTTTACGCTCCGCTATTCCCAGCATCCATCATACGCCAGCATCCAGCATACACCATGTGCCACCATCTTCCAGCACCATAATCCACCATAATGGTGGATGGTGGAATCCACCCTCCCACATGGTGGATAAATTTTCAATAGGGGTATATAATGTGTATATACAATCACACCACATTAACTCTCGTGTCACTTCTTTATATGATGATGACTTAGCAGATGTACTGAGCATTGACGGTTTACCGGATTTAATCTCTGGAACAAGCTCCTTCATCATCATTCACTCCGTGGATATTCTGTGAATTTTTTTCGTCTTCTTTAACCTTTACCTTCCCTCACCCCCACCCCCCTCGTACAGCGTCATTTTCCCGAAACTCGCATGGCCAGGCAGTGTAGGGACGCGGACTCGGCGGAGAGATAGTCGTTGTTGCGAGAGCGAGGTTTATCGCTCTGTCCCACAGAATTCTTCAAGAATTATTAGAGCATGGACATGTACAGCGGAAAGCCAAATTGTGTGCGAGACGGATACGCGGCAGCATTCTGGCACTGTTTTTGGCAGATGTAACCGCGGCGACCAACCAGTGGTCCCGTGCTTCAATATTGGACTCGCTCGCCTCATATGAGACCACGCGTTGACTGCTCTTACGTGTAATCCAATGTTTGTTGTCTTCTTATCGCGCACTTGCTATTGATCTCCCTTTTCCTGTATTCTGCTACTATGGTACGATTGCATCCTTATTCGTTCGTGTTCTTACTGATCCAACGGGCACACGTGAGAGGCTTTCATGCACGATTCCTTCCCGCTACAATCTTACCTTGAGATTAGCACTGCGTACGTGCGTGTCCACCCGGTTTATATGTACAGTTGAAGGGATCCTGTGGTGCCATTTGCAATGTTTTCCAGGTCGCACGCAGCAGTTTATTCATGTTTCTGTCCCGCAAGATGCCAGTTAAGAATTGTAATTTTCGGTTGGAGGATAACGGTAATTTAATTTCCAGTCATGTGTTGTGAACGCCTAATGTCTGCGAACCAACTCAACCATACGTTTTGCTGAATTTGATTGTCATCAGTGGCGGGGGGGGGGGGGTGGAGGGAGGACCTCCTCTGTTCATAATTAGCCCATGCATAAACATACTCTTCTAGTCTGGGTGCCGCTCTTAATCTCGATTTTTCGCCAGGCCGCCTAACATTGTCTTTGTTATCTTCGGGTCCATGTTTATTCCTACTTTAACACTTTTTTTGTTTACATCTCCAGTATTTTTTTCGTGATTTCACGGTCTCATTCTTCAAATATTTACTGTGAATGTGGCGCGAATAACATTGAATATATTGTAACTATTCGCCTGACTCCATTCTCGATCAGGATTTTCCTGCCTTTCTTGAGAAATGCCGTGGCTGTAGGATCTCTTTAGATGTTGGCTATGGTATCTGAAGATGTTTAGGTATTCCTTTATGGCATAAATATTCCGGAACTGCTGTTGTGTTTTCGTATCTGTCAATAAATTTGTGTTTATTACCTTGCAAATATGTTGCTCCTTCATAACCCAGACGCATGCACAGTTGGTGCGGAGGCCTTTCATCCTTTTAGTTGTGTTGGGGACAATAGTGACCTTCCTTGTCGGCCTTTCACGGTTACACAAATTTCTAGGCCTCAATGGCACACTAAGACTCCAGTGGAGCTGATGCTGTAATTACAAAGTACCTTGCGAATACGGCGCCAGTTGTAGTCAATGAATGCCGTTGGGCCGCGAATAGGCTAATTTAGCACGGCTGACTTACAGTATTGTAACTACAGTATTACCCCAATACCCTAGTGGGCACCTAGCCCTCTTACTTTATAACGCGTGTGTCAGCCTTTCTAATCGAATTGCTGTACGCATCGGGCAACTACCGCCGGTGTCCCTATCTAAACTGGCTACGTGCAGACCACGACGGTACAGTATCACCGTGTTTACCGCGGAATAAACCACTACTCCTAAAACACCATAATGACGGAAGAAAACGGTCACGCTGGTGGCTTCCCGACGTTGGCAGAGCCGACCCCACGCCAATATCGGCTAGCTTACATAGGCCCAATGAAGGCTTGCCATCATCGGCTGAATCACAACAGGCCCGTCTCGGACCGACGCTGGCTTGCCCACATTGGTCCAATGCCAGGAAGCCCAGGATAAGCCCAACGCCAGCTAGCCGACATCGGGCCGATGTGGGTGAAAGTTGCGCGACAGTGATTTGCCGACGTGGGGCACTATTGCTGCCGACATTTCCCGACGTTGGGCCGAGATCGGTCTGATACATGAGTGCTGCCTTGGTAGGATGGCGTATTTCACCGTTAGACTTTTTTTTGAAGAGGTCTGCTACAGTGGCAACCCTGTTACGTCCTAGAACACGAGAACTTTATTTGACCCGAGGACGACACCGCGGGGCGCGCATGGGAGTGCCGGACAGCCTTTTGATGCTTTTCCGGATGAGAGCGTTTACCTCATTTTCTCAGAGTTGTGCCAGTTCTGCATAGGCCGCCACGTAGATAATTTGGCTCAGAAGGAAGGCATGAAAATGCCTGGTAAACTGTCTTCTTTCGAGCCTGTTCTCTTGTTAAAAATCCTACTAATGAGTCTGATAACCATTTCCGTTTTCTTGGTAATCCTATCTAGCGTTAACTTCTTGGACCCCAGGTTTCCATCACGTGTGGTTAGCCTGATGTCGACATTCGCCGGTGCTTTCCAGCTCCTGCGCATGGGGCCTCGTCTGACCGGTCTATAAACGAGTAACTCATACTTGCTGGGATAGCATTTCAGTACTGTGTTGTCCAGGTATAATTCGACATCATTGACCGCTGACTGGAGACTCGTCTCAACATCTTCTCCATTTGCCTTCGTGCACCTTATCGTTATGTCATCTGCATAGATTGCGTGATTAACACCGTTTATAGCAGTGAGCTTTTCCAGAGATCCATGATTGCTACGTTGAATAAAAGTGGGGACACCACCGCTCTTTGCGGTGTGCCTCGCTGTAACGAAACAGAAAACCCCGAACTACGGCATTTTCTTCGAAGCAGTCGCCAATTTATAAATTCCAGAGAAAAAGACTTTATTTAAACATGTATTCGGTGAAGTATTCAACATATAACTTCCTCATAGAGCAGGTAGCGCAAAAATTACGGGGACACAAGAAAGCAACATAAATTTTTGCGCAACCTGCACTATGATGAATTCTTACAAACTCGCCCATATTTCCGTTCTCGTAAAATAAAACTTCCTTTGAGGTTAAAGTCATTGGACTACAGGAACTGGAACATCTGCAAGGCCATCTGCGAATTCCTTGGTGACATAAAGAGGATACCTTGTTAATGCAATAACAGAATCAATTCTTGGGTACGTCGGAATACCATGAGTATCTTTGAGAATAGTGCTTGCCTCAGCTAGTTGGGTGGACATCGTAAGGAGGGTTTCCTGCGAAACGCACTGCGGGGACACCCGAAGAATACGTCACGCCGCTAGTCACACGCCAGTGGTGTGTCGTCTTTCTTAATTTAGTCTTTTCAGCTCCTTTAGCTGGAAGCCCTCGTCGCCAGTAGTTTAAAAGCTGAGCTGTTCAAGCTCGAGGTTCGCCTCGAGGTGTCAAGAGAAACTATTATTATGAACGGTCTCTACCTTATATGGCATCTCTCGTGACCTAGTGCCTGTCACAGGTGGGCCTCGTGCGTGCAACGCAATAAATCGGCCGGCGCGCTCTCTCTTCGTCCCATTCTCTTTGGCTCCTCGAACACGTGCCCCCGGCGGGCGTTCTCCCGCGGCGCCGATTTGTACGGCGTGGGATGCAATAGCACAGATGGGCCAGAGAACGAGTACAGAGAAAGAGAGAGATAAACTTTAGAAACACACAGAAAGAACGAGACAAATGAACGGCAGAGAGAGAAAAAAGATTGAAAAAGAGAAAAAGAAACAGAGAGACACATAGAAATAAACAGACAGGAAAAGATATAGAGAAAACAGAGAGCAAGAGAGATAAAGGAAGAAAGAGAGAGAAACTTAGAAATGTAGCGACAAAAGCAGAGGAGAGATAAAAATAGAAAGAGAAAGCGAGACATAGGGGGAGAGAGAGATAAAGAAGCGGAAAAGAAAAAAAGATATGAAGAACTTGATGGAGAGAAACAAAGACATAGACAGAAACAAACAGCCGAAAAACTTACACCATCTCCCACTAAAGGGAACCATGCGCGGATGTGAAGCAGCGCATGGGTTGACTTGAAGCTCCGTTCATCACGGGCACCTTGCCCGATGTTAACGCGTCCTTACAAGCGGAGCACACCATGAATTCACCGTAGTTGCTGTTGCGGTTACTCGCCCCGAACACTTGGAGCACGCCACGCGGGTTCATCGTGCGTCTGCAGAATCTCCTTCCCCGACTCCATCACATGATTCCTGAGAGAGTGTAAGGGGGAAAGGCCACAGTGTCTTACTCAGCCCCTTACACTAGCGCGTGCCAGCACACATGGTTTTGTCTGCGTTACGTCAAGCTAGGACAGCATACGGCAGCCCGGGCCCTCAAAGTGCTCTGCACGTAGCATCATCAAAGCAGTCGAAGAACAAGAGGAAGAAGACCTCTCCATGGCGCGATCGCGCGCTCAGATGGCTATGCTAGGTGGTAGAAAGCGGACGGTCGCCAATGGAACTACGAACAAAGCCCAGCGCAAAAGCTGCTTCGAATCTAAAGACCAAGCCATATCCACCTTGCAGCTGTGGCCGAACGATAGATCGAGGAACTCGCGCTTGAAGCGCGCGTCGGCGCCACCAGCTTCGGCTTGTGAGCGCTTTGGGCGCTTGACCGCCGCTTTCCGCGCCCGCTCCGCTTCGATGTTTTCTTGCCGTCGCTTACGTGCTGCCTCCCCGTCGCGGAACCATCTTGTCGGGGTCCGCAAGACGCTGGCGTGTTTCTTCGGACACGCGAGCTCGCACCACAGGGTCTCGCCGGCGGGCCCGCGCTGCTGCTGCCCTACGAGCTCTAGCGGCCGCTTGCATCGCCTCCAAGCTATTGTCGAGGATTAGCTGCGCTAAGTAGCGCGCGCGTAGTGTGCAGCGGAGTGTGCGGAATCGGAGGAGAGCAGGTGTGTGCCAAGCCGATGGCGCGCCGCCCCGCTAACGCTGCACCATCTAGCGGGCGACATATGAACTATTGCACAGCTGCCCCTGTAGCGGTCGCCTGTGGCACTAAGGTTTCGGCGCGGGACCTCGCCCCAGCTAAAGGAACTGGCGAGCCAGCTCCTAAAAGACATAGAAATAACAGAGTAAAAGAGAAAGAATGAGAAAGTACAAAGAGAAACTAGGAAGGCCGACTAGCCTCGCTGTTCTTTCAAGCTTGGCGAAGCTGCCTTAATGTTTGCTTTGTAGCAATGCGAGATCGGGCTGCGAAAATCGCAAAAAATGGCCCATTGTTTTTTGTCTTCTTTACTGATCCTATAAAGCGACGCGCATAAAATTGCAAGCACTTCTGCTGCAGTAGATGACGCCACTCGAGATATTTTGAATGTCTATCGCCGTATAGTGGTATGACATAAGCTGAAGATGAAGAGTGTGTATGACAAGAAACGTCTGCGTACACGTGCTTATACTGCGGATATGACGTATAAATCGGGAATAGTGCAACCTGCTGCGCAGTTGTCAGAAATATCTCTCCTTTAGATATTACCTCCTCAGCCGATAACTGTATTGCCACGAGTCTTATATTTCATGAGTGTAAGCTTCACCCACAAAGACTGTGGGCAACGCGCTGCGCAGGCCTCGCCGTGATGTGTAGGAAGCTTCGCGATTGTTTGGAACAATCTGTTAAGATTGCGCGCCGCACGAGAATGTTCCAGCTTTGTCGAGAGATAACGCCGCCACCAGCGATATCGCTGGAAAGTTCGATAGCGCCTGTATAAAAGCCGACGCGTTTGACTGCTTGTCAGTTGATCGACGGACGACGCCCTGTTCGCCGCTATCATTGTACAGCGTGTATTGCTGTAGTTCTAGTTGTCATTTTCCCGGCCACAAGTTCGGCCAAATAAACAGTTTCATTCTGCAAACTCCGACTGCTGTCTTCGTCGACGTCACGACCACGTGACAGTATTTTCCCCCTTGGTAAAAACTGAGGCGGGGAATTTATCTCAACTGTACCTAATTCAGAGCCCGGTGTTACGATATGGGTTCGGGGAGCAGGTTTAATGCGTGGTGTCGAGACGCTCGTGAGGGCCGCAAGGAAGAGGACGAGACTGGAACGGCACACAAACATATAATTCTGACATAAAAATACGCAAACAACACAATTACAAAGTACAGCAAGACAATCAACACGCTAAGCGTCTTTAGAAAAATTGGCCGCGTATCTGCGTGCTTCGCTGCAAATGTCGTCTAAAGACGATAGAAGAGGCGCTGCGTGAGATATGGACGCCATCTGACAATACGTCGGGAAACATGAGTGCTGTGTTGCGGGCTGGTAGTCCCGGCGCAGCAGCAGGCGAAGACCGGCGGTGACCAACGCGACCGGTGGGGACCCCACCAGCCCGAACACGCGGTTTGGCGCGATGCGCTGAAGCAGAAGAAACGTTCGCACTCAAGGAGTACTCTCCACACACTCTTTTATTTACACGTCGCCTGCGTAAAACAGGAATGCCAGAGCGGCGCCCCATGGCATTCGTACAGTGCAATACAGAACCGAAACACAACAATGAGCTCGTGCAGAGGGCACGGAGGAAGGCAAGTTTCAGCGCAGTCGCATTTTCAGCGCAGCTTAAGAAAGTAGGGTCTTTGGAATTACGTACGTATGCATTTTCTATTAAAGGAACACACCTCCTAATACTTACCTAGTGATGTTGCGCCTCAGATATGCGTGATATTTATTTTTTGATTGACAACGTTCACAAGTATGAACAGCCGTACCAGTTCAAGATGGCTGGCCCTCGGGCAAGTCGTTTAACTTTGGCGGCCGAGTGGCTGAATCGAGTGACGTGCCGACAAACAGAAAGACAGACAGACCAAAATTTCACCGTTTAAGTATCCCAAGAAAGACTATCGTCTTTAAAAAGTTGAATGAAACGCCGCGCTCACGCTACGGGCCTTGACTTGGCGGTCGTGTCTGCGTTGCGGGTCTTGTATGAGAATTGCCAGGCGGGATGTCCCAGGCTCCTCTGCGCCCGCTGGGCGCCGGGGCCGAAGACGTGTCGTTGCGAGGTCCCTCGGGCGTTGACGCTCGACCAGGTCCCCCCGACAGATGTTGGCGTCCCGAACGCTGACGTCCGACCAGGCCAACGCGTCTTCTCTGCTCGAGCCTCTGGCTCCGTCTGATCGGTCGACGTGGCCTGTTCCTTCTTTTTTATATCTCGCGCCACGTGGGCACGAGAACGGAGGCATCTTCAAGATGGGTGAACACTCCTGTTCTAGTGCGTGTGCTTGCGCGATTTCGCGCCGCTTTGTCGTCTTCTGAGCGGCGTTAGGGCACCTCATCACACCCGGGAATAATGATCTCTGTTCTTGTACACTGCTGGTTAGTTCACATTTATTTATTAAAGACGATAGTCTTTCTTGGGGAACTTAAACGCAGATATTTTGGTCTGTCTTTCTGTCTATCTTTCTGTTTGTCGGCACGTCACCCGATTCAGCCACCCGGCCAAAGTTGAACCACTTGCCCAAGGGCCAGCCATCTTGAACGATTGACTAGGCTCATACTTGTGTACATTGTTGATCAAAAAGCAAACATTACGCATATCTGAGGCGTAACATTGCTAGGTAAGTATTAGGTGGTGTGTTCTTTTAATAGAAAATACATAGATACGTAATTCTAGAGACCTTAGTTTCCTAAGCTGCGTTGAAAATGCGACTGCGCTGAAACTTGCCTTCCTCCGTGCCCTCTGCACGAGTTTGTGCAAGTTTTTTTTTTTTTTGCCCTTTCGGAGCTGGATTATCATGGATTCTGGTGGAAGTGAAGAGATCGGTGAGAGATCGGTCCCGAGACGTCGACGACATCGTGAACAGAAGCAAAGTCGACGCCGACGAAGCAAGAATGTGCCACTGCCCGAATTTCAATAAAGTTTTTTCAAGAATACCGCATTGAATTCCATGTCTCAATTCGAAATGAGCCAAATCCAAAGTTATCATGCTAATAATGGTGAAATCCGCTGCATATTTTTTAATTGATTGTGGCCAGAAACTTCCCCTAGCCGACATGTAAAACATATCAAAGAATAGCTTTGACAGCGTTGTATTTAGTTTGCATAGGAAATTTTTGCCGTTTTCTCAAATTCTCTTTGGATGGATTTGACCCATTTCGAAAAAAACGCCTCATATATATATATATATATATATATATATATATATATATATATATAGTAGTGGGAAAAGCATCACGCGGACCCCGACAGAATAGGGAATGAAGAAAGAAACTACGGCTTTCGTTGATTCGGCACTGTATATTTTCACTAACGTTTCGTCTGGTGGACCAGACTTTCTCAAAGTAACAAGTACATCGCGGTGGGTTTCCTTATAAACACGCTTAAAGTAGATAGTTTCAAAGAACTTATCGATAACAAGGATGACAACATAAGATAGCGGTCACACGCAGTTGATATGGCATTACACACTAGTGATATGACAGAATTATTGGATTGCACGTCACATGGAGGAAAAGGCAGGGGGGGGATGACATCAGATCTGCGCTTTATCTACTTTTTCCGCGGGAACGTAGTCACATGCTCGCATTAAACTGCAAACAGTCTGAGATCGAAAACAGAAAATCTACGCAGCACTAAGATCAATTTTTACTTTTTAACTACTCCTGAAGTACGCTTCAAACACATAAAGTACAATACGGGAAGAAACTAAAACAACAGAAAAAAAAAAGAAAACAGCACAGACACCGTACATAATGCACACAACTCAGTACGTATGCACGTAGTCTAGTATGAAAGCTGAAATATAGTGAGTGATTACCAACGTAACCGTAGAAGAAACACGAGCGATATCAGAAACAGAGCTGCCTATCCCGTTGACGACCCGTTTATGATTAATAGTGCTTAGTGGGAACGCTTGTAAGTGTGCCTGTGATTTCGTTGATACCGGATGAGACGGTGTTAATCTTATAGATTAGGTAAGACTCGCGGCCATCACAATCATGATGAGAGCGAAAGCCTGACTCAAGTATAGTGGCCCGAATATTTTCAAAAGAATGTCCAGGTAAACGAATGTGTTTTGATAATGGTAGGCTAGGAAGCTTATTGGAATGCGATCTATGGTTGTTAAAGCGTATTCTAAATGAAGTTTCCGTTTGGCCAATGTACTGTTTTTTCCAGACGGTACACTCAAGTATGTATATAACGTTAGAACTATCGCAATTAAATGAACCTCGAATGTTAAGGGAGAAGTCCGAAAACGTGCTATTGGCTTTCTGTGTCGTTTCCATATGTACGCACACCTTGCAACGTGATTTGTTGCAGGGTGCACAGCCAGTTATTTCGGGCTTATTTACTTTTGATGACGTTAATAAATCTCGGAGATTTTTAGACCGTCGGTACACAACGCGAGGTGGTTCACGAAAAATACTCTTGAGATGTGCGCTTTGGGCAAGGATATTGTAGTGGCGTTTTAATATAGAGTGTACCTTTGGTGCTGATGCTGAGTGTGTTAGTACGAGGTTGGTGCTATTCTGTTTTTCAGGCAAACGGTTCCCCCTCAGAATTTCCGCTCTATTTAATTTATCTGCTCGACCTATTGCGTCATCGATTAAAGCCGATGGATATTGCCGTTTAGTGAGAGAAGTTTTAAGTTGTTCGCAATTAGCTATGAAATCCTCGCGGTTGGAGCACAGTCGTTTAAAGCGATGGAACTGACTATAGGGAATGGCGGTCTTGCAATGTCGTACATGGCTGCTCTTGAAATGCAAAAGCGGGTTTTTATCAGTAGGTTTACGATATAATTTAGTCAGCAGTTTTCCTTCGCATAGCGACACAGTGACGTCTAGAAAGTTTACCGAAAGGGGCGAGTAACTATGCGACAGCTTGATTGACGGGTGGAAATTAATAAACGCATCTATAAATTTCAAGAGGTTTTGCTCCCCATATGCCCAAATCAAGAAGATATCATCAATGAATCGCTTATAAAAGAAAGGCTGCATGTCAGTGCTGGATAAGAAGTCATTCTCCAAAATACCCATAAAAATATTAGCATAATTCGGACCTATTCGGGTTCCCATCGAAGTACCGATCAGCTGAACGTAATGGTTATCATTGAATTCGAAGTTATTAAGTTGAAGAATAAGCTTTAGCAGCGATCCCAGGGTTTCAATATCTACAGGCTTTTCGACACGACAGTCTTCATACGCTTTAAGTACTGCTGAAATCCCATCGGCATGCGGTATGTTAGTGTAAAGCGAGGTGACGTCGAGAGTTACAAGGATTGAATTATGAGGAATGGTATGGTGTAATATATCTTGGAGAAAACTATTGGTATCATTTACGAATGACGGATATGTTGCAGGAATCTGGTTAAGAAGGTAGTCTACATAGCGTGAAAGGTTTTCCGTTGTAGTGTTCGCACCGGAAATGATCGGGCGGCCTGGATTACCTTGTTTGTGAATCTTTGGTAGCAAGTAAAACCTACCAGCCACGAGACTGAGCGGTATGAGAGACCTAACGGTTTTTTCGTCTAGTTTTTTCTCCTTTAGTAATCTTGTGAGCTGATCTATCAAAATGGACCTAAATTTATCGGTTGGGTCGGTTGCGAGGGATTTATAAAAAGTGGTATCCGAGAGTTGTCTGATCGCTTCCATGATTTAATCACTCTTTTTGAGAACAACAATCGCTCCTCCCTTATCTGCGGGTTTAATGACGACATCATGATTATTTGAAAGCTCTTCAAGCGCTGTTTTTTTTCCTTAGTCATATTCTGTCGGTAACGGACGCGGGTCTTATACGCCTCGAGTATTTCACGTTGCACTGCACTTATATACAAATCTAGACATTTATCACGTTGCGCTGGTGGGGTCCAGTGTTTGTATGAGGGCATAGATAGTTTAGCGTCACTAGGAACGCCGTCTCATCCGGTATCAACGAAATCAAAGGCACACTTACAAGCGTTCCCACTAAGCACTGTTAATCATAACCGGGTCTTCAACGGGATATGTAGCTCTGTTTCTAATATTGCTCGTGTTTCTTCTACGGTTACGTTGGTAATCACCCACTACTTTTCAGCTTTCATACCAGACTACGTGCATACGTACTGAGTTGTGTGCATCATGTACGGTGTCAGTGCTGTTTTTTTAGTTTTTTTAGTTGTTTTAGTTTATTCCCGTATTGACCTTGATGTGTTTGAAGCGTACTTCAGGAGAAGTTAAAAAGTAAAAATTGATCTTAGTGCTGCGTAGATTTTCTGTTTGCGATCTCAGACTGTTTGCAGTTTATTGCTAGCATGTGACTACGTTGCCGCGAAAAAAATAGATAAAGCGCAAGATCCGATGTCATCCCACCCCCCGCCTTTTCCTCCATGTGACGCGCAATCCAATAATTCTGTCATATCACTAGTGTGTAATGCCATATCAGCTGCGTCTGCAATCTATCTTACTCTGTGTAACCTGACTTCGCTGCCACGAGTCCCAAATGTGCGTGCATGAATCTATGTCGACTGCGTGTGACCGCTATCTTATGTTGTCATTCGTGCTATCGATAAGTTCTTTGAAACTATGTACTTTGAGCGTGTTTATAAGGAAACCCACCGCGATGCACTTGTTACTTTGTCAAAGTCTGGTCCACCAGACGAAACGTTAGTGAAAATATACAGTGCCGAATCAACGAAAGTCGTAGTTTCTTTCTTCATTCCTATATATATATATATATATATATATATATATATATATATATATATATATATATATGTGTGTGTGTGTGTGTGTGTGTGTGTGTGTGTGTGTGTGTGTGTGTGTGTGTGTGTGTCTGTGTCTGTGTGTATAGTACATATACCTTCAGCACGTCAATATTCATCTGTGTACTCTTTCATCAACATAGCCGTGGTCGCTGACCACATTACGCGGATAAGGACCACTTAAAAAAAGAGGAGTGTTCGGCGCCAACCATTCCTTAAATACATTTATTTGAAAAAAAATATATAAAAAAACCGTTTCCGCTTCTGATGCGACTCTTTGTCGTTGCATATGAAGAAAAACACTGAGGCAGCAATATTTTATCACGGCAGCTTGAAATCAACATAAAGAACGCAGCCAGTGTTAGGCAGGCGCTCGATAATCTAAAGCCTGGCATGCACTCGGTAGATGCCCACAGCCATCTCGCAGCCATGAGGTGTTTCCTTGACCAACGGCCGAAGTCGCTCAATGTAAGCCGCCTTGAGGGCTTCCTTGCCACTGGAAGGCAGACCAGCGCTGATTGGGAAGCAGTCAGAGTAGAATTCTGTGGGAGTATAGGCCACAAAATACGGCTTAGTTGGTTTCTCTCGCCGTTAGTGAGCTGGACAGGCGACGCAGTTTCTCATCCCTATGACGTCATCCCGTATACTCCTGGAACGTCTAATGAATACTGTACCAATATGCAGAGGTCAATTTCGCGAGTGAGTTACCGCTTCGAAACAGGAAAGACGTTCAGAAGCTACTGATTTGAACAAACACGACACCCTTGCAAACATCTATGGTGAACGGCACAGTTATGCTGCTTCTCTACAAGAACAGAAAAAAATTTACATGGAGAAAGCCGTCAGACAAGGAGATACGTTCTTTTCAATTATGTTCGCTGTTTGCCCAGAAGTAATTAAACGACTGAACTGGGAACAAACAGAAATTAAGATCAACGCAGAATACACCAGGAGTTATCCAAGTTTTTTGCAGAATAAATAAGTTATAGAAATATTTACATTAAACATTTTGTGCAGAATCACTGTAACTGCCATGCATACTTTTGCAAATATCAAATTTTTGTCTGAAGTATTTTTTTTCGCAAGCTGTAGAATACATCAACCTCCGCCATGAACAAAATTGAAGCCCGAAGTGTTATAAAGTTCCTACATTTGAAGGGAAACGACGCACGACGAAATCAAAGCTGTCTATAGGCATGAAACGACTCCGTTGTGACGTAGAAGAGAAGCTCTCAGAGTGGTCACGTGTCCCTGACAGATGAGCCACGAGCGGGCAAACCCTCAGTCAAGTATGATTTTGCCCTCGTGAAGAAA
Organism: Rhipicephalus sanguineus; assembly: GCF_013339695.2. Classification (NCBI taxonomy): domain Eukaryota; kingdom Metazoa; phylum Arthropoda; class Arachnida; order Ixodida; family Ixodidae; genus Rhipicephalus; species Rhipicephalus sanguineus. The sequence goes on from NC_051182.1 coordinate 57,775,531, forward strand.
GTGGAGGCCGTTATCATCGACGACAGCAGATTGACCATGGAAAGAGTGATGGTGGAGATTGAAATGAGTTACGGAACTGAGTGGAGGATTATTCATGAGGAACTGCACGTGAATAAGGTGTCTGCACGCTGGCTACCTCGCTTGTTGGCACCTCTTCAAAAGCGAATTGGCTACGAGTTTTCCCACGTGAATTTGGCATTGTTGGCGCATCCATTGTCGCCGCGCACCAGTTAAGTTGTGATCTTTTGCAGCATCCGCCTTATTCGACTAATCTTGCGCCAAGCGACTTGTTCCTCTTTCCCGAGAGAAAGAAGCCACTTCGTGGTCGACGGCTTGACGACAGAGAGGATGTCATTTTCGAAGTGGAACAGTGGTTGTCCAGGAAAGCGCAGGACTTCTAAAGAGAGGACTTGAAACATGTGAAGAAACGCTGGCAAATGTGGGTGACGCAGAAGAGAGTCTACGTGGAGACGGACTACCACTGCAAGGGACTATTGTGTCTGTATTTATTGATAATTAGAACTTTTGCATACCCCCTGGTATCAGCAACAGAAAAGATTTACTAATGGCGTACCGCAAAAAGGTATCACCGTATTTACTCGTACCTAAGCCATTGCTTTTTTTCGAAAAAACGATGTGCGAAAATGGTGGGGGGGGGGGGGGGAGGTCGGCTTCGATTCAAGTACAGTGATGACGTTTTTTATGTGTCCCTGCGCGGCCGGCCTACATTCGAGTAAATACGGTAATGATCTAAACTGACAAAATATTGGGAATAAAATTGAACATGCTGAAGACAAACGTGATGCTTAATGTATAGCCTGGCAACAAAAAAAGAACTCTCCATTTTGAACGAACCGTTGGAGTCTGCACAAGGATGTGTATACTTCGATCAGGTAGCAACAGGGCAGTGATATAATGAAAAGGAGATCTACCGAAGGATAATGGTCGGTCGGAGTGCATGTGCCAGGTATATTACCAATTTCTAACTGGCCAACTTCCGCTCTCCCGAAGGCAAACCATATATATCCACCGCATACTTTATGTTCTAACGTATGGGGCTGAAACTTGGAAGATAACAACACGCGAGAAAAAACGAAGGATCACACAGCGCCCAATGGAACAAAAATAGTATTGGCGTAACATTAAGAGATTGCAAAACAGTAAAATGGGTGAGACAACAAACAGGTGTAGCTGATATTCTAAGTGATATTAAGCGAAAGAAGTGAGCCTCGGCTGGCCACGTAGTGCATGCGCTGACAACCGATGATCACTTATACCCTTGTTACGCAGACATCCTAAACCGCGGTTAGTGTAACCGCGGTTACGCATAACCGCAATTCGCTTATGTTACACGGTATATGATACCACAGTTATGCCACCAACCGCGGTTGTCCAAACCGAGCTTGGCGACCTCGATTTGGCGCCTAACTAAGAAAATGGCGGCCTCCATGGAGGAAGTGTGCACGCCGGCGAGCGTTCGTGAACAACGAACGAATTGGACTGCACGAATCACAGAAAGCCTGATTAGGCTTTGGGAAAACAATCAGCGTCATCTGCGGAGCACCTCAAGGAATGCGAAAGTGGACGCGATAATAACAGCCGAGTTCAACGCCGGACTGCCGCCAGAAGAAGAGCCATTCACGCCAAAGCAAGTATGCTTTATCCGAGATCGCTTGTGCGCGGTGTAACATCGGCGAACTGTGGTTGGCGCTAGCCGTGGTTCAACGCGGTCAACCGTGGTTTGTATTAAATGCGGTTAACTTGCCTGTGTAACAAGTGTATTAGAGATCCGAAGTGGATACCAAGGTAAGGGTAGAGAAGCCGAAGACTGCAAAGTTAGATGGAGCGATGAAATCAAGAAGTTCGCAGGGACAAAATGGAATGAGCTTGCGGAAGACTGTGGGAGACGCCTTCGCCCTGCAGTGAACACAAAAATAGGCCTTGTATGCTAATGATGGTGAACTTTCTCTCCGTTTGAATAGAGTGTTGGCGTCATTATTTACTAATTACCGTCAAAGAAATTCACGACTATATGACCGCAAAGAGGCATGCGTAGCCTTCTTTCCAAGCCGTTTATTACTAAGAGGTTCTTGTTTTATAATAGTGTTTAGTCAAGGCTTGAAAGTATAGATCGGCAAGGTGATGCGAACCAATTACTCCCGCTACATATTTTTTAAAATATTATACTGCTGTTTTCGAAAACTCATGCTCACGCACTTTCGTTTCAGTTCATTTGCTAAGGATGACAAAAAAAAATGAAAGACTCACCGAAAATGTGCCCGACATCTCGCAGCTGCCACGTGCACACCATGACTTCGCATGCAATGCACTCGAGTCCCGCATCGACGACGCACTTGCGCGTCTCTTCTTCGATTTGCGCCATAGTGCCAGTGTAGTTGAAGTAGATGGATGATGGCAAGACAACTCTGGGATCCTGCAATAGCAGTCTGCATGTACAGACCTCGCAATTCGTATAATGGTAACAAGCCTTTAGCATAGTTGCTTTGCTATTCCAAGAACCACCCACTTACGCTGTCGACGAGGTTCCGCGCGTGCATTGTCGCCTGCTACCAAAGCGCTAAAGGGCCATTGCGCGCCAAACGTCCCAGCCATTTTGGCGAACATCTCAAATATATTTGAAAAAGGAGTGTCCTGAGTTATTGCATTGAGAACAGTGGATTCTCAGAATATTTCTGAGAGGAAACGTTTTGGTTACGTGGGAGCTTTTCGAATCTCGCAAAATGTCGTGTGGGTGATGTCTGTGCGAGAATATATTCTGAATATCGCTTTTTGTTTCAGTGCCAAAATTGATTTATATAATAAGCAATCACGTCTGTGTAAGGTGCTTGAATCTCAATGATATTACTGCAAATTTTCTTACATAAACGCCTTCAATATATTTCTCAAAAAGGCCCATGTTTTTATTTCACCTCTCTAAAATTGTTGGAATATATGAGTAATTAATACATGATCAAGGAAAAGTAAATTCTGAGATAAAAAAAAATTCTGACTACTGAAGTTTTAAATCCTACCAGAACAAAACACGAATTTGAGAAAGTTTCCATTTTATTCCACATTGAAACGCAAGTTACACCTCGTTGCGTTCCATATAAAAATTAGCTTTATGCCTCAATCGAACGCAAATGAATAGTTCTTGTTATACGGGAATTTGTATGATTGCATGTCTTCTTTTAAGCAAGAAAATAGGTTTCCAAATTCCCCGCTCCCTAACTTCCGTTTTCTATGGAACAGCGAAGCTCTTTAAGCCGACCGTTAGTGCGTGCAGACCGAACAGAAAACTGTAGTCATCATCAACCGGCACGTGCAATATTCGGCACGTGCAATATGCAATAACTCTGACAGGGGAGAGAAGGAGTTCAGAGATAGTGAAATAGAGAGACAGAGAGAGAAGTTCTTGGTGAAATAACTTTTCGGCGAAGCGGGAATGGAACCCACGCACCCGTGATTCAAATGCGAGCGTCGTAACCGCTGGGCTATCCAAGAATGCGATAGAGCATGGCTAAGCCTTGTATAGTATAGAATACCAAGGGGGTGGGAAAGAGAAGTCATGGCGAGGAGGATAGATGTAAGAGCGAGGAGGAGAGAAAGAACGAGGGTAGAGAGAAAAGCATAGCGTAGAAAGAAAGCGAGACAGAAATAGAGAGAAAGAAAAGGAAGAAAGACAGAAAGAGAAAGAAAGAAAGAGCGAGAATCGAACAAAGAGGGAGGACCAAATACAAGGAAAGAAGAACCGGAAAATAGAGAGAGAGAGAAACAAGACAGAAAGATCAACAAATACTTAAGGAGAGAAAGAAAGAAAATGGGCAGGGTTCTGTTTGGTGTCACAGAAGTCTGTCAACTTGGGGCAGTGCGCGCCAGTGATACGACACGGGCACACCACGGAGCTGGCACGGACGCGTGCAAAGTTGCCGGCAGTTTTTCCCTGTTGCTCAGTGAAGGCCCTTTGCGCCCTTCGGGCGCGGAAACCTAATCGTGGCTTCGCCCTCGCTTCGCGAGTGCGGCCATTTCGCTGACGCTCAGTGGCCGGTTGGCAGGGTCTCGGTTACGCGCTACTGGCCGCTATCGCGGCCACGCGCTGTTTAGCCCGCGCGCCTGCCCGTTCGGGGCAGGCGTGCGTCCGTGCCCGTGTCAATGGGGCGCACGTAACGCACGAGCCGCTTCGCGCTTCTCAGTATTTTGCCAGCGTCCGTGGTGTGCCCCAAGTTGCCAGACTTCTGTGACACCAAACAGAACCCTGCCGAGAAATGAACGGAGACGAAAATGATACAGAAAAACCAGAGATGAGCGAGAAACGATGGGAGAGATGAAGAAAGAGCAGGATAAAAACTTGGAAGACGCTTGAGCTTCGCATTTAAAAGTAGAACGCGATAGCGTGATTGAACCCTGTTCGCTTCGAACCTCGCTTCGCCTTTGGGTCGACACCTAAACCACGCCACAAAGAAAGCCAAAGTGCGGACGTGCGCCGACTCCTATGCCAACACATGCGGCGCGACAGAACACGGAAAGCGCGACCGTGGCTACTTTGCGCCATCTCGCTGGTTTTTTGTCAACCCGACTAAAGAGCCGCCGAGATGTGCGTACCACCTACGCTAAACGGTGTATATAAAGCACTCGCCGTTTGTATGCTAGTGGATGTATGCGTGATGACCGAGCTGCTAAACGCATCGCGCCATAGAGCTAGAGGTCGCAGGTTGTAATACCCGATCCCACGCTAACAGATTTATTACTATTTTTTGTTTGCATCTACCTCGGACTTTCTCTCAAGGACAACGCTGATTTTTCGCTCACATCAAAGGACGCCGACACCGTAATTTCTGCCCGTAGAAAACAACAGAGATGTAAGAAAAAGGAAGAACGAGAGCAATAAAGTGAAACAAAGAAGGCCGCTCGGCTCAGCACTTCTTTCAGGCTTGGCATCACTATTGCAAGGCGGCCTTAATTTCTTTCTTCTAATTTTTCTCTTTATTTGATTAAAGTAATTTAGCTTCTAAGTTCTATGAGTTTCTGATGTACTGTTTTCTTTTTCGTAGGTAACGTTATGAAGTTCATCCGCAATTAATTGACCAAAACAAGCACCCTCGTCGAAATGGCTAGTTCCTGGCGCGTCCAATTGTTTTTTTAGGTCCGCCTCATCTGATCTACAAGGACACAAATTTCCTATAATCGTATGTAAATGCTATACGTACTCAAACTCTTGAACCTAGCATAACTGTGATAGTCCATGCAGCGATATACATTTTTAGGGGCGAAGCTCCTTAAAGCGGCACCCGTTCGTCCCTCGTAGTCGTAGTGCGTAACCAGTCGTAACGCTAGTACCAGATCTTGACCTCCAAGGTGGTGCCGGTGGGAGATTTTTCCTGTGCGTTGTTGAACAATAAAAAATTCGCAGCGTGCGCGTTAACTAAAAGCCGAATTCTTCTGTCTCTCATTCCCCATTAGCAGCCATTGCCATGTTCCAGTAGGAAACGTTAGTAGAAGTAGAAGTGTAAGTGTTAGCTAAAAGCCGACTTCTTCTGTCTCTCATTCCCATTAGCAGCCATTGTTTACCTCCAAGGTAGTGCCTGGTGAGATTTCTCCTGTGCGTGATTAAACAATAAAAATTTTGTTCAAAACGCCGTTGATTGATGAAGTAAACCAACGAAAGACGCCAGATGTTTTCTAAAAGCAAAACGAAAGAACGCCAGATGTTTCTAAACCAAAACGAAAAGACGCCAGCTGCTTAACGAAAGACGCCAGATGTTTTCTAAAGCAATGGTTTTCTAAACAATAAAAATTCACAGCGTACATGTAAAATTAAAGTGAGCTGCAAGTCGTCATAACTCTCATCGAACCTTTAGTATAAACGCGCCTGATCTCACGTCGGTGATGATGTACTGGACAGAATTCACGGAAGATTCACGGTTTACCGATGAACCTCCGCAGCTTCGCCCACTCATCATCATTCACTCCGTGGATATGCTGTGATTTTTTTTCCTATATTAGCCATTCAGTTGCGCAGTGTCAAGGGGCGAAAGTATGGCCGCAGGTGAGAGAAACGGAATCCTTGGGTCGTAAACGTCACCGTTGCTAAATTCTATAAAATATTCGGATACCGCCAACTTAGTTTACGCCACACGACCACAGTGAGGAATCTGCGAACCCATTGGTATATTCATTTCCGGTTTGGATATTTAAAATATGTTTCACGGACCTACATTTTGAGCTACATTATTACTGAGTGCGTAATGTTTTTAATGGTGAAAACGCAGAGACGCTTTAACATTTACAAAGGGTAAAATATTCCTCTGTATGATAAAGTATTTCAAAGCTGCACTGCGGTCTCGCAGAAATTATTTTGATAAGGCGTGCACCTGGGTTTAGTAGCGCAGGAAAATAAGCAAGAGGCTGGAAGTACCATATGGCATAAATAACTTCACTTGCACGGTCGCAACTATACGGCACGTGTAAGTGTTATCTATTTAATTAATTTCCATACATAACACATACATACATACATACATACATACATACATACATACATACATACATACATACATACATACATACATACATACATACATACATACATACATACATACTGTGACGTCGCTTCAGAGGTACAGGTGAGGCCTGTTGGTCGAAGAGCAGCAGGGCTCTTGGTAAAAGCGTCGGTTAAGCTCGCTATCCAGAGAGATAACGCGCGCACTTCTTTCTTTCGCGGCCTGTGCCTCCGCTATGGATTTCACCCACCACTACAGGTCGCAATACATACATACATACATACATACATACATACATACATACATACATACATACATACATACATACATACATACATACATACACATACATACATACATACATACATACATACATACATACGGGTAGTTTATGTATGCGTAACCCGTACAAACTACATCTGTATTCAAGTACAGGCGATCAACTAAAATTTCTGTGAAATCGTTCCTAACTTCTGTCCGTTTTGAAAAAGCTGACGCAATTTATTTTTACTTTCGTACTTTGAAGGAATTAAAGTAAAACGTCAGCAAACGACGCTCGGTGTGTGTCTAGCGCTTTCGCGCGAAGAAAACGAAGATCGGCGCCGAGCTCGCGCGCGCTCGGGCAGCTTCCAAGAATAAAGAAAAGGGTCTGGCAGTCCGTTCCTGGTCTCCCATGTGTTCGGTCGTTTTTCTTACGCCGCCTCGGAACCCATAGATTCCGACGGCCACAACGGCACGTCACATTTGGCGCCCAACGGCTCGGGGTGAGCTAAGAAGACGTTCATATTTTCTATGTGGGGACGTCGCTCTCTACGCGCTCCGTTGGCTGAACCACTGACTTCAGGACAACGTCGGCTCCGTGAACCCAAGATGGCGACCGCCCCGTGTTCCATCGACGTGTTCGAACAGCTGGATGACGCCGCCCGGGTGGAAGCCTACAGGTCAGCTGTGTCCGAAGCCGATGACCTGAAGACCGAGGTGGATCAGCTCCGGCGCGAATTGGAGGGACTCAAAACCATGATTTCGAAGGACGGCGACGCCGCTAAAGCCGACGACGCACCACAGCCACCTCTTGACCCGCAGCTGCAGGCAAGTCACAACTTCTTTTGCAACTTACTCGCTCCACTTGTAGAACGCATCGAGCGCTTGGAGTCGAGAACGCATGAGGATTCTGACGCCGCATCATGCACGAGTGCAGAGGAGAGCAATGCGTCGATAAATTTTCAGCACCGCTCGCGGAATCAACACAGCAAAGGCAGAAGCGATAATACCATATGCATGTCTAACGGTGAAGACGCACGCGACCGACTTTCAAGTTTCGCGGCGAGTTCCTTACCGCATCTCGGGAAAGATCTTAACGCCTGGTTTCACCAAGTCGACTGTTGGTTCAGAACTTTCAGCGTTCCTGACGAGGTGGCCATACCGTTCATTATTTCGAGGCTCCCAGCTAAAGACTACATGGATGCGTCACCACACAAAGGTGGCTGATATCACTACTTGGGCGGATATGAAAGCAGCGTTCCGCCGACGGTATAACACGGACTGCGATGTAACGGCTAAGCAGCGAATGTTCGGAGCAACGCAACGCGCCGGAGAGTCCTGTACAGACTTTGCATACCGCAAGTTGGACCTCATGGAACAATGGAATTATCCTTTAAAGGAGTCCTGACACAAAAATTTTCGCCCCGCGTTTTTTTGCTGCAGTGTGTTGCTGGGGGCCTGTTAATCATAACACGGCACATCGTTCGCTGCAGCGCGCGACAGATAATTAATTACAAGCTCCTCATTACCGACACAGACTCAGTTTCGGTTTGACAGAGCTCCAAAAACGGCAAGCCGCCGGGTGCAACTATCACCACCTAGCGAGTGAAACGCTCGGTCACGTGAGCACACAGAACGGTGGCGGATTTCCGCGCGGTCTGTTGTCGTCGGGCTCATCGTCGTCTGACGGCGACGATTTTCTTGCGGCGGGGATCGAAGGAATTTTCGACGTGGCGAATCACTTCAGGTTTGACCCGCTGGCGAGGAGCGATTCGTCGGGAAGCGCGTCAAAACAGAAATGGCGGCTACGACGTCATCGTAACTTGTACCGGCTGCAACGGTTACGTAGGGGAAGTAGGGGGGTCACCTCGGGTCACCTCCGAGGGTGTCAATGCACTAGGTGCGGCCTATAATGCTGGATCGCGCTCGCGAATTTCAAAATTCATATAAAATACCTTCCAAGCTTTATTCGCTGTCGATATCTTGCAGATGGTACACGCACGTACACGGGAATCGATCCAGCAGGCTATCTCGGCCGCGAAATTTTGTGTCAGTACCCCTTTAATACAACAAGAGAAGTGTCAAGCCATCATGCCTACGTTATCACCTAAAGCAAAGAAACATTTCTTCGACAAGACTTTTAGGCAGCTAGACGACATGATAAGTTCCTTTCTGCGCTTTGACCAGATCAGAAATTCTGAGGAAAGTGTTCAGACTGTGGTTGTGCAAGAACGCGAGAGTCCGTCCAGAACCCAGTCCGCCAAACGCCGCGTTGACTGGAAGCGTTCGCTTCGAAACCTCCTGCGCAATCGCCAGCGCAGGGATAGTATGGAGTTGAGCGGTTCCTCAGATGATCAAGTAGCACAAAGAAACGCGCCTAAAAAAGAAGACACAAATGGGAAGCCGTTTCCTTTGCGGCATTCGACTGATTCCGGGACGCGTGTTTTTGAAAGTTTCCAAGGAAACGCCCCGATAATTCGTAAACTGTGCTTGAACTGCTCCAGAAGTGGTCACTTTGTCACGCAGTGTCGTCTGCCGCTAACAGAAGAATTTTTGAAGTGGCAGGAAGAACTTGAATCTTCCAGTTCAAAACAGCGGGGAAACGCACAGCTGGTGACGCCAATACCCACGAGCAGTCGCCAGTAATTGAGCAGGTGTCGTGTGCCTCAGAAGCGGGTACTTTTTCGGTTTGTGTCCCCATAAGCGGACAAACAATTAAAGACATCCTAGACTCTGGAGCTGTCAAAAGTTTGATTACGGCACCACTAGTTGCCAAACTCAAACTAAGCATAGGGCCTTCGTCTCTACGTTTGGTAGGAGCTAGCGGCCATCACCTGCAAAATTTGGGTCAAGTCAGAGCTGTGGTAACAGTGGATGACCAAACACTGCAGCATGACTTTGTCGTTGTTCCCCGGTTACCTCACGAAGGAGTCCTTTTAGGCGACGACTTCTTGCGGGCCTCAAGAGCCGTCGTCGACTGGGGCTCGGAGAGTTTTGCGGTATCTGTTCCTCAAAGGCTGCGCAAGGTCTACCTGGTTAGGGAGCGAGCTTTATCACCGAAGTTAGTTCCCGTGGCCTGGCATCGCATATCTGAAGAGGAACATTTTGTAATGATCATCAGAGGGACGCAGCTCTTCTGCGACCGCATATCACCCCGCCGCAAACGGCTTGTTCGAAAGGGCCAATACGACAATCAACCAGATGATTGCCATGACTGCCGCCAGGGGAGAAAAGTGAGCCGGTATTGTCCTATATGTTACATTCGGCTACAACACCGGGTACCAAGACACGTTTCGTCAAACCCCATTCTTCTTGGTGTACGGTAGGGACCCAGTGCTGCCGCTAGACGTTGTTTACAGTCGCCGGAAACCTCAATAGCTCAAAGAAGAGTCAACCTATTTCGCGGTAGTGCGTGAATGACTGCAAAAAGCCAGAAAGCTCGCTGCCATGTTCATCAGACTGTCTTCAGAAAAACGAAAAGAGCACTTCAACAAGCACCACAAAGACGTTGTGTCTGAGAGAGGCTAACTGGTGCTCCTCAAGGACCCTATCTGAGCCCCATTGCTCAGATCGATCAACTTCATCCTTCGGACTAGAGTGTACATGTGTGCCATGAAGTGTAAATAATCATTAGTGTTTGTGTATACTTTTTCGTGCGTGAAAGTGGAAAGACTGATTGACTTTTGTAAATAGCTACAAATAGAACTGTTTAGGTTAGTTTAGTTATGTTTCACCCATCTTCTGTTTCAGTGTTACGTGATGTATTACGTCGGGACGACTATTTCAAAATCCGGGCATGTCACGAGCGACAGCAAACGACGCTCGGTGTGTGTCTAGCGCTTTCGCGCGAAGAAAACGAAGATCGGCGCCGAGCTCGCGCGTGCTCGGGCAGCTTCCAAGAATAAAGAAAAGGGTCTGGCAGTCCCTTCCTGGTCTCCCATGTGTTCGGTCGTCTTTCTTACGCCGCCTCGGAACCCATAGATTCCGACGGCCACAACGGCACGTCACAACATACATACATACATACATACATACATACATACATACATACATACATACATACATACATACATACATACATACATACATACATACATACATACGTACATACGGGTAGTTTATGTATGCGTAACCCGTACAAACTACATCTGCATTCAAGTACAGGCGATCAACTAAAATTTGTGTGAAATCATTCCTAACAACTTCTGTCCGTTTTGAAAAAGCTGACGCAATTTATTTTTACTTTCGTACTTTGAATGAATTAAAGTAAAACGTAAAGCAGTGAAAATAATTAGGTCAGCTTCGCATTAGTGGTGCCTAGCCTGAAGGAAGTGCGGAGCTGGGCGGCCTTCTTTGTTTCTTTGTTGTTCTCTTTCTTTCTTCATCTCTATCATTCATTTTCTGTCTTCATTTTCTCTGCTTATCTCAATTTATTTTTTTTTCTATCTATTTATATATTTCTATTTATCGCTCTTTCTATCTTTCATTCTCACTCTTTCTCTTTCTGTTTCTCTTTCTCTCTATTTCTCTTCATACTCTTCTGTGCTTTACTCTTTCCCCTCCTCATTTCTATCCTCCTTACTCTCACTTCCCTTTCTCACCCCCTTGGTATACGAGGCTATCTTATGCTTTGCTAGCGTGCCTGGATAGCCGAGTGGTTACGATGCTCACCTTCGGATCATGGGTATGCGAGTTCGAATCCCGCCACGTCAAGAAATTTTTTTGAATTTCTTACTTTGTTTCTTTATCTCTTTCTTTCTCTCCCTCTGTACTCGTTGTCTCACCGGTCAGAGTTATTCCACCCCAGGCCGTACAAATCAGTGCGCGTGTTCTGTGAGCGAAGCAGGAGATAAAGAAGAGGACGAAGAGGATGAAAAGGACGAACATAGCGCACGCTGGCTCATGGTGATAGCCTTCTGTTGACAGATTACAACCAACTGCTGGCATAAACAGCTCATCTGTTAAAAACACAAATAGCTGTCTCTTACGTATTGCATGTTTTAGCTGAGAAAAAACGAGGCCGAACCTGCGCAAGATGATTGAATACTCCTCGCGAAAAGACAGCGAAAAGTACACGAGACCCTAGTGAGCCGCACAGCCCAGTGGGGCCCTGGAGTTGGGGGACTGGCCCACCATCGCCCTAACACCCTTCAGTAAAATAAATTTTCTACTACTGCTAAAGAACATGTATTATGTAGTTATCAGTATTGTTCGATACTCATGCTGTCCCCAGGAATCACCAGGGACCGCGCACACAAATAGAGCCTTACGGTAACATAACGCTTCCACTCAGGCATGGCGTGAATATCCAGCCAGGCGTCGAAGGCCGGGTTGGTGACGCCAGCTGTGACCAGGCATTCACCATCGGCCGCCATCAAGTTGCTAATGTTCCGGAATGCGACCGTCTGGTCCGGCACCAAGTGGAAACAGAGGAAGGAGTAGACACGCTGGAACTGTCCATTCTTGGTGACGAAGGCGGACACTTCCGTAGGCGAGGCGATATCCAGGAGCTCGTAGGCAATAGATCCCTGCGGTGTCGCAACAGTACCGAGCCTCAGAAATCGACAAAATCTTGTGCGTCGAAGTGTCTATGCATGCAAATAATATCCTGACACCAAACAACAGCTTGCTATTTAAAGTAAACCAACGGGCTTTGCTGCTGACGTGCAAATGTAACGACTGGGCGCCCTTGGTCTGCTTCGCGAATGCGACCATTGATTTGTTTGTGTAAGCCTGAAATGCGGCGTCAGAGTTGGCCGTACACAGCATAGGTACAGCCGTCTCACAGGACGGCACAATGCATTTAACAAAAACATGGCAAGTTAAGAAAAAAAGAGAACGTACAGCATTCCATGTGGTAGAAACCTTCAATACATCCTGCATGAGGGGCGCGGTGCTTGCCGCTGTGTAGAATACAAGAGCATAAAGATTGAATTTGTTCGTAGGTTTTGCAAACGGTCACAAGAAAATTTTGCAGTGGCTTAGCTCGGCTATGCCAGGATATACGTAGCGTTAGCTAAGGTTCAACTGATTATTCTTAGCTTTTTAGCCTTGTGCCGTTCGTTGTTCCTACGCTCGACCGCAAATTGCCAGGCAACTACTTAGGGATTCGATGAGTTGAGCTTCTCCGCTCTTCTGCGCCGGTGAGCAGCATTTGCGCTCTCCTTCTCCATGGCTATACCACACTGGCAACCACCATCCAGAGGCGTTACCAAGCGGCTGCAGGGCAATGTCAGACGGCGACTGCGCAGCGAAGGCGCCCAGCTGCGCCCGCGCCTTCTTCCGTGGCCATGACGTCACTACTCTTGAATGCGCAGATCAGGGAGTCGCGCGCGGCGACGTCGGAGTGCGCGAAGGTGGCGGCTTCGGTGCACCAGCTGCGTGGCATCACTGCTCCTCGCGCATGCGCATCACGGTTCTTGTGCGCGCACGCGAAACCACTCTGGCTCAGCCAGTGTAGCTAACACTATAACAGCACTTTCATCTGCCGTGCATACTAGAAATGCCACAAGATATAATGGTGCATGCATTACGCTTGTGAATAAATAGGATTACGAGTAGTTGCAATAATACCAACCAATATATGGTACGGAAAGACCCAGGAAATGTTGACAATTTCAACCAAAAACCCTCATTTTGTTCTTTTGGGTTGCGCTCTGAAGTCAACACTGCGTTGACGTTTGCGAACTTGGAATTTAGTTTGAGTAGACAACTTATTGCGCACTTCTTTGATATACTTGCGTTGTGGGTGGAAATAATTCAATATTACTGAGAGAAACTACAGGCACCTTGCCTAATGCATTAGAAAATATATTGCATCGCTTGCCATACCAATATTTAGCAAGCGCTCGCCATTTTTAAAATGTTTGTTAGAACATAAACGCCAAATATTCATTATTCCGAGTGGATCACTTAGTGTTGTACTGCAGCGAAAATATAGCCTTGCGCCGTGCATAGTAGAAATGCCACAAGATATAATGGTGCACGCATTACGATTGTGAATTAAATAGGATTGCGAGTAGTTGCAATAATACCAACCAATATATGATACGGAAAGACCCAGGAAATGTTGACAACATTAATCAAAAACCCTCATTTTGTTCTTTTGGGTTGCGCTCCGAAGTCAAATGAAATATATTATATTCAATACGGTTCCGGTGCACCCTAAAGTAAAGTTTTTTTATTGCGATAACGCTTATAAGGACACTCGAGGTGAATTTCTGCCGTCGCCGTCATGTTCCTTAACAAGCTCAAACCGATAACATTGCCCGGCGTGTCCTATGTTCTGTGTGCGAGTGAAAGCTGCAAACGGGCGCGGCCCAAGCAGTGGTGAAGCGCGCTGCCGGCTCCGTTGAGAGGAGGAGCATGATGTTGTGGCGGTGATTGGCTGCGTCGCTCGGGCAGCAACTGCGTACTTTGATCAACAGTCACCAGTAGTACTTGCTCTGTAGACGCCTCCTACCATTGTGCGTGCTGGGCGCTCAATGCTTCGCGTTTAGGCGACAGACAGCACGAAAACCGCTTCGCTTCCTGGAGCGGCCGTATTTCCATAGGCCAGCGTTTTGTAGAGTTACCAAATATTGGATCCTCAAGGAATTAGTTGATAGCCTTACTTCGTATAGGCTCCGTGCAGACGTAACTCCGCTCGGCGTCCCTAGCGGCAAGAAGCGCAGATTTGGCGGGATGCTCTGACGTGCTCGCAATGGGGTGAAGTCGAGGAACTATGCCTTTTACGATGACTACACTTTTCGTGCTTCTCGCGCTTGGCTAGTGACCAGAGCGACGGTACGTCCGCGTTATCGACGCGATCAGTCAGCCGCAGGTGGTGGACGATAAGAATAATATAGCATACAACATCGCTCCGCGATTTTCGCGGGCAGTTCGTTTTGTGCCGGTTCCGCTGTTCGTAGGAATGCCGAACTCCAGGAATAATGGCTGCGTTGTTGGGTGCAATAACACCTACAGGAATTCTCCGGACACGCGTTTTTACCGGTTTCCATTTAGAGAATATGAACGGAATCGGCGTGAACGGTGGATCGCACTCGTTCGACGACACAAGTGAATTTTCTAAATAGATTTTTTTTTCTGGGGTTGCATTTGCCCGTGATTGTTGATCTGCCGTGCAACACCCCTTCCACGACGCCGTGAACGTGCCCCGCTTCGAGGAGGTCCCTGCCCTTCTTCAGATTAGCTCCTCGGACGAAACTATATCACGCAGCTCTCTGAATCCAAACGTAATAATGACTGACACGCTTTTCAGTGCCATGGCAGCAAAACACGAGCCACGACGACGAACTCGGCTGCACTGATTAAGTCGGCGCAGTGAATGCAGCGCCATGGCCGTTCGATGGAAAGCGTTTTTTCATTCAGTGGCCGTGACAATGCAATTGCTGGTATCGCCAGTTTCAAGCTGCTGCTGAGTTCGCTGCCGCGTTAGCCCGAGGGTGATAAGCTGTGATTGTTTAGTGAGCGAGGCGGCCCGCGTTATACGTGCGCAGTTTCGCTCAACGGGCTCGTCACCTCCGTTGTCTTACGCCAGCTCATGCATTTAATGTTGCTGCGTTCGCCTGAGGATACACGAGGTCTGGCGAAAAGAAGCACCCGCGCTAACGCTGCGTTCTCGGACAGCTGCTAACAATTTGACGTCTTTTGGAAGCAAACGGGAAAGGAAACACCTCAAGCGAAGCACCAAAGCACGGCGCAGTGGCTTGCCGCCGCCTGCGTTGTGTGCTCCCTTATCCCGCCAGATCTGCTGCCGTGGCCGCTTTGGCGCTGGAGGCAGCGCGCGACTGTGGCGGCTCCTAACGTATGCACGGTGCCCATAACATTCCAATCTATTGCTATCGCATTCAGTGCTTTGACCTTGCTGCGAAACGGCGACTTTTTCATGTTTCATTGCTTCAGTTATGATTTTATGTATTGGTCCTGCGTGTCCCTGTAATTACTATCGCAATGAAGGAAGCTTTGGACCTCATCGCCAAGGTAGCCACACAAATAACCGTCGTGCTGCCGCACTACATGTCCCTAATAGTTGAAAGAGTGACGAAAATAATATTACAATATACACGAACTGATATAGAAGCACATGAATATGTGAGATTGGTCGCACGAAAAGGCAGGTCGGTTAACTAGGCTGAACATGTTTGGCTACACTGAACTAGGGTAAGGTAAATGGGACTGAAAATCGGAACCAGTGCCCCCGGCCTGGCGCTCGGTGCTGTCGAGAAGGTAGCCCCTCTTCTGCCTCCCCCGCTGCGCCGTGCTTATGGGTCTTTCCTCTCTATGCATGCACTCAAAGGAGGATTTATCGTCAAGTTTGTCACCAGCCGTCGCATAAGGGGTCAAAGGCTGCTTATGTATGCAAGCCCAATTTCACTTTAATCTGATATACGAAGGCACTGTCACGAATATAGGCTAATAAGACTGCACAGTGAATGAGGCTAGCGAGGAATAATTATTGTATTAGTAGGAGAGTAAAACATGGACGACAAGGGCCGATAGACTAATGTCAAGGAATTAAAAATGCGGAAAATTGATCGTAACTATATTTTAGTGTTCGAAATATTTCACCTTGAGTGTAGATGTGTTATGATGTCAGGCAATTGCAGATTATGACTTCACAATCTACTCTTATACTGATAAACAGCAGCTTGGCGGGCTACAATATTCCGATGCTATTCAACAAATATAGGCATTGTCTCAATATTTTAACCAGAATTTCAGGCAAGATAATCTCTCTCCACTGCTGGACAAAGCCACATGAGAATGGTGTACTCACCCAAATATAAATATTTTCATGCTATTCAGAGGGAGTACACTCACTCTGCAGAAGAACTATAATACTGAATGGCTGGAAGAACAACCCCGTGACGCATTTGCATACCCTCCTTCATATATATTAATCGTCTTCAGTTATTTTTTCGTCTATCTCAGTTATATTTCCATCTCCTACCACGTGTCGTTGGACAAACAAAGTTTATTATTGGAGATTGCAGTTATATGGACACTCTCGGCTGATTTTAGCCATCGCCGTCATGTCCCGGATATGTATATGTATGTATATATATAAAAAGGCATAAAGAAAAATAAGGGAGAAGAAAAATTCCGAAGCACCTGACCTGGGATTCCAACCGTCTAACCCTCGCTCCCCAGCCCGCTGCATTAGACAACTATACCTTGCCCCATGCATGCGCCGGCGAAATAACGGCGAGTTCATTTACCGCTGGTGGTAAGCAAACCTCGGACGGACTTGAGCATGTTTTCTATTACGCAACGCTCCTGATTTCCTTTTTCTTTGAAAACTGCCCATAGGACGCGCACGGCAAAGTGGCCCTTTTCTGTACCCACTCGGATGTGGAAGGGAAAAAAAAAACAAACACACCGGGTACACCTTACATAAGACGCCCTCATGTGGCAGGAGACGCAGGGAATCACTCCACGCGCCGCAGTTTAAAAGAAAAAGCATTATCTAAGAGCGTCTGATTCTTCATTGTCGACACTTGCAGCGCGTTGATCAAGCACGAAGACGCAACAACTGTGAGAGTTGTTGGTTCATGCTTGCCCTGTACCTGCCTGTGCGTTCTTTTCGCGCTCCGTTCTTTGTGCTTCGGCGGCGCGTTACAAGTATCGAGCTGCTTCTCGTCCTTCGCTTGACATTTCAATTTCGTGCTATAACAATCATTGCTTAGCCCTTGGGGGGAAACTGACTTTTTATACTAAACTATTATGTGGCGTTGATGGCAACGCGATCAATTAGGACCGACCTCGGAGCTCTTCTCCGAATCCTGCGTGTTCCGTTTACCTCAAATAGGTACTTCCGTGCTTAATTAGCGGAAAACGACTGCAAATCATTAGCGGCCGTACTGCCATGAGTGAGCTGTTATTCTGCAAGCAGCGCATACAAGTAATATTTATACGTCATCGTCAAGTAGCGCTTGCGAACGATGTTTCTGGACCACGAAGGCGGAGAAGCAAGATGCAGACTAGTTCTTTGGTCGAACATACCACGGAATTCTTACGTTGTGGAAGCACTACTCTGTATGTAAAGCGCATACAAAGTGTTGTAAAACAGCGGGAAAAAAATGGCTCATCCGTCTGTCATAGGAATCGGTATAACACGAAAGTGAAACGTGTCTTCACAGACGTAGTTGAGCGTTTGTTGTGGATTCATTCGCCCCGGAGGCAAAGGAATTAATGCTAAAGCAACAAATTGTAATGTCACGGGAAGAACGGCAAGCAGCTCGAAACTTACAACGCGCTGCTTAAGAAGAAAGGACCCACGGAACGAACATACACAGGATGAGCGCGAACTGTCACAGTTGTAACATATTTTAGTGTGAGCAGCGCGCTCATTTCGAAAAAGCGACCGCTGTAGTGAGTGAAGTGACCTTCGTGCTCTCAACGCAAGCTTGCGGCGAGAGCACAAGACGTACAAACTACCGCTATCAAGAGATAAGCGCGCGTACGAGCGACGACGCGCTGTAGAGGCGCACACTCATCGCGACGCGGGGGCGTCGATCTCTAAAGCGCGCTTTTCGAGTTCTTCGCGCCATGCCGCTAGTGATAACGAAAACACGCTGATGTACCACCGATCTCTGAGTACCGCCACCGGCAAATTGCGTATATACCGCCGTAGCATGGCCAAGAACGTGCCGTCTGTGGCCTGATTGTTTCGCGCCGCGCGCTGCGGAGCGAGGGGTCGTAAGTTCGACTCCAGGTGACGGGACGTTTTGTTCTAGTTTTTTTTTTCTTTGCTATCTGTTAGTCTTTATATTTCACAGCGTCATACCCGTGACGAAAATACGTCAGTGGAGCCCTGGTGGACCCTGGCAGAAAACACTTTCGTGTTAAAAATGGCATTGCCCCTTCGTCGGGACAAGTATATAATGAGGCACTCTTACTACCATAGACAAGTGTCCAATACA
Source organism: Rhipicephalus sanguineus (assembly GCF_013339695.2). Taxonomy (NCBI): domain Eukaryota; kingdom Metazoa; phylum Arthropoda; class Arachnida; order Ixodida; family Ixodidae; genus Rhipicephalus; species Rhipicephalus sanguineus. Next base: position 57,794,216 of record NC_051182.1, read on the forward strand.
TGTGCGCCGATTTCATCAATCTTAACGCATCCCCGTGCAAATTGCGCTCACTTGGCTGTTGTGGCGGAGAGCGAACTCTAGCATCGAAGGGGACACGTCGACGCCCATGATTCTCCTAGCCGGGCGGCTAAGCGGCTGGAGGGCACGGAAGGTGAAACCGCCGGTGCCGCATCCCACGTCCAGGTGCTGGTGGTGCGCCTGAGGCTGCGCGAGGAACTCGGTCCGATCCAGTGCCGACTGGTCCAGCTGCCACAGGTAGGTCTCGTGATTAGCGTAGCCCGCCGGATTCATGAGCTCCCTGCGGCTGTAGGACTCCGAGTTGTGGCACTCAGTGATGGGGCCCCGGGGCGGAAGCGTGGTATCAAGACGGCCCATGTTTCTAGCCGGTGCGCTATCCAAGCCGGCAAGATGACGCGTGTCGGGGCGTCTGCTTGTTCCGCTGAGAACACGGCTGTTCACGTGATCGCCGACTTCGCTTGCGGCAGCTGTAACTAGCCCCAATATAAGTGACCTCACTGGCACGTACTAGGATGACCCCGTGATAAATGTGTTCTATTTGCGGCAAACCGTACCGTTCATTGCTTTTTTTTTCTTTTCTTTCTTCTCTGTCCAACGAAAGCAACTAAGAGAAGCTCATTTATGTTTTATCTGCAGCTGCAATAAAGAATAAAAATTGAGTGGACATAGACGCGAACACAGCGCTTAACTTCCAACAATTGAAGGCCTTGCTTTTTTTACTCCAAGGTCGCCGAAACGACAGGGTCATCAATCCACTATCTTCATTATTACATTGAACATGTTGTTGACTCATGAATATTGCCACGAGCGTATCGTTAAGCGGTTTATCGCGCGATAACGGCTGTTGCTTTTCCTTGCGTTTTTCATACTCGCTCAGGGTAGCTGCCCTAAATGATGACGTGCACGTCTTATCGAATTCCGTGATAGACAGTAGGTGGGCGGTGAATGGTCTCATGTCACTGTCTTAAAAACCAGCTGCGGGGAGTGAACAGCATTCATTCTTCTTTTCTGTAGACGGTCGCTCGCCACAAGAGGCACGCTTGCGGCGAAGCCGCTGAGCGGTCTTTGTTTTTCTTTGAGGGGGGCACAAGTTCACTACGAATAAAGTACGTTTTTTTGTTCCTGTGTTGTCGGTCGACTTCACGTACGTGCCATACGGGACAATATTATCAATATTTACATATGATTCTTTTCAAAAGCTTTTCATAAAGTGCCACCTTGAATACTGTATATTCACGGCTGTATTTTAACCTACAGGTACAAAATATTTCTAAGGTTCTATTTCTTTCTGCATACCAACTTCCCTCAATTTACATAACTGTGGTATATTTTTTGTGGGTTAAAGCTAATGGTAACGTTCATTTGTTAAAGCTAGTTTGTGTTTCTTTTAAATGACATGTTGTGAAATTCTGGGGCTGTTTCTTTCATTACCACTCTAGGGTTGCTTTCAAAATGGATGTCTTGCTATTCAAACACTATTCAATCCGGTCCCATAATTCACACCCATAATATTTCCGCGTGTCTTATGTTTCATGAGTTGAAGCTAAACCCCCCAAGACTGTCAGCAACGCTCAGCGCAAACCGCGCCACATTGTTCGCGAAGCTTCCCGATCATTGTAGATCGTTTTGTTAAGGTTGCGCGCCGCACGCGAATGTTCCAGCTTTGTCGAGAGATTACGCCGCCACCAGCGATATCGCTGGAAAGTTCGATAGCGCCTGTATAAAAGCCGACTCGCTTGACCGCTTGTCAGTCGATCGACGGTCGACGCTCTGTTCGACGCTATCAGTGTATTGCTGTAGTCTGACCTTCAGTTTCCCGGCCACAAGTTCGGCCCAATAAACAGTTTCATCTCGGACGTGCTGACTGCTGTCTTCGTCGAGGTCACGACCACGTGACATCTGGTGGAGGTGCTGCTTGATGATCCGGACGCCACCGCGGAGCGCTGACCCAAGCCCAAGCCGCGAAGAAGAAGACGACTCTAAGGTCAACCCGGATCCTCGAACCAGCCGCCGGCAGAAGGGACTACAACCCGAGTACGGGCTCCTTCCTGAAAACGCCAGGCAGCCGAAGACCGTCACATCTACCGCCGAGACGATGACAGACCCCCTGCCCCCTACAACGGTAGTGATGCAACAGCCAAGGGAGCCACCAACTTTCCGTGGATCGTCGTTTGAAGACCCGGAGAGCTGGCTGGAGACGTACGAGCGAGTCGCCGCCTTCAACCACTGGGACAGTGAAGAGAAGCTGCGCCACCGCTACTTCTACTTAGAAGACGCCGCGAAGACGTGGTTCGAGAACCATGAATCGAGCCTTCAATCCTGGGTCCTCTTGCGGGCGACGTTTCTCAATACCTTCGCGAGCATCGTCCGCAAGGAAAAGGCCGCTGCTTTGCTGGAGACCCGGGTGCAGCTGCCAAACGAAAACGTCACCATCTTCACGGAAGAGATGACTCGACTTTTCCGTCAGGCCGACGCTGCGATGGCGGAAGACAAAAAAGTTCGCCTGCTCATGCGGGGTGTCAAACAAGAACTTTTCGCGGAACTTCTCCGCAACCCGCCCACGACGGTCGCCGAATTCCTCACCGAGGCTACGACTATTGAAAAGACACTGGACATGCGGACGAAACAGTAAAACCGCTCGCCGCTGTCTGCAACCTATTCCGAAGTGCACTCACTAGCCTCCGACGACTTGCGCGAAACCATCCGAGCGGTCGTGCGGGAGGAGTTGCGCAAGCTGTTACCTTCGCCGCAGCCTCAAGTGGATTCGATCGCAGACATTGTCCGCGAGGAAATTAAAGAGTCACTGGGTGTTCCTCAGCCGGCACCGCCGCAGCTTCAAGCAATGAGTTATGCTGCTGCAGCCCGACGCAACGCCCCCCCTTCTCGCCCGCGTCAAGACGCCGCGCCGCCCCAGCAGTTCCACCGCCAGGCACCGCCGCCGCCACCACCGACGCCATACCGCCCGCCAACCGGCCAGCGATACACGCCGAGGAAGACCGACGTTTGGCGCGCCCCCGACCATCGTCCACTCTGCTACCACTGCGGAGAAGCCGGCCCCACCTACCGCCGCTGCCAGTATCGACGGATGTGACTGCGCGGGTTCGCCATCGACGCGCCGCGTCCACAGCAGGGTGAACGACCACGTGACATCGCCGACTATCTGGCAGGAGCGCAGTGGACCCCCCGAGGACCTTCCCGATCGCCGTCGCCAGGCCGCTACGCCTCTCCCCAACGCCGCCAGTACACCGGCCCATTCCGGGGCCGGTCGCCTAGCCCGTATCCGGAAAACTAAGGGCAGCAACCGATAGAGGTGCGGTTGCTGTACGACGAAACATCGAAGATCTTCCGCCGCCGACGACGACGCCACGACGAAACCTTGAAGACCCGACGCGAACCAGACAGAGCCCTGACGACGAAGCCTCGCGGACCGAAGTGGACCTGACAACGCAACGTGGAAGAAGCGGAACAAACCGACGTCGCCGTGACCCGACGCCACGACCTAACTGCAACGCAAGACGACGAACTAGCGACCTCGACGTTCTTATCGACGGCCACAGCGTCACAGCCCTCGTCGACACCGGAGCCGACTATTCAGTCATCAGTGGACAGTTCGCCACGAAGCTGAAGAAAGCTAGGACAGCCTGGGAAGGCCCCGAAATCCGGACCGCTGGAGGTCACCTCCTAACGCCGGAGGGAGTCTGCACAGCGAGACTCACCATTTACAACCGGATTTATCCCGCGAACTTCGTAATCCTACCGCGTTGCTCGAGAGATGCCATTCTTGGTATGGAATTCTTAAGCATTCATGGTGCAGTCATCGATCTGAGATCAAAGTCGATAACATTATCCACAGAAAAAGCACTACCGCCGTACACGCCGCCAGAAAAAGAGGCCTTGAATGTGCTGGAAGACCAGGTCATCATTCCCCCTCGCTCCAGCGTCATAATTTCCGTCGGCACTCAGAAATCAGCAGACCTGGAAGGCGTCGTCGAGGGCGATCAGCACCTGCTTCGGAACCGTCAGATTTGCGTCGCAAAAGGCATAGCCGAGCTGCGCGATGGCAAAGGAAAGGTAGTGATGACAAACTTCAGCCACGAATATAGGCACATAAACATAGGTACGACGGTCGCCTACATCGACGAATTCGTGGATGCCAGCAATGCTTTCGCCTTCTTTGATGCTACCGAACCTGCTTCGAAGGATCGAGATCCCCAAACAGATTTCGACGTCAACCCGAGCCTCCCGAAGCACAAGCAAGACCAGCTTCAAGCCCTGCTCTTGCAATTCAAGGACTGCTTTTCGTCGTCGTCAAGAATTCGACAGACCCCAGTCGCGAAACATCGCATCGTAACAGAAGAAGGTGCCCGACCAATCCGTCAGAGCCCGTACGGAGTTTCGACGCGAGAACGCGAGGCTGTTAAGAAACAGGTCGACGAAATGCTACGCGACGACATCATCCAGCCGTCGAAGAGTCCGTGGGCATCTCCCGTGGTGCTAGTAAAGAAGAAGGATGGAACACTACGTTTTTGCGTCGATTATCGTCGCCTGAACAAAGTGACGAAGAAGGACGTGTATCCCCTTCCCCGGATAGACGACGCCCTGGATCGATTACACAACGCAAAAGTGCCGCTTCGCGTACGAGGAGCTCTTGTTTTTGGGTCACGTGATCTGCAAAGATGGTGTTCGCCCGGACCCGCGCAAAACAGCTGCCATCGCTGCCTTCCCGCCACCCACCGATAAGAAGGCTGTTCGCCGTTTTCTCGGCTTGTGCGCCTACTACAGACGCTTCGTCAAGGAATTTTCACGAATAGCCGAGCCACTAACGCACCTCACGAAGACCGACGTGCCATTCAAGTGGTAAACGGCGCAAATCGAGGCATTTCAAGAACTGAAACGACGCCTTCAGATGCCTCCGATACTAGCGCATTTCGACGAAGAAATCCACACCGACGCAAACTGCGCAGGACTCGGCGCCGTCCTCGTGCAGAAGACTGACGGGCTGGAAAGGGTCATCAGTTATGCTAGCCGGTCGCTATCAAAGGCAGAAATAAACTATTCCACAACCGTAAAAGGAGTGCCTGGCCATCATCTGGGCTACATCGAAGTTTCGCCCCTATCTCTACGGCCGGCCCTTCAAAGTTGTGAGCGACCACCACGCCTTGTGTTGGCTAGCTAACCTGAAGGACCCTTCAGGTCGCCTCGCACGGTGGAGCCTACGACTGCAAGAATTCGACATTACCGTCGTGTACAAGTCCGGACGAAAACACTCTGATCCCGACTGCCTGTCTCGTGCCCCCGTCGACGCGCCGCCGCAAGACGACGACGATGACTGCTTCCTCGGAATTATAAGTGCCGATGACTTCGCCGAAAGGCAACGAGCGACGCGGAACTTGGGGGCCTTATGGAGTACCTCGAGTGCAAGACCGCCGATGTTCCGAAGTTATTCAAGCGAGGACTGCCGTCGTTTTTCTTGCGGAACGGCGTTCTCCTGAAGAAGAACTTCTCGCCACTTCGAGCCGACTACCTTCTTGTCGTGCCCTCATCATTGCGACCAGAAGTCCTGCAGGCCCTACACGACGACACGACGGCTGGACACCTCGGTGTTTCTCGCACGCTCGTCAGAATACAGGAAAAATACTACTGGCCACGCCTTGCTGCCGACGTCAGAACATCGTTAAGACTTACCGAGATTGCCAGCGACGGAAGACACCGCCGACTAGGCGAGCGGGACTCCTGCGGCCAATCGAACCACCTCACCGGCCGTTCCAACTAATCGGGATGGACCTACTGGGGCCGTTCCCGACGTCGACTTCCGGCAACAAGTGGATCGTCGTAGCAACTGACTACCTCACCCGCTACGCCGAGACAAAGGCCTTGCCCAAAGGCAGTGCGGCCGAGGTAGCCAAGTTCTTCGTGGAGAACATCGCATTGCGTCATGGCGCCCCAGAGGTCCTCATCACAGACAGAGGTACCGCCTTTACTGCGGACCTCACTCAGGCGATCTTCAAATACAGCGAGACGAGCCACCGTCGCACCACCGCCTACCACCCGCAGACCAATGGCCTCACCGACCGTCTTAATAAGACCATCGCCGATATGCTGGCCATGTACGTCGACGTTGAGCACAAGACATGGGACGCCGTCCTTCCGTACGTGACCTTCGCTTACAACACGGCCGTCCAAGAAACGACGCAGATGACGCCGTACAAGTTGGTCTACGGAAGGAGCCCGGCGACGACGCTCGACGCCATGCTACCGAACGTCACCGACGAAGAAAATCTCGACGCCGCCGCTTACTTACAACGTGCCGAAGAAGCTCGACAGCTCGCCCGCCTGCGCATCAAGAACCAGCAGAACACCAACAGCCGTCGCTACAATCTTCGACGACGCTTCGTGGAGTACCAGCTCGGCGACCGTGTCTGGGTCTGGACACCAATACGACGACGAGGAGTGAGCGAGAAGCTTATGCGTCGATACTTCGGACCGTACAGGGTACTTCGACGTCTCGGCGTACTCGACTACGAGGTTGTGCCTGATGGCATCACGAACTGTCAGAGGCGCCGAGCTCGACCTGAGGTCGTGCATGTGGTGCGCCTTAAACCGTACTATGCACGTTAACGCACCAGAGGACTCTGTTTGCTTTCTTTATTAGTTTTCTTTAGTATTGCATGTATTCATGTTCTGTTTTTAAGCATCGGGACGATGCTTTTTCAGAGGGAGGCATTGCCGCGTGTCTTATGTTTCACGAGTTGAAGCTAAACCCCCCAAGACTGTCAGCAACGCTCAGCGCAAACCGCGCCACATTGTTCGCGAAGCTTCCCGATCACTGTAGATTGTTTTGTTAAGGTTGCGCGCCGCACGCGAATGTTCCAGCTTTGTCGAGAGATTACGCCGCCACCAGCGATATCGCTGGAAAGTTCGATAGCGCCTGTATAAAAGCCGACTCGCTTGACCGCTTGTCAGTTGATCGACGGTCGACGCTCTGTTCGACGCTATCAGTGTATTGCTGTAGTTTGACCTTCAGTTTCCCGGCCACAAGTTCGGCCCAATAAACAGTTTCATCTCGGACGTGCTGACTGCTGTCTTTGTCGACGTCACGACCACGTCACGCGAGTTAGGTGGTCCACGGCAGTAACAATCCAGCGGTGACCGGCTGGCGTAAGCGGGAGGGGTCCGTATAAGTCGATGCCCACGAAGTCAAAGGGAGCGGACGGGCACGGCAGAGGTTGTAAAGTGCCCGCGGGAAGAGATGTGGTACGTTTTCGGTGTTGGCATGACGCGCAGGAACCGACGTACTTGGCCACACTTGTTGAGAGGCCAAGCCAAAAGCACCGAGTTTTGATGCGCTCGTAAGTTTTGTGAAAACCCAAGTTGCCAGCTGTCGCGTCGTCGTGCAGGGCTTGTAAAAGCTGTAGACGAAGTGAACGAGGGACGACTGCAACCCGTTGGTCACCGAGAGGGTGGTAAATTTGACTACATAGCGTTCCATCTCGAAGTTTAAAACGTTCAAGCTGTCGTCTTAAGCGGCTGTTGGGGCACGGGATAAGCCAGTAAGCCGATCGATGATTGTGCGGCAGTATGTATCTGCATGTTGGAACGAGGTGAGATCTGTGGATGAAAGAATGTCCACTGAGGCAGCGGACTCTATCGGACTAACGGTCGTCTGCTTGGTCACTTGGCTGGTCGGTGATGAACAGATTGAAGGCGACACTTGGGCGCTTGGCGAGAGCGGGCACCGCGACAAAGCGTCAGCACCTTGGTGTTGCCGACCCGACCTATATATGACATTGTAGTCATACTCTTGCAAACGCAGTACCCAACGGCCAAGGCGTCCCGACAAATTCTTGAGAGACGATAACCAACACAGAGCATGATGCTCAGTGACTATTGTGAAATGCCGGCCGTATAAATAAGGGCGAAATATTTGTACGGACCACACGACGGCGAGGCATTCTTGTTCGGTGATGCTGTAATTTCGCTCAGCAGGAGAAAGAGTGCGGCTCGCGTAGGCCACGACTGGTTCTTCGGAAGCGTGATTCCGCTGCAGCAGGACGGCACCGATGCCATGTCCACTTGCGTCAGTGTGTAGGACAGTAGACGCTGCAGGGTCGAAATGCCGAAGCACTGGCCGCGATGTGAGGCATCGCTTGAGAGTGTGAAAAGCGGCTTCGCATTCATCCGACCAGACAAAAGGTGCGCTCGCGTTCAACAGCTTGTGCAAAGGAGCTGCAGTAGTGGCGAAATCACGCACAAAGCGGCGGAAGTACGACGCTAAGCCGAGGAAGCTGCGAAGGTCTTTAGGTGTGGTTGGTGTAGGAAAGTGCAGTACTGCAGCAACCTTGTCGGGATCGGGCTCAATGCCATGTCTGCTGACAACGTGACCTCATACCTTGATGCTGCGGATGGCAAACCGACACTTCTTAGTGTTTAGTTGGAGACCGGCCTTAGCTAGACAGGTAAGAACTTCGTCTAGCCGTTCCAGGTGCTGTGAGAAGCTGGACGAAAAGATGACGATGTCGTCCAGGTAATCCACGCAGTGCCGTATCCACGCAGTACCTTTAATCCACGCAGTACCGTATCTATCATTCGTTCGAATGTGGCTGGGGCATTGCAGAGGCCAAAAGGCATTACATTGAATTCAGAGTCCATCAGGTGTGGAAAATGCAGTCTTCTCTTTATCGGACTCGTGCATCGGGATCTGCCAATAACCAGAGCGCAAGTCGAGGCTCGAAAAGTACTCGGCACCTTGTAAAGTATCAAGAGCGTCGTCGATCCGAGGCATAGGATAGACGTCCTTACGAGTAATATTGTTCAGCGCTCTATAATCAACGAAATATCGCACCGAGTCATTCTTTTTTTAACGAGCACAACAGGAGAAGACCACGGGCTTGCCGAAGGCCTGATAATCTTGCGTGCGAGCATGTCGTTCACTTGTTCTTCTATAACTTTGCGTTCAGAAGCTGATACACGGTAAGGGCGGCGACGAATGACACGAGATCCGTCTGTGTCGATGCGATGAGCTGCCACTGTTGTTTGACCCAGGCCATCGGAACAAACGTCAAAGCAAGTGTTGTGTTTCATTAATATGGTCAGCAAGGCATCAGTCTGGGTCGGATTGAGATCTGTACTCAAGGTGGCCTTTAGAGCACGCGATGAACCTTCCGCGGGCGTACACCGTGGAAATGACGAGTCAGTTGAAACAGTGACGACACATACCGGTGCTTCTTCGGTAATGCTGGCAACAGTAGTCCCCTCTGGCAGCAGTGGGGCTTCTGGCGTCGTGTTGTAGGCGGTGATGCTTGCAGAACCACGTGTGAACCGCACTAGACAAGATGCGATGGCGATGCCTCGAGAAATACAGCGCTGGCAAGGTATAACCACCGCGTCGCCATCTATAACCACTCGTGACCTGATCGTAAGTACACGTTCTTGCCCTGAAGGCAGGATAAAATCCGCAGCTGTGACAAGGTTGGGCGGTGAAAAATCGGCAGCAGAAGAAAGCTCAGTGTCCGTAATACGAATGAGAGGTTGACCGCACGAAATGACAGCCGACGAAGCCGATAGGAAGTCCCAGCCTAAGATTATCTGATGAGCGCATGAAGAAAGCACAGCCAGCTGTACATGGTCGCGGACTCCGTCGATGAGAACGCGCGCAGTACACTGTCCGGTCGGGCAAATCGGATTGTCATTAGCGCCGCATAACATGGGACCGACATAAGGAGTTTGCACTTTCCATAGACGAAAACACAATTCGCGGTTAATGACTGAAATTGCTGCTCCAGTGTCTACAAGGGCGTCAACACAAACACATTCCACACAAAGAGGCAGTAAATTTGCTGGGCTAGACGGAGGAGTTGTGACTTTTCGATAACGAGCAGTTTCCCCTGCAAAAACTGCAGTTTCTAGTTTTCCGAGTGGCTGTCCAGAGAGATCGGTGCAGGACGCAAGGGTGATGTCGTACGCCGAAATGGTGACGCAGAACGGCGGCGAGGTGAACGATAAGGACGAGGCATGGCTTGGGACAACGGAGGTGAGGGCGACCGACGTGAAGAGGATGGATACGGTGCTGGAGCGTAAGCATCAGATCTTGGGGCAAAGTCTCTTTCATAAGCAGAATAGCCACGTCGTTCATCCTGCTGACGGCGGCGGCAGAAACGGGATATATGGCCCCGTATGCCACAGTAGAAACAGACGGGGCGCGGAGGTCGCCAGGTAGAGTAGTGTGGTTGCCCTTGTGCTTGTGCTGCCATCGAAGCCAAATGGTCGCACGGAACGCCTGCAGGCGCAGATGACATTGGTGCAGGGGCCCGTGATGCAACTTCTGCGTACGAAGGCATGCGAAAGTGTACAGGAGACGGGGCACGTGCGACGCTTGTCATCGATGCCACTTCGTCCTTGATAATTTCACGCAGGTTGGGAGGAGGAGAGCGGACAGGCGAAATGGCTGTGTTGCCCGGAACAAGACCGCGGAGTTCCTCTCTGACAATGGTGCGGATTAGGGCTCGCAATTCTTGTTGCTACAATTCTTCATGCTACAGAGTTCACGCCTTTCAGTATGTGACGGATGCGATTGGCCTCCGTCATGTCACTTTGGGCACGGCGACAGAGAGCCAGAACGTCTTCAATATACGACGTATATGATTCGTCGGGCCCTTGAATGCGGGTTGCGAGCTTCTGTTTCGCTACCTCAGAGCGTCCTGCAGATGTACCAAATATCTGACGGAGTTGAGCCGTGAAGGCTGCCCAATCAGGAAAGTCACTTTCATGGTTGTAGAACCAGCTTTTAGCCACTTCCCTGAGGTAAAAAAGGAATGTAGCGTAGTTTGTGGGCATCGTCCCATTAATTACAAACACTGGTTCTGTCATAATTGTCGAGCCACTCCTCGACGTCTTCACCGCGAAGGCCGGAAAATACCGGAGAGTCTCGTTGCGACGTACTCACTGTGTAGTGAGGCCCAACTGGCTGAGCAGAAGCGGTTGCGGCAGCGGAGGCGTTGTTTTGTGCCATCACTGTCGTTTGCGAGCACGACCGTCGACCAGACCGGAGCTCCAGGGGTGACCGGTAGAGCAAGAGGACGTGGGAACCACAGCACTCTCCATCACTTATGAGACGACGCCCAGTTCAGTAATCGAAAGGTTATATTTCAATGTCCAAAGCGGCGCAGCCCGCATGACAAACCAAGGTGATGATTACAATGGTTTCTGTACATATGAAAATGACTATATAGTCAGCGCTCACAGTATATATATACATATACCCAAGCATTTAACGTTTCAGGACAACATCTCTTTTCGGTTTGCATTTTCGTCTGAATAGAAGCAGCGAAACAATCTGTGTGAAAGCAAGTGTGCGTTTCCGTCACTATCGTCTAGTGGGTTCTTTTTTTGTTTTTGCGTGTACTTGCCGTGAAATTTTCGTCGTGTGGACACACACACACGCACACACACACTAGAATTAAAACTATTACATTGTTGCTGACAAGATACACTCGTTCTCCGTGGCAGAGCTGCAAACCCATTTTTGTAGTGTTAGCTACACTGGCCAAGGTCGAGCAGTTTCGCGTGGCTTATCGAGAGACGTGCTGCGCAGGCACGAGGAGCAGTGACGTCATGGCGCACAGCTGGCGCCGCTGGCGCGCCGGAGCCTCCGCCGCCGCACGCGACTCGCGGGTTTGCGCATTCCAGACTAGTGAAGTAATCAGAGCTGTGCGCCTCCGTTGCGCAGTAGCCATGTCTCACGCTGCGCCGGGCATTGGCGCCATAGAGACGGCAGCGTGTAACTATACTGACCACCCAGCCGTCTTTATGACAATAGGGACTGTTAGAGTTCGCTACTGTAAGAGTTGGGACGTGTCAGAAAAATAAATTAAATGCTTTTTACGCGATGTATCGCAGTATTACATCGCGTATGTACACGCAGTATTTTCTGTGCGTCGCTAGCGAAATGGGACAGCTGAGAATATGTTACGCAATAAGCGATACGCTGTGCATTAACGGTTTTTCAGACACCACGAATACCAGTGATCGTGCAAAGTTGGAGTGCAAAGGGGGACATGGTCGGTTTGGTTGGTATGTCTTTCGATGTTCTTAGTTCTTTGGCGCTAAAAATTTTCCGTGGCCCTACGATAACTTTTCTTTTTGTTCTCGTTCTGTTCTAGGGTGAAAGCAACGTTTCATGGTGGTTAGAAAAGATGAATCAGCATACGTACTGTAGATGTCAATGCCAGAATGTTTAAAGGTACGTAGACAGCACAAATGTTTTTTTTTTGCCATATTCAATGTGTTGCGTTGAAACTGCTTAAAGCATACGTCCTGCCCAACACATGCTGGGAGGGTTTCCTATCAGGCAGCTTGGAAACTTCCACACGAAGATAGACGTCAGACTCTGCCCAGGTGGCGCTGCGAAAAACACCGCCACTAGCGCCCTCATCGTAGCCCTGGCACTAACTGGGTAGTGCAAAGAGAGCCGCCCGCAAGCGAATGTGCATAGGCCGCAATATAACCCTCCTCTTTCGTTGGTGTCGAGGCGCGGTTTCCTGAAAATCAAGGACCTGGAAAGCTTCTTCCGCCAATCCACGCTTCAGAAACAAAGGAAGCTGATCAAAGCGAACTGCGAGTACAATGCAAAATAAGTTTTAGTTATTCCCGCGCGCTGCAACTCGCAAGTACAAGCGAGCATCACACGACACCGAGTTCGAGGCAAGCCCTCCGACATCCGTTCTCTAGAGCCTAAATGCGTTAAAATCGGGTATATACGTATGCCACAGCGATAAAGTACCTACATACACGATCAGTTTACTTAGCTATGCATCTTACGATCAGTGGTAGAAAACTCGGTTCATGGGGCGAATGACTCCGGCGATTTTCGCCTTTTCAGTTGTATTCTCCCTTAATTCATCTCTCGCTTCCTGTGCATTGGAGTGTTTTATTACGCATCCTCAAATGGTCTCTTTATGGTCGTCTTCCGTTTGTATGTACTGTAAATGGGGATACGTGCGTGTCCACTTTCGCGGGGTACAACCAAAGGCAAAACCGTGACCTCCGAGATAGCTACGGCAACCGCGGAGGACACGGGCGAAATAAACCTGAAGGGGGTCGCGACCAACATTCTGCGATTTACTTGTATGACGCACGTGGTGCTGTTAGCTAGTTAGAACCAGAACTCTGAGCCTTCAAAACGTACGTACGTCCGCGATGCTGTGTTGTGACGACCAACTCGTCGCGGTGTGCGTATCACGCGTCTCCAGTCTGCCTCTAGCTGCTCACTTCGTGTTACACGACAAGCACCGCGGTCAGAGCCTCTGCTGAGCTTCATAGTCAAGGTTACCACGGTTTTGCATCAGGGCTACGCAAAACAATAGCAGAGCCACACATTCATGCCACCGGCTGTGGAGAACGCGGGTACTTCGCTTACCCAACACGCTCGCAACGGCCCGTATCCAGCGCTCTCGCCTCTCTTCTTCGTACGACAACTATGGAAATCGGTAAAACTGAACGTTGTTATTCAGTCTTTTACGTCCGTGGCAATTCACAACGCAACAGTGCGTCTTTTGCGGAGTTTCTTCGTAGCGTGCGGAGGGCTCTCGTCTGCTGCTGTTTTCGCCGTCGTTCAGGCGAGTGATCCAGCAAGCACTTCACGACGGTTCGGTGGCGCGTCCGACTAGCGGAGAGCAATTCACAGCTCTCGTTCTGAGTGCTAAATGCGCAAACACCCGCGATATTAAGCACAATCGTTGTTTCGCACTCGCTAGTTCACCTGGTCCCATAGCAAACTGTGCGAGAGAGTCGGTCTATGCACTACTCAATACTTCTCCGACAGGTGGCGCCACACATCTTGGAAACTCCAGAGTCTGACGTCTATATGCCTTACGTTCGGCGAAGCCGAGGTTATGAACTGCCAAGTAGAATATACACTTTAAGGAAAACAATTAAGTACGAACATATTCAAGCTCCGCGTGAAATGCTAAGTATGGTCACTGAAAAATGTTAATTGTAATATTTATGTTTCTAATCATCTGCTGTCGTGTTTCTTCTACTAAAGTGTCACTTACATTCTTGTATTGCTGACTCTTGTGCTAAACAAAAGTAAATTACATGTGGGATTATCGTGCGTTTTCAAATCAGGTTTTTCGTTTTCCAATAAACTTAATGCACAGGATAATATATATCAGGAACGCTTATGTATTGGTAAAGTGACACACCTTTTTGGGGGGCAGGGGAGGGGTAGTAAGTGTCTCACATTTCATCAGAAGGTTTACCTGGGCAAGTTGGTGTGGTTCCATCCTGAATAAATAAAACGCGCGAAAGATCGGGGACGAACAGAAGAAACGACAGACCACAGCACTGACTCGCACCTAAACTTTTATTTCGATGAACAGAATAAAAAGCATCTTGAAAATGATATCAAATGACGATCACGTATGCACAAGGCGACAAAAGCAACAACAACAAAAACAAAAAACCCTATCTGGCGGATTATTCACGAACATGAGGCATGCTATCTCTGAGATATGACACTTGAGCCTGTGCCAAGGCCACCGAAGCTTGGCTGATGCATTTGTGACTTTCCAATGACATGTAAAAAGCTTCCATCATTTCTCGTGTGCGCTGATTCCTGTGCCCATGTAAAATTTCTGTCCTATCAAAACTGGGCTTACAACCACTTTTGCGACAATGAAGAACCAAATGAGAACCTGTGCCATTTTTTACATTTTGCGCATGCTCTTGGATCCTGTTGTTTATGCACCGACTAATTTGGCTTATGTGAATCTTACCACAGGAACATGGAATTTAATATACAGCTTTAGTTTGACAATCTACAATTTTTTGTTATATTTTACCGTGCCCCTTAGCTGTTTGCCACGTTTCCGTCTTCCATTTAACTTTCTGTGCATGGCTGGACATACCTGTCGGAACTTGTGGCCAGCATTGAATACAACGTCAACATGGTACCTATTTGGCACATTTTTTATTTCATGTGATAACCTATGCAAATAAGGAGTCACTGCTAAATTCTTTCTTGTGGTAGCGCGATTACCATCAGCTGTTCTGGTCGGCCTAGCTTTTACTGTCTTTGCCACTTTTTCACAAGCTCTCGTGATAACCCTAGTGGGGTATCCTGGTTCTTGTAGCCTTGACACCTGTTTCGCAAAGCTTTGTTGCATCATATGGTGACATGATTTAAACAAAGTAGACTGGATGCATGCAACACTAATGCCGGTTTTATTGCGATAGCAATTATATGGACAGTCTCGGCTGAATTTTGCCGTCGCCGTCGTCGTCATGCACCGTATATGTATAAGTATGTATATATATATATATATATAAAAGCCCCAAAACATAATTCAGGAAAATACTCCCGAAGCGCGGAATCGAACCAGGGACCTCTTGCTCCGCAGCGAGTGGCGCTAGCCACTACGCCACGAAACGCAGATCCTCCACGTAGGTAACGGCGAGCGTTATATACACACCATTTACCGCTGGAGGACTCAGAGACGGCTGCGCTTATAAGCGTTTCTTCATTACCAGCGAGATGGCGTTAGGAGAACGACGGGCCCATTTAAAACTCGTCGGGGAGCTCGCTCGCTTCTTCTTATTGCGCAGGGAGAACCTTGCCCTTCCGCTGTCTGCTCGCGTGGTTTTCTGGTGGTGAGGGGAAGAGGGTTGTTTCAAGCTTTCACCGTGGTATCCGCGCTCATGTTACGGAGCGTACGGAAGTCACTCGATCTCAAGGGACGCCGCTAAACGAACAAACAGACGATGAGCGCGAACTATCCAGTGTCACAGCTCGACACTTGAAGCACGCGAGTTTTCTTCGCCGCTTCGGCCGCCTTTGCAACAGGAGCGCTATTCAAACTGAGAGTATCCATTGGCGAGCCTCACTTCGTATAGCATTAGTTTCCTGCTATCGCATTCATTGCTTCGCCCTTGTGGCGAAACTGTGACTTTTTAACACGAAAGTGTTTTATGCCGGGGTCCACCAAGACTTCCGTGACGTATTTCCGTCACGGAAATGACGTCGAAAAAATATACACAATCAGATGGCAAAGAAAAAAAGGTACCGTCAACGGGCATCGAACCCACGACCGCTCGGTCCGCAACAACAGATGCCGGGCACGCTATCCACTGCGCCACGGTCACAGACTCTGGAGGCTTTACGAACGCGCCTTTTATATCTACCACTCTCCCGGTCGGCTAGGTGGTGTTGACCTCTGGGAGTGGTAAGGTAAAGTAATTCGTCATTGCTGTGGCCTCCGCGACTAGCACCTGCAACGCATTTACGCGTCCGTCCAATTTGGCGCGTTTTCAATAAAAGTTGAATTTTGTCAATGCCTTAACACACCACGAGGTAGCGACCTTTGCCCAAGCGTCGTAAAAGCGTCGGCCTCGCTCAGCATCACGCTAATACAAACCAAAAATAGCTCTGCGACGCACGCCTGCCTCACCTGGCTGTAACAGCGCGTTCCATGCTCACGCGCTCGCCCCGAGAAAAATCGCGACCGGGCTACCGGGGCGGCACGACGCGCTTTGCGTTTCCCTCTAGTCCGGCCATGGTGTTCAATCACATTTTAACATGCCGCGGGATGGCGACCAATTTCTGCGTCCAATATGCGACGCTCTTCTGGCTATCACACCTAGTTCTCTAAATACGCTTTTACCGTTAAATACTACAGCCACCACAAGCGTTTTGTTTAATCATTTAGCAGGGACGTTAGTTGTCTGGATGGAGATGTAGCACCAATCATCAAAGTGGGCACGTCCACATAAAACGGTGCTATAGCTGTCAGACATCAATATACATTGTGCAGACAGTGGGTAAACATTCAGTTCCTTCTGTAAGGGCACGCTTTACTTTCGTGTTATTCCGATTCCTATGACGGAGGGATCAACCGTGTTTTTTATTAATTTCGAGTGTTCCGATGAAAACGCAAGTAAAGGCTTATCTGCCAAGGGGAATACTCCCAACAGACGTAATCCCCCGTAGAAAAAAGTAACTTTAAATCTAGAAACCCAACTGTTCTTCAATAGGCATTCCACACGTAAAAGATAGGCCCCTTACCGCATTCTCTGAACACTTCTGAAACATCATTAACTCTTCTTTGTACATCACAACTTCTAACAATAGCTAAAAAAAATAACATAGCGCACAACTTTTACAACCAGGTCTCCGATGCTCTTTTCAATTTTTCTGTCCACATAAGCTACAAAAATGTTACTGAGGACTGGCGCAACACTTGACCCAAAGCATACTCCCGGTTTTTGTAGGAAAAGCTTCCTCTGCCAGGCAAAAAACGTGGAATTCAAATAAAAACACAACATTTTCATGAAGCTATATACGGAACGAGACATTTGTTAATGAATGACGTACTGCACAATGATTGCCATCAGTTATACAAATCTTGATGCACCGCATTAACGTGTTATGAGGTACATCAATGCTAAAGGCAGTCGCATGCCGTGGATTGCACTCATTCAAAAATTTCACCAGTGCACCAGAATTCGGAACAACAAATGGGTCATTGTATGAAAGAGCCGAGAGATGGAGCTGAAGCCACATCGAAAATTCATGCTACCAAGCGTTCGTTTCTGAAACTATGGCTTTGAAAGTGACGTCAGGTTTATGGGTTTTCGCCGTGAAAGTAGCCTCAAGCGTGACAATCTTGGCCATCATGACCGTCGCTAGTAACACCTCCAAATGTAGGTCACCCAAAAAGGCTATAGCTCTGTCTTCCTTCTCAGCGCCATGCACACTGACTTGTCTAAAGTTTTTCTACACAGCATTCATGGCCTTAGCAGCAAACCTCCCTTGACGTAAAATCACAAAATAACCCGCTTTGTCAGCTACCATTGCATTTAGACCACTAAAGTTGCACAGAAATTTAAATGGAGGAAAAAGTGACAAAGGTCTAAGGTACGCGGTAAAACATAAGAAAAAATTGTTGATTGTCAAACTAATGTTTTATATAAACTTCCATGTTCCTCTCGTAAGGTTTACATAGGGCAAACTAGTCGGTGCATAAACATTAGGATCCAAGAGCATGCGCAAAATGTAAAAAATGGCACAGGTTCTGATTTGGCTCTTCATTGTCGCAAAAGTGGTTATAACCCAAGTTCTGATAGACAGAAATTTTGCATAGGCACAGGGATCAGCGCAGACGAGAAATCATGGAAACTTTTTACATGTCATTAAAAGGTCGCAAATGCATCAGCCAACCTTCGATAGTCTTTTCACAGGCTGAAGTGTCGTATTTCAAAGATAGCTTGCCTCATGTTCATGACTAATCAGCCACCTACGGTTTTTGTTGTTCTTGTTACTTTTGTCGCCTTGTGCATACGAGATGGTCTTTTGATATCCTTTTCCAGATGCTATTTACCCTGTTCGTTGCGAAATAAAGTTTTAGTTGCGAGTTAGCGCCGTGGTCTGACGTTTCGTCTGTTCATCGTCATTCTTTCGCGCATTTTATTAAATTAAGATGCTCTCACATTGCATGTTATCGGCAGTTGTGTGCAATGTGGCAGTAACCGACAGTCTAAAATAACGGTTCTCTTCTTTTAGAACCCACTCTCCAGCAAGATTGCGGAATGAGCAAATGACAAAGCAATTGACAATGACTGAAGAAACATAATAATATTATCTGGGGTTTAACGTCCCAAAACTATGATTGTGAGAGATGCCGTAGTGGAGGGCTCCGGAAATTTGCCCACCTGGGGTTCATTAACGTGCACTTAAATCTAAGTACACGCGCCTCAAACATATTCGCCTCCATCGAAAATACTGTCGCCGCGGCCTGGATGCGATCCCGCGACCTTCGGGTCAGCAGTCGAGCGCCATAACCACTAGACCACCGTAGCGGGGTGACTGAAGAAGCATGATGGTGCGTGCAGCAAGAGAGGGTTTGACTGGTTTGACTGCAGATCACTACCACCTGCTTCTGGAAATTTGTACTAACCACAGGCAAAAACAAAGAGAAGTGCTTTGAAAACCGGCGGCCTTCAATCAGCTAGACAAGTCCCTGAACAAATAGTCATAAAGGTAACCATTAAACTTATGTGTATTGATGACTATCACGCTAACTTTATCGTCTTCTGCTTTGGAGGTATAAAGCAATAAAATATGAATTCTTTTTTGAATGATGCATGCTTTTTCTTCCAGAAAATTCTTTGTGAGCAGCACTTTCGTACCTTGCTTGATTTCGTCCTATTTTTGTGTGTTTTATTTACGTAACCTTTCGTTTAGGTACACAGCCTTGTACGCCTTGACAAGCCGTGTTCTACAGCGTATGCTCAGGAAAATGAAACATTGCGCCAAAAATGTGAGAGCTGTCTTCACTATCAGTTTTGTTTTTTCGACCCACGCAAAAAAAACCAAAAAACTCGTAGTTTCAAAATGCAGTTAGGTGTTACATTTTGGCCAAAGCATTCCGTTCTTAAAATTATGCCACGTTTACCTGTTGAACCATTCAAAAGCATATCACCTGAAGAAAACAAATAAAGCGCATTTGGGTTTCAGCAAAGGAAAATGCGGGAGGAGTTGCCCGTGTATTGTTATAGGCTACATACTGCATGTATGTGTTAGTGGTTTGAGTGAGTTAGTAGCATTACAAAAATGCAGACCTTCCGCGCACAACCCAAGTGACAAAAGGGTTGACGATCAATCTCTTTTTGGCAGTCCCCTGGGTTTCATCATCCTGCTTATGCGCAATGTATCAGCAGTTATGGTACGCCGCACACATGAGTATACTTTTTAAGGAGAAGCATCTCGCTGATCACCTAATACTTGCAGGGCGTTGCACTCAGCAAAACCGCTCTTCCCGGGCTCCACCAACCCAGATGTCACCTAACAAAGAGTATGTGCCTCTTTTTTCTTTCTATATTCTTTCTGCGACACATTCCAGACCAGCCGCTATGCGCATGATCGGTCCAGCCAAGTGTCGTCTAGCAACAGAAGCGTGACTCATCCTTTAGCGCTTCTTTCTGTGTATTCCTATTCTTTCGTACTTCTTTCTGCGGCTTCATTATGCAGCGCACAAATATGTACACAGAGCAATGAGAACATTCACGGTGGATGCCATATGGCTTGCAGCTCTTTCCTCAATGCACACGCTGGAGCTTCGGAATAATTTTGGTACATGCCTGCTCAGAGCACGACAGTTGTGGTGTGCGTGGTAAGAGATGTACGCTTCCCTCATCGCAAGAAAAAATACAAAACAGTGTCCTTTCGGGTTGGCTTAGAGCTTGCATGCATCATAACGTCACACCTTGGACCACAAGCATCGGGTCGTTCAAATATGATCTGCCACTAAAACGGCAATTAAGCAGAGCAGGTGATTGACACATATCCTTAATTATGAGTTGTGCCATGTGTATCAGACAAGAATCTTCTCTTGATCTAATTACATAGATGGTTGAGCATTACAATTTGCATCTCTTGCGAAAACCGCGTTGCGGCTCTTGATACGCGCTATTAGCGAGTTTTAGTATAGCGGGAAACGCTTACGTTAGCGTTAGCGTGCGTCTCAACGCTAACGCTAAAACGGAACGCGCTGCGTGTCAACTGGTGGTCTTTTAGTACAGCGGAAGGCATTCCCGCTAACGCTAACGCAAGCACATACAGCGCCATCTAGACATAAAAACACTAAATGCACTGTAGAATCCACAAAAGCGCCACCAAGCCGAGCTGATCCAAAGTCACCACTGTTGCGTCTCCATGTCGCGTTTGCAGAAGTGTTGAGTTCTGACACACTGGTTTCTGTCGACATGCCGCGTTCGAGAATTCTTCAAGACCCCTATTACTTGGCCTTTTTTAGCTGGGACGCATCACGCGTCACATTCATGCACTGCCGCGAAAGGCATGAAGGGAAACGACGCCTGACATGTATCTGCTTGACTTGTGGCCGTATCTTGGAAAGAGGCGACTAAAGACAGCGTCGCCATCTCTGCGCTGCTACAGAAAACTTGAGCGAACCTTGCAAACAAATCTTGCTAAGCCTTCTGCAGCGCAAATCCACTTTGTATCTCAAAAACGGAGCTATTTGATCGGCGGTACACGGTTGGCGAAGCCTCATTACTCAAATCTAAATCAAATACGAACATTATTAGGGAATGAATAAGTTTAATAATGCAGGACGACGGCTACAAAGATTCGAAGTGGACGGCTCTCGCTTCAACAGGCACCGCCATCTTGCCTTACGTACGGGATCTCTTGCGTGCGTTAGCGTTGAACGCTATATTTCAGAAATAGCGTTCGCACGTAAGAGCTCGGGCTACGTTTACGTTCTGCTCATGCGCAGTTAGGAGCACGCAACGCTAACGCTAACGCTAAATCCTTGCGTGTGCTGTTATCCGCTATACTAAAACTCGCTATTGGTATTATTGTATTTTTGCGTATGCATAGATTTACGTTTATTGCGTGATTTTGTGATAATACCATTCAGCATGCGTATATAATATGCACATATGTACCAGCCAGCTACTTATTAGGCGATAATTTCAGACATTTTTGGGGTTTTTTTCGAGAAGTACGTAAACTTGACTTAGCGCGGCGTATGGCGAGCTGTTTGTATGTCAATTTTGCCTATACTCTTCTCCGCGAAGAGCAATTCTCCGCGCACTCCTTGACCACCTTCAGCAGCTTCCCTGCTTTGTCAACTTCAGATTTTGTCAGTATCCACGTTTCGTTTGCTGATCCCACATTTGAAGGTGAACGAAAGGGCAAATAGCCCTGTAACAAATAGACGACTTGTATTTATTATCGCATAACACATAGTTTCATAAGCACGAATCACACTTTCAATGAAAGTGCACGAGAAGAAGGAAAATAATTCAGGCGTTATAATCACGTCGACCTAATGCTTAAACTGCATAGAAGTTGGACCAAGAGACTATTCCCCGACACGTATATCATGATACTGTAATAAAATCTCTGGTCTTCATTCTAGTTAAAGAGATCCGGACACCGACCAAATGATTTAAAAACGAATGTA
The DNA here is from genome assembly GCF_013339695.2 of Rhipicephalus sanguineus. Classification (NCBI taxonomy): domain Eukaryota; kingdom Metazoa; phylum Arthropoda; class Arachnida; order Ixodida; family Ixodidae; genus Rhipicephalus; species Rhipicephalus sanguineus. The sequence goes on from NC_051182.1 coordinate 57,816,217, forward strand.
TTGACGTTTCGGCTTCATTGATATTGACGGTTCGACAACATTTTACTAATAATCACGGTTGATCGCTACTGTAGTGCGTGCTAAGTCCAAGTCGCCTCGAATATGCCAATGTTTTGTTAGCTGCCTTTTTTAATGAGCGAAGGCGACGCGTTTGGCCTCGGTCACCGCAACTGTCGCCTTCTATAAGCCGCCATATACTTTAATTATTACTATGCGCCAGCGCGTGTGTTCCGAGAAGCACCATCCATGTGACATCTTCCGCAAAGGTTCGCGTTTTTTGGCGTACGTATATAGACGGCGTATTCAAACCGCACAAGGAAGTGCGAAAAAAAAATCAGAGCATATCCACGGAGTGAATGATGATGAGTGGGCGAAGCTGCGGAGGTTCATCGGTAAACCGTGAATCTTCCGTGAATTCTGCCCAGTACATCATCACCGACGTGAGATCGGGCGCGCTTATACTAAAGGTCAGATGAGTTATGACGACTTGCAGCTCACTTTAATTTTACATGTACGCTGTGAATTTTCATTGTTTAGAAAACCATTGCTTTAGAAAACATCTGGCGTCTTTCGTTAAGCAGCTGGCGTCTTTTCGTTTTGCTTTAGAAACATCTGGCGTTCTTTCGTTTTGCTTTTAGAAAACATCTGGCGTCTTTCGTTGGTTTATTTCATCAATCAGCGGCGTTTTGAACAAAATTTTTATTGTTTAATCACGCACAGGAGAAATCTCACCAGGCACTACCTTGGAGGTAAACAATGGCTGCTAATGGGAATGAGAGACAGCAGTCGGCTTTTAGCGAACACTTACACTGCTACTTCTACTAACGTTTCCTACTGGAACATGCCAATGGCTGCTAATGGGGAATGAGAGACAGAAGAATTCGGCTTTTAGTTAACGCGCACGCTGCGAATTTTTTATTGTTCAACAACGCACAGGAAAAATCTCCCACCGGCACCACCTTGGAGGTGAAGATGTGGTACTAGCGTTACGACTGGTTACGCACTACGACTACGACAACTACGAGGGACGAACGGGTGCCGCTTTAAGGAGCTTCGCCCCTAAAACACGAGACACGTGTAGCAAGAAGCGCGAAAGAGTGGAAAGCCGTGCTTCCGTTCTTTTGTCACACCTGGCTGATCCAAGCATGCGATGAGCGTAACGTGCGAATGCGTTGAAGAAAGAAGAGCGAAGGAAAGAAGAGGCACAGAGCGGTGGCCGTGTAAAATCTCCTGCAAGCCGTTTTGTGTAAATGGTATGCCGTGTACTGTACAACGTAATCTCTATTTTTACGTGAGAACGCTCGATACTGTGAACGGGTACTAAAGGCTATTTCCGTAACTCCTATTTTAAAAGTAAATTTGTGCGTTTTAATAAAGTTTAATTTTACAGAGGTTACTAGATAACTTCTATTTAATAGGTACACAAGTTTGTGAATATGTGCACCTTTAGTAAACGTTACCTTGCTTAGAGTGTCGTTATAAACAGCGCGAAGAACTAGACACAAAAGCGAAGAACACTTGTGCCATCAAAACTCCTCAGCGCTCGTCCCGTGTTGTTCTTCCGTTTTGTATCTAGTTTTTCGTGCTCTTTATTACTATGTAACATATATATTACCAACGCATCTTACGTACGTCATGATTTACACGATGAAAAAATCCCTAAACAGCGGGCGAGGGCTGGAGCCGACGTTTAGACAAGTGGACTTGTCTTCTTCAAAGAAAGAACTGATTTATTTAGCGCTCGTGTGTACATTAGTGATGCAGAACTATCGGTAAATTGACTATCGATAGTATCGATAGTTTTTTTTTTAGGGGCGAAGCTCCTTAAGGCGGCACCCGTTCGTCCCTCGTAGTCGTAGTAGTCGTAGTGCGTAACCAGTCGTAACGCTAGTACCAGATCTTGACCTCCAAGGTGGTGCCGGTGGGAGATTTTTCCTGTGCGTTGTTGAACAATAAAAAATTCGCAGCGTGCGTGTTAACTAAAAGCCGGATTCTTCTGTCTCTCATTCCCCATTAGCAGCCATTGGCATGTTCCAGTAGGAAACGTTAGTAGAAGTAGAAGTGTAAGTCTTAGCTAAAAGCCGACTTCTTCTGTGCCTCATTCCCATTAGCAGCCATTGTTTACCTCCAAGGTAGTGCCTGGTGAGATTTCTCCTGTGCGTGATTAAACAAAAAAAATTTTGTTCAAAACGCCGTTGATTGATGAAATAAACCAACGAAAGACGCCAGATGTTTTCTAAAAGCAAAACGAAAGAACGCCAGATGTTTCTAAAGCAAAACGAAAAGACGCCAGCTGCTTAACGAAAGACGCCAGAAGTTTTCTAAAGCAATGGTTTTCTAAACAATGAAAATTCACAGCGTACATGTAAAATTAAAGTGAGCTGCAAGTCGTCATAACTCTCATCGAACATTTAGTATAAAGACGCCTGATCTCACGTCGGTGATGATGTACTGGGCAGAATTCACGGAAGATTCACGGTTTACCGATGAACCTCCGCAGCTTCGCCCACTCATCATCATTCACTCCGTGGATATGCTGTGATTTTTTGAAGCTATCGATAGTGTGTTTACACTATCGATAGTGCTACTGTCGACAACCTATCGATAGTGCCCTCGATAGTACCATCGTAATATTACTAGCGATATTACTGTTACGCCTGTTTATTGCTTTGTTTTTTACTTATTCGGGCTTCACCCACAAGACGTTTGACGCAGACCACGCCGTAATGTTTGAGAAGCTTCACAATTATTTGAGATCATTCTGTTAAATATTACGCGCCGGACGAGAATAGTCAAGTTTATTCGAGAGTTTACGCGAGCGCCAGCGATAACGCTGGAAGGTTTGAAGACTGATGTATAAAGGACGGCGCGTTCCACTGATGATCAGATTACTCAACGGCTTGCGACTGCTCCCGCCGCTATCAGAGCGCAGCGGGTATCCCTTGTATCATGAGCTTTGATTTCCTGGGCACAAGTTCCCCCAAATAAAGTGCTCCGTATTTCCCAGTCTTGGTGCAGCGTTCTTCCCGTCACAACCACGTGACGATACTATCGATAGTGGTGTGAATAATGATGCGGCTGCTGGCCGGCCATATTGCGAAGATAATTGCGATAGCCTACTACCAGCTTCGCTTAATTTATGAGCAATTTTTGCGGAGAAATTAGGTATTTCCGCAATGTAAGCGGCGGGATATATCGATCAATAAATTCGTATCTAAAAACAACCACTTAAATCTTTGATATTTTTTTATTTTGAAATCATAAAATGCAATATTACTTTGAAGCCGCGCAGTCCCACCACATGTAAAGGCTTCCTTTCCGCTACAGCTGAACAGTTTGACTTTATAATCATGTGTCAGGAAAGCACTCTGGTGAAGAACTCAATCATGTCAACTTTCTTGCCCTTCAGCCTGCTCCTCCGGCTCCCCTATGTACCACGAGAGCGCAGAACCAAGTTTACTCTGCAGTGAGCCCGCGCTGTTGATTTTATACTATCGAGGGTGCCATCGAATTTTTTACTATCGATAGCGCTATCGATTGTATTTTTCACCATCGATAGTTCGATAGCGACTCAGCTATCAATAGTATCGATAGTACCATCGATAGTTCCGTATCACTAGTGTATAGGCTTCGTGCCATCTCCTGCACAGAGTAGGAGGGGAGGGCGCCTGTGAGACTCGGGGGAGGGGGTGTGGAGAGGTCACCGTGACGAATTGGGAGAATCAGAAGGGTACAGATATTCTGTGGGGAAAAATCAGAAAAACTGAGAGGGGGGAGGTAGGCGTACGTTTCGCAGAATAATGGTCGCCAGAGGAAGCACCACTTAAAGGGACACTAAAGAGCAAAAAGATTTTTCTCGCATTAGTAAAGTAGTCTTCCACGATACCAAAAACACCACGCTTGCTGCGAGAAGACGCTTAATAAGCGAGAAAACGCGCAAAAAGAAAATACAGGTGGAGACGCCACCTTGGAATTCCCGCACCATTTGCCGTGACGTCACATATTTTTGACGGCGACTGCTTGTACCTACGTAGTTCCTAATCGGTTAAATCGAAGTACATTGTCCTCTGAGGGGGCCAGAGACTTGACATAACGAGTTTGTGGAAATTTCTTCGAGCCAGTGGCGCCAAAATACGTTTTACGTCATGAATTACAACCTTTTACGTCACGAATTACAAAGCTCGCCGCGAAATTTCAAAATGAAACTTTGAACTTGGTTTTCTCCTCTCATAATAAACCTATGGTGGTGAAATAAACTACACAAGAGTTCTCCGAGCACACTTCATCAATCTAAACCAATTCATTCTTTCTATTTAGTGTCCCTTTAACAATGGTAGGTTAGAAATTCCTAGCGGAAGCGCTTAACTCTCATTCGTTTTCGTTCTGTATGTACCATATAGAATGGATTCAAGAGCCCCCTTATAAACGTCAATACCTCCTGGCTGGAGTCTATGGAACATGTAGATAAAATGTTATCTAGATGATCGAATGTTCATATTGTCACAAACAGTACATTTGCGAAACGGGACAGCCTGTTAACAGAGGATATTAGTCTGACTCGCGCACTGCTATACGCCAAACGCTTTCTGAGTACCGGAATACCGGGTGTGAACTGCGCATGCGCGCGCCCGGTAAACATGGCCGCTCCGCCGAAAGCGATGGCCGTCCACCTCGATTCTATCAAGTGGCCGTCGTGCGCTATGTATATTACAGCTCGTAAGCTCCGCACTGATGCTTTGCTTTAGATTCATGTCGCTAAAGCTGTATTCACACGACGGACGAAATAGCAATTCGAGCCTGCGGATTGCGTACTACGTCACCATACGTCAGCCGTTCCCGCGCTCCCGCTTCGGTCCGCGCGGAGCGATTCGGGAAGAGACGGAGGCCCAAAGCACAGTTGGGATCCTTGGGAAGCAATGCCGAAATCCTTGCTTGTAGCGTGAGTTCTTCCCCGTCGTGTCAATGATGGCTGTGGAGAGATCCAAATCACGGCTCATGTCACATGTCTGATCCATCCGCGATCACGTCCGTCTTGGGAAGACAGCTTAAATTTCGACAGCAAAACATTCGTGTCGAATCGGCACCGTTTTCGAAAGCCATACTCAAATAAGCAAAGCTGTTGGCTTAGCGAGGGGTAATCCGAGAATCTCGGAGGACATATATATTACGTCTTTTTTTTGGTCGTTTTTTTTGTCCATAGATGGCGCCGCTTGACTTGGCGGTAGCTATGGCACACGCTATCCGGTACTATGCTTTGCCTTGGCGTTACCGGAATACCGGGCAGACTAAGAAACGCTAATGTTAGTTTAAAAGGGCATCGTGCGGACACGGCGAAGAAATTACCGACAGCAGTGGCGCAGCATGTAGCAGCTCACAACATCGATAATCTGAAACTTTACATACTTCTGTCAAATTTCCGGTCCCCAAGAGACAAAAAAATGCAGTCATGCCTTATCACAAGTACAGTACACTCCTGCCATTGCGTATTACCATTTCTAAGTGGCGTCCTGAATCCATCCGATATGGTACATACGCAACGAAAAGGAATCTTAATTAGGCCCTTCTAGGAATTTCTAACCTACCATTGTTAAGTGGTGCTTCCTCTGCCAACCATTATTCAGCGAAACGTATACCTCCCCCCTCCCCATTTTGCTCCTTTTTTAAGACGAAAGTGTTTTATGCCGGGGTCCATCAAGACTTTCATGACGTATTTCCGTCACGGAAATACGTTAGCAAAATGAACGCCATCAGATCTCAACGAAAAAAGAACTGCACGAGAAAGTTTCGTTGAGAGGAGTCGAACCTACAATCTCTAAGTCCGCAACGATGGCTGGCGGTTACTTAGCCCACTGAGCTACAGCCACACACATGACGGGGAGCACATGGACGCGCATTTTACCTTTCACACTGCCCCCTCACAATACTCATGGATGGATGGATATTATGACTGTCCCTTTAAACGGTGTGGCGACACGTGTGCCACCATGCTGAAAAAAAATATTCGCTGCCCCCGCAGTTAGCTTCGGCAACGCGCCGTTGCTGCGACCATCCCATTCGACGTGTTTCCAAAAGGAGAAGTGCACTTTCGTGAACGATTCAACAAACCGCGAGATGGCGGCTTTAGCCGAAGCCTAGTTCATAGCATACATACATCCATATCGAAAAATAGCTCTCCGATGCTCGCCTGGCTGTCGCAACGCGTTCCCCGCTGCCCCTGTGAGAATTAAAGGCCAGGCTAGAGGGAAGACACGAGGCTCGTCGCGTTTCTCTTCGCGTTGCACCATGGTTTGAAGGGGTGCATATCGATTATCATGTTTACTATGTGCTTGTTGATGTCACCTTTGCGCGAGATTCATCATATGCGATGTTCAGGTATATCTTGACAACTTCAGCTACCGCAAGGGTCAAAGCATGGTCATGGGCGTTAGTCGTCGGTACGGATATGTGCCACCAGGCACTAACGTGAGTGTGTCCATATCAAGCGGTTCTATATCTTCCGAACAACTGTAGACATTGTACAAGCTCTCATATACCAATGCACTATAAACAATCAACTACTTGTGTGACGACACGCTTAACTTTCGTGTTATACCGATTCCTATGACTGAGGGATCAGCCTTTTTTTTTCTTTTTTTTCCACGGAATACCTGCTTCCTTCCGATTGGCCGAATTCGTCACGGTGACCGCTTCCCACCCCAACCCCACTTTCACAGTTGCCCTCCCCTCCTCATCTGTGCAGGACAGAACACGTAGAATATACACACGAGCGCTAAGGAAATCAGTTCCAGCCTTGAAAAAGACAACTCCACTTGTCTAAAAGTTGGCCCGAGCACACAGCCACCGTTTACGGATTTTATCATCGCAAGCTTCCATCGTACCCTTTCGTGCCGTTTTTTGATGATTTACATGACACACTCGGGAAGCGGTCGCGGCCGTTTCATTGACTTGATATACACCTATATTGCTGCGGGGTGACATGGTATGTCCTAACTTGCAAATTATGACCTGCATGCCATCTACGGCATGATCTACACGCAACTCTCTTGGAGCGGTTCGAGCCGTTTCGTCACTTGGATATATATCAAATTTGATATGGTATGAGATGCGTGCGTGACGAACATAAACAGCAGGTCATGCGATGTATATAGGAGATTGTACATGCGTGCATGCTTGATAAACGTGCGATAATGACCTACGTGTCATGACATGGGTGCATTCATTTGCCTCAAACAAAAACAATGCACTGCATTCAGCTCCTTGCTGGGTACTACGCATTACTTTAACACCCAGTGTGTGTGGAATTTGCCGTATTTTTTAGCACCTGGTCACCTACATCGCGATGACGATACCACCCTACCTGTTTTCTTACTTGTGTAAGGAAACTGGTATTGAAAAGCATCAGGCGTCGTCACCACCTCGACGGGTTAAGGGTCCATGGCAGCCGATTGTATATCATAATCCCTGTTATGTGGGTTAATGTTTCTGCGTTCACAAATAGGCTGGCAAAATTTTAGCGCATTTGGTTGACGACCTAATTTATATTTGAATAGTGAACAGTTGGGCAACACTGGCGCGCTCGCGAGCCGTGACGTAACAAGCTGCTGTCTGCGAGCGTCTGCATCCCGGCGAATGATTTCATTCCGTGGACAGCCGCACGTGCAATAGAGCTATTTCCGCTATATTCAGCTTGGCAGAGATATTGAACGATTTACTGCAGCCGGAGCTTTGGTTGAAGATGACGGCGGCTCCGCTTAATGCGGCACATGGCCCCACACACGTGATAACAAAATGGCGGTTGCCGGCGGTGGGCGGGGTTTATAGCCGGCGAATTCTAGGGGTTATTTTGCACTGAAATATTCACTTACAGCCTATTTTTCATATATGTAAAGGAATAATACACCCTCTACATCTACTTTTCGCTGAAAAGCACAAATTTGTGGGTGATCGTGCCATGGCCCCTTTAAAGCTCATATCTCCCTCACTTCTCAGATACAGGCAAACATATATCCGCACAATGTTACAACTTCAGCTAGATATAACGCTATCGCGGGACATCTCCGAGCAATTCCTGCATGGTATTTCAATGTACGGGTGACAATTCTCACCTTGACAACATAGTAGCTGACTTAGTGAATACAAAATGGCAGCGGCATGTAAGATAAAGTGCCTGCTTCCTTCAACGCCTTATGTACACGTTAAGCATCCCAGGCGCCATATCATGCTAACACAAATACCCGTAGCTGAGCTTCTCACATATCTTCGTACTGTTTCCTATGTTTATCAATCGTGTTATACGCTGCATTCAAACCCTTCTGGCCATACTCCCTACCATCCGCTGCAGAAACACCTCAAAATTTTCCTCAGCAATAGTTCCTGCCGAGCATTAGTTGTGCCTTGGTCTCACAAATTCCTCAATCGGCACGCACGCAAACGACATTTTAAACTCGTAGAATTCTTTAGCGAACCTGTGGCAACTTCAGCATTCCTATCTACGTATGTATCTATCCATCTATCTAGCCGGCTACGCTTGGGTGCTCTTGTCATAGCCCCTATAACTTGGTGTAGACCAAAATTGGTGTGGGAGAGTAAGATGATTTGACCAATATGACTGCCTGGTCATGACATGAATAACGTGAAAATTTTGTCGCGTACGTCGTCAAACACTTTCCTCCAGACACGTGTGGCGCATACCCGTATACCACGGGCCGCGGTGTACGGGCATGCGCCACATGTGATTGGCAGTTTATATCTACCCAGGAACGGTAAGAACAGACATTGGTAATTTAAATGAGAGAGCGTTAAGAAAAGCCGACATCGGCACCTTTGAGCCGACGAATGCAATAAAATCACAGCATATCCACGGGGTGAATGATGATGAGTGGGGCGAAGCTCCGGAGGTAATTATCGGTAAACCGTGAAACTCTTCCGCGAAATTCGCCCAGTACATCATATAAAGAGTGTGAAACACCATGTATATATTAAACATCAAACTTTTATTGTACTGTTGGTTTACGTAGTCCCTCATTATCACCGCTTTGTGATCGGCGAAATGCAGGAAAAGTGTCCGCTCCCGAGCGAAAGAGAAACCGCGCCAAGAGCGAGCGCCTTGTCTGCCTCCATCCGGTGACTCCGAGCGAAAGAGAAAGCGCGCCAAGAGCGAGCGCCTTTTACGATCGCGAGCATCCAATGGCATGTGCCATTCGCATTATACAAGCGCCGTCAGTCATCTTTAAGCAGCAACTCTAAGAAATGCATGAAACGCCATCTAGTGAGCAATTCATTAAACTAGAGCTCTAAGAAATACATGAAACGCCATCTATTGAGCAATTCATTAAACTAGAGCTGTCTACATACATAATACTACTACTACAGAGGAGGGAACGACCCACACCCTAAGCAGCTTCGCCCCTAAAACAATAATTCGGATCCCAGCAGGAATCGAACCCAAGCATTCTGCGGGGCAATCAGGTATTGTACCATAGAGCCACGCCAGGCCTATAAAATGATTTGAAAAAGCAGCCTATGCAGACGTAGTGACGGTGCAACGTCAATTGTGTTTGTGCTGCTGGCTATTTAATTTTGCAAGAAAGCAGTTAAAACTACGTATGTGGCTTTTTATTTAAATAGAGCCAAATTAATAAACCGACACTTTGCTAAATTTTGCGGGAGCGTAAAGAGCGCCTAGGTATCTTTAACTTCTAAACAGTTGGAATGAAATTGGACAATTCCTCATTGTACCGTCCACTCAAAAAAATATCTCCCTGTCCCAGTAAAAGTAACCCTGAGTAGTATGCGAAGCAGCCATGAGTCAACTTAGATTTCTGTAAATCTTTTATTACCTTCATCACTGTTCATGGTGCTTTCATTCGAAGTTCCCTTCATGTTGTTACTCGTCATATATGACTTGAAGCTCAGCGGAACGGTTCCCCTGATGGTGTTACTCGTCATATATGACCCAAACTCAAGGGAACGTTTCCCCTTGAGTATAACGGCCTTGTGGTCCGTAAAGTATAAAGTTAATGGCTCTTGCTGCAAAGGTTGTAGCTTGAAGTTTGAGAATGCGACGTCGACGCGCCTGTTTCGCTTCGGCTTCGCGAGCACGCCGCTCCGGATCGGCTGGGGCACTGGCTACGCCGACGCGACGCCTGGGGAACAGGCCTCGTTCACAAGCTGCTACACATATAAGGGTACCTTGCATGATTTATGGCGCAGTGGGTACCTTGCATGAATGACGATGGTTTCTGGCGCAGTGGGTACCTTGCATGATTTATGGCGTAGTGGGTACTTTGCATGATTTATACTAGAGCACACGCTGCAGTGGAGCGAGCGCTATACCGCACGTCCACATGTCAAGCAAACATTCCTTTCTGCACACCATGCGCGAGCTCTCCACTCGTGCCAACACTTCGTTCTCTTCTTCCATACATATAGTGGCTCGCGGGGCACTGGTTACGCCATAGCCACGAAGTGAGTGATGATTGAGGGGCTGGCTCGGAGATAATCGGATTTCGCCTGTGTTATTATCATCATCAAGGCTCTCGAAGAACAACAGGAAGAAGACCACTTTCGCGCGAGCGTGCGCATGCTACAGTTGGCTATGCTATATTTAGCGCACTGGTTACGTCGGGGGGATAGGCCTCGTTCATAAGCTGCTCCGCATCTAAAAGGCAGTTTCTAATAAAAAAATGAGCAAAATGCTGGATCTGTTTCATTCAAACTGAGCCACATTCATTAAACCAGCGCTGCGTCAACAATTGTGACCAAAACAACCAACATGGTGTCATTTAATCTGTTTCATTGGTGTCCATGTTCCTTTGCTATCGTGTTTATGTTCCACAATTAGTTTTTCTAAGGTGAGTTGGCACTTACTGAAAGACATTATGTTGCGGGGCAGAACTCTAATATAAAGAGCAAGAGGTCGACTTTTCTACTTCTTTTTGCCTCTTGGTGTTTCTTTCGAGTTTAGCGCTACAGTGTCATGCCATTCCTTCGCGCCAAGACGGTATATTGGAAATAAAAGATATATGAAAGGAAGTTATTGGGCACCACCGATCTATTCCTTGAAGAAGAAGAAGTGATCCGAAACGGCATAGCTTAAAACGAGCTCAGAGGAAGAAGAAGAGCTGGAGCACTTTTACAGACCTTCAATATATGCCAAGGACAAGAAAACGCTGCCAACACTTCAGAATGCCAGGTACGACCACTCGCTCTTCAAGTCTAGTCATCGCCATTACACGCATGCGACGGAGGACGGCACCGACGAAGTCACAATGATGGTGTTCATTTTATCGCAAAATACTGCTATATCGTACATTCGAATCGTTTTAGACTTCTTTTACGAGCTAATTCAAGCCCGAATGAAATGAACCAATCTATAAGAGCCAAATACAAAGTTTGCACTTGAATACCGACGATAATGGGCTATATTGATTTTAGCCGCAATATAAATTTGAGGCATTTAGCGGACAGGAACACACTGGCAAAGAATTGTTGGAGCAGGCCAGACCGTATTGGCAGTAGCAAAAAAGTGCGTTTTTTCTCAGTTTCAATTAGGTTCATAGGGCTCTTTTAGAAAATAACGCCACATATGTACTCCTACGATACAGGCGTCATATGAGATTAGCGTTGGTGGTTCCAGTGTTGGCTCCGCTTTTATAGCAGTCAAATAAACATTACATTTGTGTTCCTATGATTCAACAAGCAATATTGAAGCATTGCTCGTCCCCGGTGGAATAAATGGAATATTCACACGATTGCACCATAACGTGCACTTAGTTTTGATAATACTCACGTATGTACTCTAACGTGAGGGCTGACGCTACGTCGCCTCATAAATTACCCTTTAAACGCCAGTGTTGTCGACGTGTCTGTAAGCCCACGATGTCCACAGAGATACTACACTTACAAAAACACGTCGATCCACATCCTAACGCTTGGCTCAAAGCCATAAAGTACAGCATAGAAGTACTTGCTGACTGCTTCGCATGAAACCGATTCCCACAACGCGTGGGATCTGTCGAATTTTTTTAGTAAAAAAAGAGTCAGTTTTAAATTTTAACAACAAGCGTTCTCTCTTTTTGTAAATTAGGATGGTTACGTTATATTTGTTTAAATCTATTGTAGACATCGGGAAATCACTAAAAAACATCAATTTATCAAAATAAATCTAAATACGCGATATTAAAGAAATCGCGGGATGTTTGCACCTGTCAAAATATCATTGTAGGCCTCGCGTCTGTACTTTTACTGGTGCGTTCAGAATTACATCTGCTTGACCGATCAAGTACGACAAAATATAACTTCATGATCTTGTCTTCTTAGTTTCAATTACAGCTGACGCTCTCAATGAATTATTGCTGAATGCAGTGATAAAATGAAACGTGTATTTCCCTCCATTTTGACGTGCTACACATCCGATCGATTAGCTGTGTATTGTGCTCTCTTAACATTGCCGGAGCTTTCTCTAGACAGCTATAATGTGGACTGTAGTAAATTGTGATTTTCGACGCCTCATTTTTACGAGGCATCATATATACCTTTAGTCAGGCACATACATCGCGTATTGATATATTTTCCATTAACTGGCATAGGTCGGAGCGGGACGAACTGAACATTTTCATCGGAAAGGCGGTCAAGAGAGCACACGAGCTCGCAGAGACTGCTCCACATCAGGATGCACAATACTCTTGAAGAGGCAGCTAAGTCACTGTTGGGAACTAAAAAGCCACACACACATAAGCAACGGCAATGTGTCCGTGTTTAACAACGTGAGTGTGTAGTGAGAGACATGGCCTCTCCGTGTTTACGTCGGTGCGCGGCTGTGAAATATGTACTATTGCAGCCGCCGTGAACTCAAGACATGTAGAGTCACGTTTCCCCGGGAAGTCGCTCTCGCCATGTATTGTAAACAAGAGAGCGACGGAACGGCCCTACTCCCCCTCGACGACCCCGCGTTCGTCGGGGCAGTCTGCTCGAGGCTCTGTAACTACGAGCACCTCAATAAAGTTTCTCTTCCACCCTCTGATCCTGCGTTCTTGATAAACAACAGTCACAAGAGAAGGCGCAGTTTACCAGACTGTTTACCACCAGTGCCGGGACAAAACTCCTGAAAGAGCTTGACGTCTCCCCGACGGAAATCGAGGCCAGAAATATCCAGCATTCCTGGAGAACTGAGAGCGCAATAACGTTGCTCCTTGCTTAGAATGTCCACCTCGAGTGCAATATGGGCAGACGACGGGCTAGGGCTAAAGCCCTCCTGGGATATGCCCGGGCCCAGGCTCGAGCTTGCTATTTCGTCGTTGCAGTATGGTACCCTGACAGAAATGCGTTCGTTGCAGTCAGCGTTGATCAAGATGGGAAAATTAGAGACCCATCGACAGTCAGGACCATGGTGGCCGAGGTTGCGAAAGAGGGTTTGGCGTGTTGCAGGACGGGAGAACGACTATATACAGTGACTCGAAACTGGAGGTCCGAACATTCGCTAAGGACACTGTAAGGTTGCGCTCATCGTGACAACCCCATCTCCTTATACACATTCCTGGGTTGAAGTGTGCTGAAATATTCCCGAGCCTCGGAGGTGCGTCGCGCCAGACTCACTCCCCCGCCTTTTGCACGAAGCTGCTTACCCGGTTTGCGTTGGTGTCAATGACGGCAGGCAACGCGCAGTCTTTGGAGGAGAGGAGAAAAAAAGGAAGGAAGGAAGGATGAAACAAGCGGAAAGACACAGAGGTTAGCCAGTTCTTATACCGGCTGGCTACCCTGGCTGGCTACCCTGGTAAGGGGGATTAGAGATGATTGAAGAGAGATGTTACAAAAAAGGGAGAGCAAGAAATGGAAAAAGAGAGAAAAACATGGCTGATCCTTCCGTCATAGAAATCGGTATAATACGAAAGTGAAACGTGTCGTTATAGAAGTGGTTGATTGTTTATATCGCATTGGTATATGAGAGATTGTACAATATCAATGGTTGTTTGGCAGATGCAGCGCCGCTTGATGTGGAAGCACCCACGTTGGCGCGTAGTGGCACTTCTCGGTACCGAGGTCTGACGCCCATGATCATGATTTAACGCCTGAGGTAACTGAAGTTGTCATGATATACCTGGAAACCGCATACGGCGAATTCCACGCAACGATGGCATCAACAAGCACTGATACTCGATATGTACTCCTGCAAAGCGTCGTAATAATATCTGGGGTTTAACGTCCCAAAACCACGATATGATTATGAGAGACGCCGTAGTGGAGGGCTCCGGAAATTTTGACCACCTGGGGTTCTTTAACGTGCACCTAAATCTAAGTACACGGGCCTCAGACATTTTCGCCTCCATGCAAAGCGTCGTGAAAGGCGAAGAGGAACGTGACGAGCGTCATGTCTTCCCTGTAGCCTGGCCGTTATTTCTCACATAGCGAGCGGGGAAAGCGGAGCGACAGCCAGGCGAGCGTGGATAGCTATTTTTCGATATGGATGGATGCTTGTGCGAAGATTGGGAAAGCGTTGACGAAATTACACTTCTCCTATTGGAAACATGCCGAATGGGATGGTCATAGCTACGGTGTGCTGCCGGAGTTAATTGCATAGGCAACGAAAGTTTTGTTTTTTTTTGTTTTTAAGCCTGGTGGCGCGCATGTCGCCACCCCGTTATAAAGGGAATGCTCATAGCATCCATCCATAAATTCAATAGCACTGTGACATGAAAGTGTGACAGATAAATGACGCGTTCATGTAGGCTACCTTATGTCTTTGGCGGTAGCTCAGTGCTAAACGCCCGCCAGACGTCGTCGTGGACCTAGAGGTCGTGGGTTCGACTCCTGTCAACGGAACTTTTTCTTCTAGCTTTCTTTTCTTCGCCATCTGATGATGTCCATTCTGCTGAAGTATTTCCGTGATGGAAATAGTTCATGGGGAATGTCTTGGTGGATCCCGGCACAAAACACTTTCGTGTTGAAAAAAGGAAATGAGATTACGACACTGCTTAGAGTGTGTCACTAAGACCAGTTGTCCGGAAGAAGCGCAGTAATGCTTCCAAAGCTTTCTGTGCTGACGACGGACTCGGTCAAGGCCCCAAAACTCTTTGTCCGCTAAAGGGCGGTTATCAAGTTTATATAGCGCATACGAAAGCTTTTGTCTTGGCGCACTGAAACGGACACATTCGCACAGAAAATGGGAGATCGTTTCTTCGCAGCTGCAGTTATTCCATGTAGATTAGTGGGCTATTCCAATCAGACAGGAGTTGGCATTCGTGAAGGCCATGCCAAGCCACAGGCAGCAGAGAAGCGTCTCCTCAGCTCGCCGTATTCCTGACGGAAGACGGAGCTGGCGATTGGGACCCAAGCTGTGTAGGCGACCGTTGGTGAATTCCGCCGGTTTTCACTGGGCAAGTGTGAGCTTACATGCTAGCGAAAGAAGTCTTGTAGCGGCATCGGTTCTGGAGAACGCTATATCTGATCCGCACGGTCGTTACCTTATATACCACTATGACTCGCTATCCACTGACACGCTATCAACACGTTGTGTTGTTTCTCAATTGCTTGGTAGTGATGGAGCCTTATAGCAGCGACTAACTGATCATTAGGTCCATAACGAAATGGCGACATAAGACATGGAAAAGCAGCCTCGGAGTCAAAGATGGACCAAGCTTGCGAAGGTTCTTCCACTACAAACTTTAGTGCTGAACCGATGGAGTAAAGTTTTGATGGTCCTTCGTCGTCGTCGATCACGGAGATCTTCGTTGATGATCGGCAGCGATGATGCATTCACACGTAGGCAGCAGTGGTGGTTAGGTGAATTTAGTAGTTTATGTGAACGTAAAATAATGAATACAACTGAGCTAGAAATATACAAAAGATTAAACAGGAATAACACACAGTCTCACTCTTCTACTTATTGAAGAAGTTAGAGCCCAGACTGTTTTACGTTGCGCTCGCCGCTAGCCTCACTGATCTATCAACACATGATTTCAGCCCAGGCTAGCCTTACGTACATAGTACGGAGCATCACTGATCTATCAGAAACGCTGATTACAGCCCAGACTGCCGTGCCGCACTCGTGCAGCTCGATATCTCCTGCCAAGAACAAAGAAAATGGACGGTGGCCGCTCTTTGTCCATCCCTCCACCACGGCGACCAACCAGAGCAGAAGTATTTCTTGGCCACCGCCCACTGGGCAGGGCCTAACCGGAAAGCCCAGATATTCCGAGAAACACTGCTTTCCTCCTTTCTCTTCCACGCGTGTTCATTCACGGTGTCAGGAACCAACACCACGTGCGCGGAATTTATCGCTTACACATTCCACTCCTCGGCGACAGCAAGCACGCCATCGCCCGTGACTCGGCGCGAACGCGACCATAGGGGGTGTTCTGCAGAGTGTCCCTGTCGCCGGCAGATGCCCTCAAACAGCGCGGCCAGCGCCTCGGACCCAGTCCGTGTTTTGACCGGAATTTCCGGAGCTCGAAAGCCAGACCGCCGCGGCTCTGGGCCAGATGTCACAACCGAACGGGAGGCAGCACGCACTTGCCTGCATGGCGCCACCGAAGACGGCTCGACCGTCCTGAACGCTCCCGAACGCAGCGGGAGACGGCGCCGACCCCTCTCGGCCTTCCGCGAACTCGCGGTTTGTTCCTTGGCGCGATACCGCGGCCACCATCGGCGTGCTAAAGGGGCCCTTGCCCTCTCTCCTGAACGGCTCGCAGCCATAAGCGGCCTTACAGATGGCGTCGAGTTCTGCGGCCGTCCATGATGTCAAATGGGAATTTTTGAATTTTACGGTGACTGATTTCGCGGGAATAAACACTGCCCCTGCTGAGCATGCAGAAGAGACTGAACCGTCTGTGTAAATGTGAATGCGTCCGCTGTGTTTCTCATGCAGGTACAGTAGTGTGGCCTGTTGTAGGGCTAAATACGACGACTGTTTTTCCTTTTGGATTCCGAAAATGATAAGAAGGGCTTCGACTGCGTGTAGGCACCATAATGATAACGGCGGCCTTTCTGACTGCGTGAAGTTCGAGAGAATCTGCCCGCTGTTATGCTGCAGTACCGCTGAACGCACAGTGTCGCCTATATGTACGATGTGAGGCGAGATGGTGCGATATGCATTGTGCATTGTGCGATGTGCATTTTAAAAGCATCGACCCGTACGTATGTAGCGATTGGATGGTCGCGCGTGATGACGACAGTCGCTGCTGTAGACGCGCATCTCGTAAGGCCAAGTCATATTCTCAGTGCTTGAGCTTGAAATCACTGGAGAACACGTACGTTTTTGTTCGGGTTTTACAAAGCACAGGTAGGCTGTAGCGCATGAAACCGAGAAACAGAGCGTTGTAAAGTTGAAGCATCGCTCGCACAGATGCGCCCCACGATGTTCCAGCGAGAAATGTTGGGACGTGGGGGATCATGGTCAGTTTCTTCATGTAGGCGATGCGAGGGCTCTAGGACAGGTTGCGATCAATTATGAGCCCCAGAATGCGGTGGGCCTTCTGGTATGTTATGGCATAGCCATTCATTTTAATTACAAACGGTCCCATCGCCTTGCGCGCGAGGGCAACAAGCGAACACTTCTCTGGTGACAGCTCCAGCCCCCGTCCTTGAACGTACTTTGTCGTCAGTGCAGCCGCTCTCTGAAGCCTGGCACGTACGTGGACACGCGTCACCCCCGAACCCCAGATGCAGATGTCATCTGCAAATATTGATAGATGAACAGACCGTAGAAATGCGTCAACCAAGCCGAGAAGCGCTAGGTGAGAAAGTGTGGGGTTTAGAACTTCACCTTGAGGCACGACGCGACAGGTGTAATGGTACGCTGTTGGACCATCTTCAGTCTGCAGAAAGAAGGTCATCATCATCATCACCCTGTCTACGCCCACTGTAAGGCAAAGGCCTCTCCCATGTTCCGCCAATCAACCCGGTCATGTGCTTTCTGCTGTACGTGGCTGCAGCATTAGGGGCAACTGACTCGATTCCATGAGATGGCAAACGCGTGAGGGCAGACAGAAAATTAGGACGGTAGATGAGATTAAGATGTTTGTAGAAAGAAGGTACTGCCTTTCAAATAGCTGTCAATCCATCGGTAAACACGGCCACCAGTCGAATACTTTCCAAGACATCCACAATGGCTGCATGCAATACGTTGCCGTATGCGCCTTTCACGTCCAGGAACAAGGCCGCGCATAATCTTTTAGGCTATTTTGCTGTTGCACATACGAAACCAGGTCGATAACGTTATCTATGGACGACCGTCGACGCCGAAATCTGGTCATAGCCTTAAGGCATATCTTATAGTACTCCAGGTACAACTCTAGGCGAGTCAATACAATCCTCTCCATCACTTTTTCAAAACAGCTGGCAAAGGGCGATGGGGTGATAGAAGGACAAGTCTAGAAGAGATTTACCTGGATTAAGCAGAGGAACGAGGCGGCTGGATTTCCACGAAGAAGGGACCAGTGCGTCGCACCATTAGTCATTGTACACGGCCAGAAGGGCACGCCGAGCTGCTTGACCGAGGTTGCAAATGGCCAGGTAGGGGACCCAATCAGGTCCGGGTGATGAAGATCGCTTGCATGCAGTTAAGGCTGCCCGAAGTTCCTCTAGAGATAACAGATTGTCCATTCTCGATTCTTTTGAAACGAACGCGTTTCCTAGGTAACGCGTGCTGGACGCGGACATCTGACCGGCAACCTTCACGCCGAAATCTTCCGCGACTTCATATTCCGTGACAGCCTTGGTGGAGAGCAAGACACTTGCGATGTTCGTAGGCCGCGAACAATGCTCCATATTTGTAATAGAGGCTTGTGTGCATCAAGCGACTCGCATAAAGAGTTTCATCTAAAAGATTGGAGTCAGTTGATTCTTCACTGAATCTTGTCCTGCAGACGTCGTGCCTCCCTCAAATCATAAATGAATTTTGTGCGCCTATAGCGTCCTTCGGCAAGGCGACGGATAGCTTTGATCCGCTCGAATTCCGCTTCATACTCGCAAAATTGTGATGTAGGTTCAAAGTTATAAGTAGCTTCTTGAGAAACATATCTGATCGTACCCCCCCCCCCCCAGATTGTCAAGTGGACGCGCGTCATTTTTCTGACACCACTCTTCTGTTAGCGACCTGAACTTTGGCCACTCGATGCGAGGCACAGCGGTGAAATTTTGTTATTTGCTCAGGCCCTCGATTTTTAGATAAGTCGCAATATGGTCACTCCCATGGGTCTTATTATCTGCAAACCACTGCCCCTTGTCAATTAGGCTTCGTTACACGAACGTGATTTCGATGTAGCTGCTGTAGGTCGATCCCCGTAGAAACGTAGGACTGCCGTTGTTTTCACAGCGCAGCACATGATCCGACGCAAAGGTGAAAACTTCTCTTCCATGACGATCCATCTTCTGTCTTTCGCTTAGTGGGTGGTGAGCGTTGAAATCACCGGTAACAATCCACGGTCCAGGAGTCCCTGATAAAAGTGTGCTCAGTCTTGAAGTGTCAAAAACGCTTGAAGGTGAAATATATGCGCCTACTAGCGTCGAAGTGATGTCACTGCGTTTTACTGTCAGGCAGACGTACTGGTTGTTATCATCAGGTGTTACAAGGTGTTCGGTATAGGTAAGCTCGCGCCTGATATACGCTATGACATTGCTCATTGCAGGTCATCTTAAAACAGTTCCGGCATTGAAGTGGCCTTGGCACATAGGGTCGCACTGCGTGTCGAAAATTGCCGACTCTGACTTGCGATGGAAGGCAGTCTCCTTTGAACATCAGTTTAACACAGTGTGAGTTACCAAGACGACGGGCTTGCAGCATGATAAGTCCTCGCGTCACCGGCTTTATGAGAACCGGGAAGTCACTTTCGCTGATAGAAATATCGACATCGTATATAACACCGCTTGTAGAGTCCCTGCCGTCAGATATGTACGCACGTTTATGTCCTCTAACACCTTGATGTTACTCAATATATCCAGTGTACTTGTTTGCGTGACGTCTATGGCGAGAACATTCTCACGGCCCCGGGACGCATCCGCACATCCCGGATTCGTCCCAGGGCGAGAGCCCCAAGAGAACTAGACGTGGCTTGACGATTTAGCCGGTTTAGGCTATCAGCAGCAGCCACCGGTACAAACAGAATTGTGTGAACCGGTGGCTCTCGTGTCTTCGTTGTAGCTTTACTTGTTGAAGGAGATGGCATCAGTAGTCTTCTTTTTGCTTTACGCCTTTTCACAGGCACAAAGTCACCTTCATCTCAGGTTTCGTCACTGGCCGTAGAGTAAATCAATATGTCCTCACTGTCAGCCTCACTCGGGTGGCCAGTGCGCTTTCTCGGAGCAGCTGCAGTTGATGTGGATAGTTTGGGCGAAATTCCAGCTGAATCTACGTCCATTGTTGTAGTCACGGGAGCGGTGTTTTCCGCAAACACTAAGCAAAAGCTGGAAAAATTACAGAAACTGAAATCGGTGTTCTACACCAGAATAATTTCGTCGTCGCCCAGAGGATAAAAGCAGCCTCCGAGAAAGCCAGGCATCTTTTAACTACTACGAGAGCTTGTCGGCTGGACACCAGCACGGACACTTTAGGCCCCACTGCGGGGCATTCTTCGTTTTTTTTTGCATTTCCGATGTAAATAGTTCTGTACATAAAGTTGTGCCATAAAACATCCAGCGGTGAAGGCATCTTGTTCCCGAGGAAGATATCAGTGACCACTTCGCTTGTTGCCGTAGCTGCAATGCCAGATTAGAAACACATAGAACCGACCAGGCACCAATCGACCCGTCGCTCCGGCGATTAGGACAGGTGAGTCATCGGCATGAAATATTTTCAACGCCTGAGGCAGGGACCCTCGGGGCGAACTTGAAGAAATGTAAGGTAACGATGTCTTCAATCCAGTACATTGAACACATACTTGAACCAGGTAAGCACAGCCCAGATCCAGGAAACATCAGGTATTAATGGATTGAAATCCCCTGCAACAAAGGACAAGTTGTGGATCGCGCTAGGCCTCTGTGGGTATACATGATGAAGGCGTTTCTATTTATGGCATGCTTAATCATTCTTGACCTTTGAGGAACGAACACAACATCTCTGAGAGACCTAATAAATTTTTCAGCAAGTTCGAATCCCTCAATACGATGTCGTTGAAGATTTGGCTGCGTGATTGCCGCCGAGACTGGTGTGCAATGTAGCAAACTATTGAGCTTATTCCACATATGCGTACTGTCTTTACATTGCGCTCTACTGAACTGATAGTGCAGGCATAGAGCCCTAATTTTTAGAAAGGTGTTTAGCTTATTCCGTTATTTCTTACAACTATCCAAATCCTCTGGTGGTCTGGTCCAAAAAGTACTTTGGAACAATCTTCCTTTTTTAATGTTTGTAGGCACAGGCGGTTGATTCATTTGCGCTCTGATATGACAATTCAGAACGCCGCTTGCCAAACGTTGTGTACTTATATCAGTAATAAAGGGTTCGATGAGCGTCTCTGCCTAGGATGCAGAGCGTGTTGTCGTAGCTATTAGATAGCGACTCCAGATGACTTTGCTGCCGAAATAAGTGTTTCTTTATTGTGGCAAGATTTTAAGATATGAATAATTGTCTCCGCAGAGCCGTAGTTTCGTGTTTTCAAATTGAAATGATTAAAAGAGCTGCAAAGTACACAATGGAATGTATTTTTTTCCTTCGTTGTCCGATGCATGACAAGAACAATTATGCTTAACAGCGCAAAGAACGTTTATGCTGATACGCACTCTTAATCGTGTTGTAACAACACGCCCAATCCTACTGTCTTATACGATACTTGGCAGTGAAAATAAATTCGTAGGCGAGAAAGGTCAAACGCCCTATGTCCTCGGATATAAAGGAAAACTCCGTATCTGTTTCACATTGTAGCTCACATTTCAAGACCCCTCTTAGACCGCCATCTTGCTTATGCTGCCTATTAAGGAAGAAGCTTTGGTAACCTCTGTGGTTGAAAATTTCATTATTTGCTGAGCCCCATGCCTCCGTCAGGATTATTACGTCAAAATTGAAAACCAATTCATCCAACAAAACTGACAGTTCATCGCCCCTGTTGCTCAGGGACCGCACATTCCACTGAAAAGACGTGAAAACATTTTTAGAAAGGTGAAGTGCATTGCTCACATATTGTGGGTACAGAACCATTGCAAAAGCAGTAATAATAATATTAATGGTAATAATAATAATAATAATAATATCTGGGATTTTACGTCCTAAAATCAAGTTATGATTATTAATGACGCCATAGTGGAGGACAACGGAAATGCTGACCATCTGATGTTCATTACCATGCACTGACATCGCACAGCACACGGGCCTCTAGCATTTCGCCTCCATCGAAATGCGCCCACCGCTGCCGAGATCAAACCCACGACGTTCGAGTCAGGAGCCGAGAACCGCAACCGCTACACCACCTCGGTGGACACTGGAAAGACACTGAATAACAGAAAGATTGTGTGAGGGCGGTGCAAACTAGTTAATCCTTTCTATAACACGCTCGTTGCAAATGTGCACAAACGGTGACATGGCAAAAATCTTGCCATTGCTCTACCAAACCAATCACTCTCTTTTGTTCAAGAGCCATGCCACGAAGACGCTTCAGAGCTGGGAAAAGGTGCTCGTTACCGTGCAGTGGTGAACCGGGCAAAAAGCAAGTTCTTGAGTTGAGAGGCATGTCATTTGTCCTTTTTATAGAACTGAGTTGCGGTTGGTGCGGCTCTTAGACTGCACGATTCTGCTTGAGGTGGCTTCAACAAGCGTTCTCAGCACACGATGGCACACTTCAACTTATATTTCCATGACAGGTTCGCCCAACGCCGCACCAACTTGGTGCAGAACCTTAGGACGACTTTCGCCTTCAGTCCACAGTACACGTTTCATCTTAAGGTTGCGGTTTCTTGAGGACTGCTCAGACACAGTAACGCGGTTCTCGAGTTGAGCAACTTGCTTTGATATCCTTGAGATATCGCTTGCCCGTTTTGTGTAAATTGCTTTGAGCTCCTTCTTTTCTTTCGCGATTCCATGTTTTCCGCGCTTGGCCTTTTAGAGTTCGTTCTTACAGAAGCCAAGACTTCACCTCAGCTCTGTAATTTCTTTCCCGACTTCGCGTTGTAATTTAGATTTGAAATCTGACATTTCCTTCCTAAGCAGTTTGCGAAAGTTAGAAGAATAATCCATTACATGCATAATACAAGAGAGCACAGAAGCACTGGTGTCGGCAGCAGCTAAGGCCAAAATTAGCGTGCTTTTGCAATATTTAGTCTGCAAAATAATTATTTTGCAAAATAGGCCTAACCTAAAAATTTGCAAATTTACTTAAAGGGATACTGAACAAAACTTTGAAAAAGCTACGAAAACACTTACATTCGACTCGGACGACACGACTGTTCCTGTACGCAGCGTTTATTTCACGTAATTTCGAGCAGTTGGCCGTATTTTTAGTGGATTGTGAGAGCGCGGCGGCTGCATGCCACTGCGCTTGTCGGCGGACGTGACGTCGAGTGCTCCAGCAATAGGGGGCCAACCGGCACCCTCTCTCTTGCCCTGCCACTTCCCTTTCTCCACCTCTCCTCTCAAGAACCGAGGGTGGCTGGTGTGGCGCTGAGCCTTGTCCTCTTTTCCCCACATAGGAAACAAAATAGCGCTTATTCCTCAAAAACCGCTACAACTACCGAGCATGTCGCGAGAGCGCAAAGATGCAAGGTGCGAGTGACAGTGGTTCCACGAGCGGTCATTGCGACTCCGAGTTCGACAGGCCTCCGAAACGGATGCGCCAAATACAACCATATGCGTGTGACCGTTCTGCTGTGTCAAGCGACAGCAAGGACGACGAGCCAGACGAGCCGCCGTAGCCCCACGTGGGTCGGCAGCCGGGACCAGCAATTTACACAGTAACTCATAGTCACTATCCTCGAAGTGTTCGGAGCAAAAAAAGTCACGCTTTGAAGGCACCCACGTTGGCTGCGATGGGCGCGCAGCGCAAATCCATATCCTTCGAAGCTTCGGCTCTGTTGGAAAGGTATGACAGGGCACACCCTAGCGCAGAACAGCGTTGATGCATTCTGCGTTGTGTCAGGTGCTTCACCGTTCACATTACGTAGCAGCACACAACACAGACGGCAAATTCGTAGACGTGGGCGCAAGCTGCGCTTGAGAAAACAAATATACGGCCGAGAGCGCGGCAATGGCGTCGTTGGCTGCCGATTGAGAACACGCACGGAGGACACCTTCCCAACCGTGAAAACACGTTTTGAGAGAGACGCGCGGCAGCGGGTGGCGGCTTGCGATGTCGATTGGTAAGCGATTTTGCTGCGAGCACGGTTGGCGAGTCACTATCCGCGGAGTTTCGCGTCACTTCCTCTCTAGTTCGCGGCGCGGCCGCTAGACGCGCCAATTCGCGAAAAATGCATTAAATTCATTATTTTCTGCTTGTCTCTGGCTGAAATAAAGGTTGTTTCAACAAATTTCAGCACCCAATCTTTCAATTGAGTCATTTATCTCGGCGGCGAAAATTTTGTTCAGTATCCCTTTAAGGTTGTCGGCCTGGCTGCCCTCTATGCTGCCAGGTGGTTGCAGATCGAGATGCAGTCCTTTATGTCGGTTGCTCTTCCACCTGTTCGGCGTGACGTCACTGCCAGTCACACGTGGTCACTGCAGGGGAGAGATATACACGCTGATAGCACAATCGTGAGGTAATCTGTTCAAACAGTGGTCCAAGCTGCAAATATACGAAGTAGCTTCAGAAGGTTGTCGGGCTGCCCTCGCTGCTGCGAAGTTGCTTCTCAGAGGTTTGATCTAAGTACACGGGCCTCAAGCTATTTCGCCTCCATCGAAAATGCGGCCGCCGCAGCAGGAATTTGATCCAGCGACCAACGGGTCAGAAATCAGTGACCATAACCATTAGACCACCGTGGTGGGTAACTTTGCCAAGTCGTCTCCCAATTAACACACAATAGGGATTTCGAGTTACGTGAATGACATGGTAAAAAGAAGTTAATTCGATGCTTACATAAGACACAGTTTATTTCCCCTCTCTTCTCGCAAAGGAATATTTCTTTTTTTTTCATTTATAACGATGTAATGATTTCTTTGTTGAATAGATTAATTTTCGCTCTTTTAAGGTCACATTTTTTGCATGTCATTGCATTCTTTAAGAATTTTTATTTCGCCTGATTGATTGCTTTTCTGGGGCGGCTTTTTCCTGTAGAGTTTAGAAATATTCTTGCCCTCTTTTCAAGCGCTTTCATTTTTTGCCTAATTCTTGAAGTTTCCATCAAGAGATTCGCTAAACAACTGCAGTCCCGGCTTATCTGAGAACGGATAATCGTCATGATATACAGTTATCTTGCGCATGCTGCGTGTGCCTGCAGTTTATCGAACATATACAAGTTATTGCTATTACTTCTGCACTTGTCATTATTTTCGTAATTTACGTTTGATTTCATTTCGTCAACATTTAGTTAACCCTAGCGCAACTCTTAGTTGTTGTGTGAGATATTACCTTCGCGTAATGCTTTGATCCTACGCGCTCTCGGCAAAAAAAAGAAAAAAAGGTGAAACCCTTCACCTGAACACCTGTGATGTCGGGCCCATTTTTTGAGCAGTTCGGAATTCCCATTTTGCTTGTCAGGAATGTTGCTCGATACCGCACACAGTACTGTTGATTCATTCCCTTTGAGAATGACCAGCAATTGTTCAGCCAAATTGGTAGAGAATGCGTCAGCCGTTTGTGAGCACATGTACTTGTCACTGCAACAACAGATTTATGTTGCATGAGACACCGACGCTTCGACGCACTGGAACAGAGCAAAACAACCCTTCAAACGCTGGTGGCGCCAGGACATCGGGAAATTTATACGAAGCAGTATTTATAGGTAATTAATAGCGCATAGAAGATTAGGAAGCGGGACAACACCAGCAGATGCAAACAACGCTTACCGAAAGATTCGTGGCGCAAAGTAAGACAAAGGAAAAACAACAAGTGCAATACACGAAGAACACCAGACGCCAGGAAAGCAGAGGCAAGAAGTGTTCTTCGCCTCTGCCTGTCTTGTCCCGTTTCCTAATCTCGTATGCACTCTGAATACCTTCCAAATGGCGCTAACCTACTCGAGAAAAATTTAACTCTTAGAGGAAGCATTTCTGCAATGTTGTTTGTCCAAGGAATTTTCCTTCTCTTCCTAGAGCGCCTAAACCACACTTTTCACTTGCCGCTATAGGGTAAGTGCTGTTCCTCGAGATGAAAATGCGGCTGCGTCTCATAGCTTGGGATACACGCCATGTGGTACTTTTGAACAAAAGCTTGAGGTTACGACGACAAAAAATTTGCGTGTAAATAACGTGAGACGAGCAGCAGGCGGCATATAACAAATATTGAAACGCGCGAGCTGTCGTTGTGAGCGGCTGTTGGGAGCGCTGAATGTGTCGGTCGTCATCTTCACTTGTGCATACAAAAAATCGTAATCATCACCATCGTGTTGGATCGCCGGTGTTCGGTTTTTGGTTCGCGCGCCTTTGTTGTAAATACAACAATCGTTCCGTCGTACCTGACGTCGTCTCACAAGTGGTGGAGCATGCTGTGAATCCCACGTCCTCTTGTTCTACCGGTCACCCCTGGAGCTCCGGTCTGGTCGACGACTGTGCTTGCCAACAACATCCATGGCACAAAACGACGCATCTCCTGCCGTCCCTGCTGCGCCCGCTCAGCCTGCTGGGCCACGGTACACCGTGAGTACATCGCAGCGAGACCCTCCAGTATTTTCCGGCCTTCGCGGTGAGGACGTAGAAGAATGGCTGGACAATTACGACAGAACCAGTGCTTGCAATTATTGGGACGAGGCACACAAGCTGCGCTATGTTCCCTTTTACCTCAAGGAGGTCGCGAAGATGTGGTACCATAACCACGAAAGCGACTTTCCTGATTGGTCAACATTCACGGTGCAGCTGCGTCAGATCCTCGGCACGTCTGCAGGACGCTCTGAGGTAGCGAAACAGGAGCTCGCTACTCGCATCCAGGGACCCGACGAATCGTATACGTCGTACATTGAAGACGTTCTGGCTCTCTGCCGCCGTGCCCAAAGTGACATGCCCGAGGCCGATGGCATTCGTCATGTACTGAAAGGCATCAACTCTATCGCCTTCAATGCTCTTGTCATCCAGAACCCAACTTCAGTTCAGGACATCAATACGACGTGCCAACGCCTGGACGCACTCCACTCAATGCGCCTTCCACACGCCTCCAGTGACTCTCGCCTTACTGGAGAACATCAACTGCGCGCTCTCATCCGCACCATCGTGATAGAGGAACTTCACGGCATTGTTCCTGGCAGCCCAGCTACTTCATCCGTCCGCTCTCCTTCTAATCTGCGGGACATCACCAAGGATGAACTGGCGTTAATGACGAGCGTCGCACGTGCCCCGTCTTCTGCGCCCTTCCATGCGCCTTCATATGCCGAAGTTCCATCACGCCCTCCGGTACCAACTCCACCTGCGCCTGCGGACATCGTATACGACCACTTGGCCGCGATGGCAGCCAAGGCACCAGCACAACAGCACTCCGCTCCCTGGCGCCCTGCACGCATCCGTTTCTACTGTGGCATACGAGGACATATCTCCCGCTTTTGCCGCCGGCGCCAGCAAGATGAACGACGAGGATATTCTTCATACGAGAGAGATTTTACCCCGAGGCCCGATCCCTACGTTCCAGGACCCTACGTTCACTCCTCACAACGCTCGCCTTCTCCTCCTTTGTCCCACGGCGACCCTCGTCCTTCCCGCTCACCCCGCTGTCGTTCATAGTCGCCATTCCGCCGTACTTCTTCGCCCTTACGTTCTGCCCCGACACCTCTCGACAGCCACTCGGAAAACTAGAAGTTGTAGTTTTTGGAGGGGAAACTGCTCGTCGTCTAAACGCAATAATTCCTTCTCCGCGCCCTGCAAATTTACTGACTGTATGTGTGGAAGGTATTTTGTGGACGCCCTTGTAGACACTGGAGCCGCTATCTCGGTCATTCATCACAAATTATGCCGTCGTCTACGAAAAGTGCAAACTCCGTATGTTGGTCCGGTGATATGTGGCGCTAATGACACTCCATTTACCCTATTGGAAAGTGCACTGTCCGTGTTCTGATCGATGGAATTCGCCATCATATTCAGCTTGCTGTACTTTCTTCGTGTGCTCACCAGATTATATTAGGCTGGGACTTCCTGTCAGCTGCTTCCGCTGTCATTTCGTGTGGTCCGGCCGTTATTCACAATACGGACACCGAGCAATCTAGTGCTTACGATTTCTCGTCGCCTCACCTTGTCGCAGCTTCTGATTTTGTACTGCCTCCATCCCAAGAACGTATTCTCACAATCAAATCAAGAGATACTATAGACGGTGACGCAGTGGTTGTCCCTGATCAGCGGTGTATTTTTCGAGTAATTGCATTCGCCTGTTGTCTAGTGCGGTTTTCACGTGGTCATGCCAGTCTCACCGCCTACAACACGACATTAGAGACGCAACTCCTGTCTGGGGGGTCCACTGTTGCCAGCCTTATCGACACAGCACCGGTATGTGTCGTCACTGTATCGCTTCTTCATCAATCGCAAAGTGTACACCCGCGGGAGGTTCATCTAATGCTCTCAAGGCCACTTTGAGTACCGATCTGACTCCAACCCAAACCCATGACTTACTGGCCATTTTAACGAAACACCAAGCTTGTTTTGACGTTTGTTCGGATGGCTTGGGTCAAACAACGGCGGCCTCTCATCGTATCGACACAAATCGGTGTCGTATCATTCGCCGTCGCCCTTACCGTGTGTCGTCTTCAGAACACAATGTTATCGAGGAACAAGTCAATGACATGCTCGCACGCAACGTTATCAGGCCTTCAGCAAGCCCTTGGTCTTCTCCTGTTGTCCTAGTTAAGAAAAAGGACGGGTCCGTACGATTTTGCGTTGATTACAGGGCACTAAACAAAATTACCCAGTAGGATGTATATCTTATGCCCCGGAAACGATGCCCTTGACACCTTACAGGGCGCTGAATACTTTTCAAGCCTCGACTTGCGATCTGGCTATTGGCAAATCCCGATTCATGAGTCTGATAAAGAGAAGACCGCATTTGCTACACCTTATGGCCTCTTCGAATTCAATGTGATGCCTTTCGGGCTCTGCAATGCCCCAGATCAAGTCCACTGCGCCGGATGACTTGCTTCAGTCCGCAGACCTCGCCGCGCTCCAACGTGCAGATACATACTGCCGTACAATCATCGATCGGCTCACTGGCTCGTCCCGTGCTCCCAACAGCCGCTTACGACGACAGCTCGCGCGTTTCAACTTCACGAAGGAGCGCTCCTTCGGTACATATACCATCCTCTCGGTAACCGATGGGTCCCAGTCATCCCTCGCTCACTTCGACTCCAAGTTTTAGAAGCCTTTCACGACGACCCGACGGCTGGCCACTTAGGTTTTCATAAAACCTACGATCGCATCAAGACTCGCTGCTTCAGGCCTGGCCTTTCCACTAGTGTTTCCAAGTACGTCGAGTCCTGTTCGTGATGCCAGCACCGAAAACGTTCAACATCTCTTCCCGCCGGCCCTTTACAACCTCTACCGTGCCCGTCCGCTCCCTTCGAGGTCGTGGGCATCGACTTATACGGACCTCTTCCGCTTACACCCGCCGGTCATCGCTGGATCACTACTGCCGTAGACCACTTAACTCGCTACTCTGAGACGGCAGCTCTCCCTTCTGGGGCTGCCTCCGAAGTCGCCGACTTTGTCCTGCGTACCATTATCTTACGCCACGGTGCCCCTCGAGTTTTCCTTAGGGACCATGGCAAGACGTTTCTTTCTAATGACCTCGCTGAAGTCTTACAGGCCTCTGACACCATCCATAAGACCACCTCGTCATATCATCCGCAGACAAATGGTCTCATCGAGCGTTTTCACCGAACTTTGTCCGACATGATATTAATGTATGTTCAGCCCGGTCACAAGAACTGGGACACAATACTGCCTTTCGCGGCCATGCAACGCACTACAAGATCCAGCCCGTTTTTCCTCGTGTATGCCCGTGCACCTTCTTTTGTTCTGGACACCAGCTTCTTGTCCGCACCATTTGTCCCATCAGCGTCCCTTCCAGTAGAGTTCGCTGCCCGCGTCGCCCGCTGCCGTGAAATTGTTCGCGCCAACACCTCTACCATTCAGGCCAAGAGGAAAGTTCGTGGCGATGAGGCACGTAGATCTGTGTCATTCCACCCAGGTGACGAAGTGCTCGTCTGGGCCCCTGTTCGCACACCGGGGCTGTGAAAAATTCGTTCACAGATACCTGGGCCCTTACACCGTGCTTGAGCGAACGTCTGCGGTGAATTATCGCGTCGCTCCTGTTAGTTCGGTTTCGGACCGGAGCCGTCGCGCTATCGAGATCACTCATGTGTCTCGCCTGAAGCCCTATATCCGGCGTTCGTACCCTTACTAAAGGGACGTCTGGCTGACCGTTTTCGTGGGGGGGGGGGGGGAAATAGTGTGAGCGCTGACTGTGTCGGTCATCGTCTTCACATGTGCATACAAATCGTCGTAATCATCATCATCGTGTTGGATCGCCGGTGTTCGGTTTTTGGTTCGCGCGCCTTTGCTGTAAATACAACAATCGCTCCGTCGTACCTGACGTCGTCTCACAATATATTCTGATGCCTTGTTCAGAAGTTAGCGCCAAAAAAATATCACGGGTGCGCATCTAGGTGACTTGTCACAGCCTTGTGTAAGCCAAGGGAAAGGCCACTGCCACAAAGCTGTCATCTGCGTTCGAAATTAAGAATACTCCAACGAAATTTAGTGCTGTTGGGTCCTTACAATGGGGAGTACCTCAGCATCATACAAATCTTCTCCTTGTCGTCTCGCGTTATTTTCTTAATGATATTCTTTGGCACAAATTACTAACATGCCAAACAGTCAGTTGTGTACCTTAATAATTTCACTTCTCTACTATTTCTCTTTAAGCTTACGTGCATACCACTGTGACACAGTCATAAGGTATTTACTTCCCTTCCATGTAGCGCACCATAAAGCGAAGAGTAATGGCAGTAACACTAAGAAATTGCAGAACGGCAGAATGGGTTAGGCAACAGAGATAGCAGATATCCTAGTTGACATCAAGCCAAAAGGTGGGATGGCCGCGTTATGCGTAGAACCGACAACCTATGGACAGTAAAAGCAACAGAATGATAACCAGGGAAAGGTAAACGCGTCCCGGGAAGGCAGAGAGTTAGATCGAGTGATTAAAGAAAGAAGATCGCAGGCATTATATGGAACCAGCTCGCACAAATTTGAATAAACGGGAGATCATTTGGAGATGTCTTCGTCCCGCTGTGGAACTCAAGAGGCTGGAAATCATGGTGATGACTCCCCTCGCGTATTTTCGTTCTGTATGTTGCATTACCAGGCGTATTTCACAGTATATCTCTAGAAAAAAAATTTCCGGTCCATCTATTCCGTGAAGGTGGTCTTACGGCAAAGCTCGCTATGCCTGCTGACCCCCTTGAGGCCTTCCTTGCAGCGGCCCTCATTGCCCTTAGTAACGGTGGCAACTATTCGTTGCCGTGTTGTCTGGGCTTCGGGAGTTCGCTTTTCGGAGTCTGTCTCTCCGCTTGCGAATGGCCTCAGCATCATGAGCTCGCAGTTGGGAGTCGTCTGCTCTGCGGTGGCGCCTGGCCCCTACGCGAGCTCGAAGCGCTGCGCCTTCGACAAGATGATGTCTATATGCGCGAGTCTGTACAATTGGCTAGAGAAAACCACGCGTAATTAGGAAAGCGCGTTTGTCTATATTATTGGCTAGCAAGAAAACATGATGTCGTGAATCCACTGCTTGATTTGAAATGCGCACGACTACATCTGAGTGGTCAAAACAAGATAATGTGACCTACAAGCTAAGCCAATGGCGCTTCAGCGAACGCCTAATGATGGCGTGAATCCTCTTCTCGATTTGAAAAGCGCGCGCTTACACCTGATTCACCAAAGCGAGATAACGAGAAAACCAACGGGTTTCTGCAGACGCCGACTACTACTACAGCTGCTACCACCACTACTACAATGTCAGAGGTAGAGCTGTGCACGGGCCGTATTTCCGAGCCCGAGCCCGGCCCTGGCCCGTTGTCTTTGTCGAAGGCCCGCCCGAGCCCGACGGCAAAGGGCTGCGAGCCCGCCCGAGCCCGACGGCAAAGGGCTGCCAGCCCGCCCGGCCCGGCCCGACGTACGAAAACACAATCCCGGGCACGGCCCGGCCCGGCCCGGCTTTTTGAAGGATCGCTGCGAAAAAAAAACATCGTTTTCCGGTAATTTGGCATTTTATTGAGCATATAAAATATCATCAAACGACACACGACGAACAGTCTCTAATGCACAGATTACACATTGTCGCTAAAAACAGCAAACAGTCCACCGATTCCGGATTCAACGATGTGCGGCGCTTTTACATTATGTAGCCCGCCGAACTGAAGTTACGTGCGCTGCTTGCACTCGTCGCCGGAATTGCTAATATCTTTTCTGCCAGCCTGGCAAGCTTGGCATATCTCTGCTGCTTGTTTTTTCAGAAGACTAAAACTTCATATGGACAGGAGGGCGATTTCATAGAGATAATCGGAGAGCTCATCTTTTGTAACTGCTACATTCTCACCACTGTCGCTCCACTCACCGAACAACTGCAATGGAAAGGAAACGCGGAAAAGGCGCTGTATGCGTGCTGGAAAACAATTCCCGCTCATTCTCTATGTTTCGGGCTTGAGTCGGGCTTTGCCCCGGGCCTGAGCCCGGCCCGATAAAACTCCAAGCAGCCCGAGCCCGGCCCGGGCCCGAGGTGAAAAGACGTCGGCCCGCCCGAGCCCGGCCCGCGGGCCGGGTCGGGCTCGGGCTTTCGGGCTACTCGGAGCCCGTGCACACCTCTAGTCAGAGGCTAGCCTCAGACAGCTTTGATTTCAAATAAATAGAGCGCAGCAGTAGCTACCTGAAAATTCAATTTCATACATGATAGGCTGCCGAACTCACAGCTGTGTCTTCATAACACATGGCATCACCTTCCACCCGCGTCATTCTGCAATGATTCCGAATGAAACACGTTTAATCTTTGGTTGAGGTTGTCATTTCAAGGCATCTGTTTCCGTGCACATCACTGAGGGAAATTGCTCCCATGGGAACGCGGTGTTATTTGGTCATTTGCACAACGGCTTTATTCTCAGCAGTGCGGAGTTTTGTTTTCTTCGTTTTGTAGACAACTGCGCAGAATTTATAGGAGCACAACTGATGTGATTGTAGTCCGACCATTGTTTTTTTTGTTGGTTGTTACCCCTTTTTCATGCAGCTCGTGATCGCTTCTCTGTTTTCCTGGTAAAGAGAAGCGATGCATTGCTACGGCATTTCTGTTAGTCCAACGACCGCTTATTTTCGCGGCACGAATCACCTGACACGAGACCGTTGACCTGCGATAAGTCCTAAAAAAAATAAGCTATGCTTGGACGGCACACTGCTATTTAACGCGAGGTTCGCTGTCTAAATCGGCGCACTGATTTAACCGACAGTTAAAGTGCAGCGCGCATCCTTGTATAATCTGGGTGAATAGTCATCTTGTTTTATGCGACTGTACCCATCGTTCAAGACTGCGCTATCTTCAATGAGAAAGGCACATTGGACTACATGCAGGTAACAAAATGAAATCACATAATAATATAGTTTTAGCCGTGTCATATTCGGTATTAGGTTCTAAGATGAAGGTGTAGTTTATGTTTAAATATGTATTATATTGTGGAGTTTCCTGTGTGTGTCTTTGTTTCCAAATGCGACGCTTAACTCAGGCTGTTGAATATATATATATATATATATATATATATATATATATATATATATATATATATATATATATATATATATATATATATATATATATATATATATATATATCGTAATGATGAAGAA
The DNA here is from genome assembly GCF_013339695.2 of Rhipicephalus sanguineus. Taxonomy (NCBI): domain Eukaryota; kingdom Metazoa; phylum Arthropoda; class Arachnida; order Ixodida; family Ixodidae; genus Rhipicephalus; species Rhipicephalus sanguineus. The sequence continues at coordinate 57,850,148 of NC_051182.1, forward strand.
CGGCACAGAGCACTAGCGCGTGATCGGCTTGTGCGAAGCAGCGAAAGACGAGGCAGAATAGTCCAGCCGGCCTATTGAACAGGCGTTGTGTCTATCTCTCTTGTTTCTCGGCATTACAATGGCACAGTCGTCAAAAATGAAGCCTTAAGGCCCACACCGCCTGTGCTCGTGCGTCATCGGTGTTCCAGAGCCGCCATCCAAGGAAAGCCGCCCGCGCTTCCTCGGCCATGGAACCGGCCTACCTGTCGCCGCACCAAGCGCTGTTCCGGGACGGCATCCATGCCTCCTCGGTACCTGTGAACCTGCCGGCGCTGATAGCACCGTCTGCGGACGGCGTCCAGGCCTCCTCGGCGGCTTTACTTCAGTTTACAGACGCCGCGCTACCGGTTCACGACCTCACGGCGCCCGGGATCTTTTCTGGGAACGCAGCTCACGCTTCCAAAGGTGTGGATTGAGTAGCAAAGAGTCTACCAATATCTGAGCCGCCAAGAGACGCCGTCCACGCTCCCTTGGCCGTGGATCTCGTCGGCGTGAGTACTGCGACCGCCACATACTCCGCGGACGTGATGTCCTGCTCGTCGGGCGCCTCACCCGACAGAGTCGCGGAGGTCTTGCATGCTTTCACGCAACTGTCTAAGCAGCTCGACGTCCTGGCGTCGATGAACTCCGTGTTCGCATCTACCGCTTCATCATCGGCTGTTTGGGCAGTGCCGGAGTTGCGAGGCTTCCAGGACGACGCTGCCCTGTGGATTCAGGCCATCAATTCTTTCGGCTCTCGCCATGCCTGGCACGACAACCAAAAATGGCTGGTGGCTATAGACCGCCTTCGCGGTGGTGCCGAGGCATGGCACAAGTACGAAGGTGTCAAGCAACGTTCCTGGACCGAATGGAGTGGCAGGCTTACGGCTCTGGTGCAAACTAGCGCTCCACGCACGGCGCTGCACCGACGCCATGCCCCAGCGAACCTCGAACCATGGCCTGAGGCACCCCTGCGTGGCCTCGGTGGTTGCGCATTTCCTGTCGGGGCGCTAGACCTGCAACGCCAAACCGAAGCCGGGAGCAAGTTCCTTGCCGGCGTTCCCGTCTTCGAGGACCTGCCCGCTGATATGATCCTAGGGGCTGACTACCTCCTCTCTGGCGAAGTTCGCCTCACCGTAGATTCTTCTGGAGTCCACCTCAGTCGCTTGACTCCAATACCGCATCATCCCAATGCTCCCAAGTCGACAGACCACAACCCGAAGTGGCTGCTGATGCCAAAAGCACGTTCTGTGACCAGGCGGACAAACATCTGCTGGCTTCACGGCAGTCACTGGCCGAGGGTGCGAACGCCTCGCTCAAGAAAGCCAATACAGAGACTATCGATGCGACCCGAGCAGACGTAGCCGTCAAAGGCCATTCCGGAAGCCTTGCGCTCCAGGCCGACGAAGCCAGTATCGACCATTCCGGCAGCCCCACGTGCGAGTCTGCTGACGACGGCAAGTGCTCTACTCTGACACCTGGTACACCACCTGAGCGCCGCGCGGATCAGGACGAAGTGGCTCTCGCCGTCGTGGGATCCGCCACTGACCGGTCGGACGGCACCAGCTCGAACAAAGCAGTGAGATGCCTTCGAAAAACTTCAAGAATTCCGACGTGGAACGAAGCTACGGGGGCGTTCACGTGTACGGACGCGGTTCGGAGACACCAGAGACCACCTTTTGGCATTGTTACCGCAGAACTAACGATTGTAGAAACAGCAACGCAGACGCTGCTACGCCGAACCACGACCACGCTCCACAGCTTGTTCAAACTCGTACGCATTCTTCGCTGTGCAAGTATTTGCCTGCCCAGCGCTCAAACGGGGATGGAGATCAGCGTCCCAAACTGCTGCAAAAAAATTGTCAGCTGAGCGTGCAGCGACCACTACGGCACAACCAATTCCGCCCTCCTGAGTTGTCTTTGAAAGAACGTCCTGACAGGCTGCAGTGTTGGAAAGACCGACCACTGAGGTGCGGCCAATGCAGACCACCAGACATTACTGCTGCAGATGCCGGTGAAGTGTCCAGGACGGCTACAGAGAAGACAATGTTGACAGGATGACATAATTGGAGCGTGGCCGAGTGTAATGATGAAGAACGGCGCAGAGCACTAGCGCGCGATCGGCTTGTGCGAAGAAGAGAAAGACGAGGCGGAATAGAACAGCCGGCCTGTTGAACAGGCGTTGTGTCTATGTCTCTTGTTTCTCTGTATTACAATATATATATATATATATATATATATATATATATATATATATAAGTATGAGAGGTGGTATTTCAAGAAAACTTCGTTTATTACGCCGACGTTTCGGTCAGAGCCTGACATTTCGTCTTGAAAATTGGCAGGCTGTGAACGAAACGCCGGCGTAATAAATGAAGTTTTCTTGAACTGCCCCCATCATACTTATACGGCAACCAAAGGCAACACCACTCCTTCATATATATATATATATATATATATATCTATATACAAGCATGATCGTTTTTCCTAACCAAACGAGGGAATACATTTTACCAATGAACATTTTGTCAATGAGCATTCTGTTGAACATTTCTTTATTATTTATAGGCCGTTAAATTTACGGAAATCTAGGTCCTGCAAATATACATACACTAAAATAATCTTACTAACAAGTATGTTAATCGTGGTCGTCATATACTCATACCCTCGTGCTAATTCCGGTTTATGCCAAGTTGACGTGACGACTACGAGAGCGCACAGACGTACGCGGCTAGATACATTAATAATAGAATGGGTAGCATATTAATGGGTAGCAAAGAAATTATTTCCATTTAAAATGAAAGGCGCGCGGGAAAGGAATTTGAACCAAACGCATACGATTCGATCTAGTGGATAGTTACCCAGACTATTTTTTTTATTTTCCCCTTAAGAAACTAATAATCTTGTCTAATTGTCCAACTTTTTAGTTACTTGCTGGAGCCCCAAAATACCGCCGCAGAGTTGCAGAACACCTTGAGAAACCACCGAGTGAACTCTTTGGTGCAGGATACCTCTCACGTAGCAATTTTTTCCACGTTGCAAAGAAAACCCACGAAATGTGAACAGCCACGCGTCGGAGCACGTGCGCACTCCTACCGTGCTTCTTTCAAGCGTGCGATTGGTGAAGAAGGTTGCCTGCAACGCGACTGAGACCGCGACGAAGTTGCGAAGTGTTCTGATAGGGGGCGAACGAAAATCACTGTTCGTTCCGCGTTCGTTTCGGCGCATTTACATCGCAAAAGTGGGCGGTCCGCAGCTCTCTCCCGCCGAGAGGAAGAGGGCAGCCAATCGTCAAGCGGCGAGCTTTCCGAAAGTAGACGCGCATTGTTTGTCCTCGGCAAGGGGAATGTATACTTCAAAACCATGTATTTCGCGCCTTCTAACAAATACATTTGTTGTACGAAAATATACTGTTTTTTTAAAAAAAGATAGTCTTTCTTGGGATACTTAAACGGAGAAATTTTGGTCTGTCTTTCTGTTTATCGGCACGTCACTCGATTCAGCCATTCGGCCAAAGTTGAACCACTTGCCTAAGGGCCAGCCATCTTGAACGGCTGGCTAGGTTCACACTTGCGTACATTGTCGATCAAAAAGCAAACATCACGCATATCTGAGGCGTACCATTACTAGGTAAGTATTATGTAGTGTGTTCCTTTATTAGAAAATGCATACACACGTAATTCTAAAGACCCTAGTTTCTTAAGCTGCGCTGAAAATGCGACTGCGCTGAAACTTGCCTTCCTACGTGCCCTCTGCACGAGCTCATTGTTGTATTTCGGTTTCGGTTCTGTATTGCACTGTACGAATGCCATGGGGCGCCGCTCTGGCATTCCTGTTTTACTCAGGCGAGGTGTATATAAAAGAGAGTGTGGAGAGTATCGTTGAGTGCGGACGTTTCTTCTGCTTCAGCGCTCCGCGCCAAACCGCATGTTCGGGCTGGCTGGCGTCCCCGCCGGTCGCGTTGGTCACCCCCGGTCTTCGCCTGCTGCTGCGCCGGGACTACCAGCCCGCAACACAGCACTCATGCTTCCCGACGTATTGCCAGATGACGCCCATATCTCCCGCAGCGCCTCTTCTATCGTCTTCAGACGACATTCGCAGCGAAGCACGCAGATACGCGGCCAATTTTTTTTTCTTCTCAAGTTCAGGCAGTTTGTGAAACAGCAATGAGTTTGAGTACCGATATTTATTAGTGTTAGTTTTTCTAACGTGGTCGCTATGTGGTGTCGCGCACTCGAAAAAAAAAGAAAGAGAAAAGTAGCGGTTGGCGCAGTTTTTCAAAATGTCGTCCCACCGTAACGTCTGCCTTGGCGCTGAAGACTCGGATCGTCAAAGGTAGCTTCTGCTGGCTTTTATGAAAGAGCACCCACAGATCGCGAAGCTGCCGTCCCCTTTGTGGCCGTCGTTCAAGAGTGAGGACCGGGGCGACATGCGGCAGCAGCTGGTAGTGGCAGGCCCGTTCGTTTCGTTCGCACCATTCGTTTTGAGAACCGACAGCGACGCCGCAGTCGCTCATGTCTTCAAACACATCTCGCACCTCAACTGCTCTGCCTCCGCTTCGAGTAACGGAGCAAGGTAACCACCCGTCGCAAGCGCTATTTTATTAAAATCAGCTGCTGCGGGAGCCGCAGTTGCCGCATCATGCGGTGCGAAGCCGCTAGTTCGCTCGAGAGAACGCGTGCGAACGGTCTCGCGCTCCGTTCGTTTGTAGCAGACGACATGCTCGCTATGACGCGGTATGACGTCACCAAAAATAAAAGATCAAGAAAAAAATAAATAAATAAGCGACTTCGGCCAATCGCGTGGCTCCGCCAGAACGGGCGCAGATTGTAGAGCGGAGAACAGAGATCTCCGATCGCCCCTATGATCTCAGGAAGCTGGAGCTCCGGCTTCTGTTGAATGAGGTCCCGCTTTGGTTGAATGACGGCGCAAATGCAAGCATTTATGAAGCGCTGCAGGCGGCCTGGTTTTGCGTTTTCACCCCTAATAATATGAAAAAAAAATGACACGTGAAGGAGCACTTGCGCGATACGCGATACGTATAATACACGCAAAAATTCATTCGGTGGTCTCTGAATGTGCTTAACAACTCTTGGGATTATTATTAGGGTCTTCCGCCAATAGTTTATAAGTTGGCTGTTTAAACGTAAATAATGAATTAGCTAAGAAGAAATTAAAAAAATGCCTGGCTAACAATAGGTCAGGGTGAATAGTATGCGTTCCATTCAATCCGCTTCCGCCGCGCCTTTGAGTATTGAAAGCTTGGCTAAAATTTCGTGGGACATGCCGTAGATATCGTAATTGGGTTGCACCAGTAACTAAGATATAGCAAACACAAGCTCTAGCAAAGGCAGCCTTCAATATTATTTTCACTATGGCGTACACCGTTGTTGCGGAAGAAATGGACTTATAATTATAAATGAACTTGAAGTTTGAAGTTTGAAGTTATAACTTATAACTTATAATTATAACTTATAATTCGTTGTAAGAGACACGAGTTGCATAAGAAAGTATCTGAGTGCTTCGCTGCGTATAGGCAACCTCTTCAAAAGCTTCAGCATTTCAGGCAAGCACTTCGGGCCGTTGAATTCTGTTTAAAACGGTTTCATAAAAAAATCCAGCCAGCTCCACTTGCGAACACTGTCGAAACACCGAAGCTTATGTCAGTCATTCATCAGGCTATATCTTACTTCAAGGTTTTCAAGTCTTCCCTTCGCTGGCTCTTAGCTTCACCCTCCTTTGCACGAACATCGCAGTCGCCTCCGCGACGACATGCCTGTTCTCGCTTCAGCCCTCGCTGACGATCGTGAGCACTAAAAATGTTCGCCATTCTGAAAACGCAAACTCCTGAACACTGACACGCTATTTTGCACTACATTGCGCCTCACCGTCACCCCATGTTGGCGCGGTTCTCGAACGTTCACCCCTCGACGCCGTCGCATCTCGCAGCACACCCTCGCCTCTCGCAGCATGATCTCGCATCTCGCAGCATGCCCTCGCGTTTCGCAGCACGACGCAGTCCTCCCCTTCCTAGCGAGCCTGCCTCTCGCCAAACTGCAAGGCCGAAGGTCACGTGATCAATTCCATTCCGACCCCGGACATGAAAGCCTCGAATAAGACCAGCCTCACCTCTAATCTATCATTTTCCGTCTTTCCAACGCTGTAAAATTTTAGGCGCTTTGTCAAAGGCGTACACCACCAAAAGGAAATACACCGTCTGAGTTTTTCAAGAGCCACATGTCCTATTTCTTGCAGCTTACTTGACGGGTAACAATGGCTCACGATGAAGACATCGTAATCTCCGGCTTCTCGGCTTACTTTCCACAAGCCAATCACCTGGTAGAGTTCAAGGAGAAGCTGTACTCGGGTGTCGACATGATCACTGAGGACGACTTGCGTTGGCCCCCTGGTGAGTCTTGCAGCGTGTCTCATACGTGCACTGGGCAAGGCGTCTCACTGCCGTTATAATTTCCACCGTTTTCTCATTTCTAGGAAAAACGCAGTTGTCCATCGAAGCTCGCCATATGTATCACATACGTCAAAATATCATGTAGATTTTATTGCAGGTTTAAGGTAAACGTATGAGTTGGATAAAATAACTCATGAAATGAAGCGAACGTTCGAAAATACCACGTCTGAAAAAAAAATATTCCAGCAGATCCCACGCATTGCGGGAATCAATTTCCTGCGAAGCAGTAAGGCAGTAGAAGCCTGTGTCGGATTTTTTTGCTTTCAGCCACATGTATGCAGCTATGTCGGATGTTTTTTTTTTTTGCTTCCAGCCCCGAAGTATTAGTGGCACTTAGTAAATCTTGCTGTTGGGCTAGTTGGTACATGCTTACTGAAATACAAAAAAAGCGTATTGTCAAGGAAGAATTTAAGACAGTACAGGAAAGGGCGTCACTCGCAACTAACTTTATTCTGAGAACATCAGTGGCATATACAGTCGTAGCAACCATGCGCGCGCCCATCCCGTCACATGCTCCTCAATATACACGCGATAAGAGTGACAAAAACGACTTAATCGAAAAAAGACTCGAAAGAACTAAATTCACCACCACGCAGTACAACAGATGTGCCACTTACGATACACAAATTTCTCTCTTCTTTTTAAGATTCATCTGAGAAGTGCGCCTTTGAGATATAAGCTATTGAGTCTTTCAAAATATACGCTGGGCGTCCCCTCCTTTCTGCTTTTCTGATAGCCAAGGCTATGAATGCCGCCTTTGCGGTGGCGCTTAATCTGGTGCATATAGATGGCTTGCAGTGACGTCACTGAAACAGCCACGTTGGAGCACCAACATGGTGGGACGCGAACATTGTGATGTCACGTTAGTTTTACCAGCACATCGCATGCTGTTTCCTTCGTTATTCATGCGCAGAGGCCCAATAACATTCCAATGACATCGCTACCGCACTGAAACAGGTTAATCGCTGCGTGATTATACTGCTTCGGCGTCATCTAAGCCTTCATATTGTAGCCATGTTGTGCGTTCATGACGTCACTTGCAAGCTATCATTTGACACGCAAGCTATGACTTTGTTTGGGATAGAGAATGGCGTCGCTAAACCAGGTGCCAGGATCGTTAGTTCTCTGAAGGAGCTTTCCATGCTCGTGCTTGACAGCGCTTTTGGCTGTAGAGCGGGTTCATGTTGCTTGGAAGTGATTCCACGGTAATGTGATCTCATATTTGCGTCGGTACAGTAACCGTTTCGTTGCCACAATATTGAAGCGCGAGAGGGTATGACAGCTTTTCTAGCAGTTTTTTTTCCTGGTGTGTGGTGGTGAGTCGCTCTTTTTGTCTGATTCGCTTTGCGGCTGCCAGTTCTTCATGCGTACTTTGTGTGCCGGTTGCCGTGTGTTTTTCTTTGCTTGTGATATTCGGAGGTCGCCGTGCAGCTTTGTACGCGATTTATACGAGCTTGTCAATGTGGTCTCTTTTGGTCTCGCGCAAAGCTTTAAAGAGAAGAACGCATGTGATTCGGCTGAGAACGGAGCCCTCTAAAAGCCGTACCATGAATAAAACACAGGGTGTATTCTGCCAATGTAAGACGTAATCTTTCTTTGTCTTGCAGGGCACATGGGCTTGCCACGACGCCACGGGAAGATCCGAGATCTGTCCCGCTTTGATGCGCAGTTCTTTAAGACGCACGCAAAGCAGGCGCGCGTTATGGATCCACAGCTGCGAATGTTGTTGGAGACGTCATACGAGGCCATCTTTGACGCCGGCTACGACCCCGATACTCTCCGCAAACGCAAGATAGGTGTCTTCATAGGAAATTCGAGTGCAGAGTCATTCGACGTATACCGAAAGGACGAGAAGAATATGGATGGCTACTTCCTGCTCGGTTGCTCCAGGGCCATGTTCTCTAACAGAATCTCTTACTCGCTCGATCTGCAAGGTACGTCGTCTGTAGAAGTGGTCCAGAATGTTATTATCTTCCACAAACACTATTATTTTTCAGCAATAACATTGTTCAGTAGTATTGAGAACGTGAACACCGTTCTGAGACAAACATGTCACCGTTAGGCGGCAATATTTTTCTGACGTCAAAGACAGATGAGGTCATAAGTGAGCTCTTAATGCGCACTGGCGTTCGAACCCACTATACGCGTTTTCAAGCGGTGATCTGATGTAATTAAAATGTGTTTATTGGGCTGTTTGGTGCATTTATGACGTGTAATAAACATCTTCACATACCGAAACGACGGGACCACAGGACAAAGTTGGTTCTAGGAACGTTGCACATAACGTAGTGTGGGGCAATGTCCAAGGGTGCTGTGCAGGATGGTCCTAACTTGCTGAGAACGCGAGTTTGCTCCGAGCTTGCATTACGGTGGTAATGGAAGGAAGTCTGTACGTTGCGCGCGGAAGGAGCGTTGAGTAAAACGGCTACAAAAATTCACCGACAAAAACCAAACTCCCTAATGAGAATTCAGAGCGCAGATTCGTGTTCGGGCAACGCGAACTGTGTTTGAAGGTTTGGCTATCTGCAGGTGGCAATAGACAGATTTAGTTGGGCGTCCGCAACAACGTGCGGACGCAGCCTGCCAGCCATTTCCTATGGCAGGCTGCGTCCGTACGTTGTTGCGGACGCTCACCTAAATCTGTCTAATGTGACGTTCGTTACATACTGCCACAGAAACTGCCAGCGCTCGAGTTCTACGCACACCACATGTGCATTGCAGCCTTCGCGAACCAAACGAAACGCCGACAGCCCCTTTAGGACAGGTGAAGACAGCCGCAGTGCACGTGCCAGCCCCGCATACGCACGAGCTCTGACCGAGGGGCCAGCGCGGGTGACGTTGGAAGAAAGCGAGGTTAGAGGCCAGTGGCTCGTGATATCGACATACTCCGCGTTAGCTCTCTTTCGTTCTCGTTCTCTCCACCAGTTACGCCAACGACAACAACGCCAGCGGCGACGCCGCTCAATGCAGGAACGGGCGCCCAAGAGCTGTACTCTGAAATGCGCGTGGTGTCGCGAGCGCGATAGTGGCATTTCTAGCATTTTATAAAGGAAAACCGCGCGCCAACGTGTCAGCGCAGTCACTCAGCCAACATATCAACAATGCTGCAACGCCAGCGTGGCTGTGGCGCTATATCTCTGGCAACTGAACACCGCGTCTCCCACAGGCGTGTTCGCGGGCGTTTCTCTTCTTTCGTGCGAGTTCTTTCTTTCGACTGTCACTCGAAGACGGTCAAAAGGGGAATAGCAGTGAATTGCCTTCGAGCCGCCCTGCAGAAAACCTGTGAGCACCAGGTGGCCTGGAGTGTTATGCACCGGGTTAGTAGACTGCGAAGCGCGGGGTTCTTTGAGGGCACCATAGAGTCTGTAGCAGAAAGCCTCATTTCCGAAGTGAAGCATGCTCTACCAAGCACGGCGCTCGGTGCGGCGTCGTGTAGCGGTGCCATACATGCACAAAGTGTCGCACAGTCTCAAAAAGGCAGCACTAAAGTGCGGTGTTTGAGTATTTTTTACTGCACCGTAAGAACTCTCCAAGATGTACCGCATGGTGAATGCTGCTGAGGGTGTTCGCGCCTGTGTAAAAAATAATGCCACGCAGTTTGTGGATTCCTTCGTTGCAGTGTTAGCACGAGCGAGCTTATCACTGTCATGTGGTAAGCTCTACATTGGTGAGATGGGTCGTTGCTTAAACGACCGTTTGAGGGAACACCGTGCAGCTGTCAGTGCTGTCGCGGCTGCCGGACATCTCGCGAGCCCATTGCCGAAGATGTATGTGTACAGCGCCGTTTAACTGCACCGATGTGCACAGGCGGTTGAGAGGACATGCAGACAGATAACTTTTCGAAGCTTTTTGCATAATAAAAGCGGGTGATCGGTGTATGAGTGCACTCTCACTGGCTCTCAGCCATAAAAATGCACATACTTAGACGCACGGAACTGTTTGGCTAGGTGTGGCACGTGTGGGTTGCGCAAGAACGGGAAGTGTTAAAGTTAGTGACATTTTGGCGGGCGTGCTTGAGTGATATTCTGCGTGTTGCGCATCCTCCTACGCAGCTTGTGTTTTCATGTTTTTGTGTGGATAAATACTCAGTTCAAGTTTGCGCTCCGTCCTGTCTGTCGTCTCTACCTTGTCTGTGTTTTTTTTGCGCTATTTAGTCATGTCTGCACTTATATCTACACTCTAAGTGAGTTTTTGCCGCCGGAGTCCGCCGTGATCTGCCGTATAAAATCCACATCGATAACATCGCTCCGAGCATTGAATGTTCTACGTGGTGGTAAAAGCGCGTGATCGCTGTTGACCAACGCGGCGGAAGCATAGATGAAACGGGCCGGTTCTTTCCGTCGCACGAAGGGCGCATGGAATAATGTCGCCCCGCGTGCGAGGCCTGCCATCGATGGCTCCTCACACACAGAAGAAGCGCCGCGCCCGTCTTTCGTAAGATGAAGAGCTTGAAGGAGCGCCGGTGGTGCAGAAGGGCTGGGGGGCTGCGTCGCTCGAGCAGCAAATTCGTGCGAACATTGATCATGAGGGTGCGGTCGCTAGAACTGGCACGTGCTCTATTTCGACAGCCATCAGTAAACACCTCATTTAAGTGCTGTGCTCTCACCGTTTGTCTCGCGTTGAGACGGCCGGGAGCGCGAAAATCACTCGGCTCCCTGGAGCGATCATATTTGCTTAAACAGACGTATCGGGGAGTTACGCGACATCTCATCCGAAAGAGGTAGCTGCTAGCTTTACTTCGTATAACACTCCAATTCATTCAACCTTGCGTTGAATATGATTTACAGCGAAAGCTGTTATGAGATCATTTCACCGGCCGTTTTTGGTGCCGTAGTTGTCCGCCGCCGCCGCCGCCGCCGCTGCCGCCGCCGCCACCGCCGCCGCCGGTGTCCGTAACCAGTATCGCTCGAAATAAGAAAAAAAACTAAACAAGAAAAAATTCCAGGATGGAACGAGGTTCGAACCTGGGCCCTCTGCGTGGGAGCCCAGTATTCAACCTCTGAGCCATGCCGGTGCTTGAAACTGCTTTGCAAAAAGGTCCTATACAGGCTTCATGTCGGGAAGGAACCACATTAGCATATGCAATATAGCGTGGTAAAAGAGTAGAAGAAGCACCAAGCGTCGCACAACGCGAATTTTGTAACCAGGCGTCACACAATCCGAATTGCGCAACGAGTAGGTTGTTGAATGCTTCCAACCCATTACAAAGAGCTGTTCCATAATTCTTCATCGTCATCACGCACAGCATCAACAAAGTGCGCATACTGCCTTACATGCGTTTAGCAGGTACCACGGCTGTCTGTAGAATGACGAAAATTGGCACAGTGCCTACTGCCCTACTTCTCAAAAATTACAATGATTTATAGCGTAGTGTGTTCCTCGCAAGTGCACTTCTGTTGGTTGCCAAGGAAGCCCATAAGGCTCCCATGATCCATTTCCTCAGGGTCTCAATAAAGTCAATTCTCTCTCTCTCTCTCTCTCTCGCTCTACGTTTCTCTGGTTAAAGTGTGTTATAAAGCGTGGTGGGACAGTTAAATAACGACCGGGCGTCACACAATATGCATTACGTAAATAGTGGGTCGTTTAAAGCTTCCAACCCATTACAAAGGGCGCAACCATAATTATTCATCGTCATCAACCGCCGCATCAACAAACTGCACATAATCGCTTACATGTGGTACCTCGCTTCTCCGCAGAACAACGAATAATGTCGTGCTGGGTGCTTCCCAACTTCCAAAAAATTACGCTTTGTTGCGTAGTGGGTACGTTGCTAATGTACCTGTATTAGTAGCCACAGGAGAGTTTATAACGGGCTCTAGAAATGCCGCTCTTCCAGCTTTCGCTGTGACTGTGCTGCGCTTTCCGCGCAGGCCTGGCGTTTTTGTCTGATTCGCTTTGCGGCTGCCAGTTCTCATGCGTACTTTGTGTGCCGGTTGCCGTGTGTTTTACAGCGAAATCTGTTATGAGATCATTTCACCGGCCGTTTTTGGCGCCGTGGTTGTCCACCGCCGCCGCCGCCGCCGCTGCCGCCGCCGCCGGTGTCCGTAACCAGTATCGCTCGAAATAAGAAAAAAAAACGAAATAAGAAAAAAACTCCAGGATGAAACGAGGTTCGAACCTGGGCCCTCTGCGTGGGAGCCCAGTATTCAACCTCTGAGCCATGCCGGTGCTTGAAACTGCTTTGCAAAAAGGTCCTATACAGGCTGCATGTCGGAAAAGAACCACATTAGCATATGCAATATAGCATGGTAGAAGAGTAAAATAAGCACCAAGCGTCGCACAACGCGAATTCTGTAACCAGGCGTCACACAATGCAAATTGCGCAACGAGTAGGTTGTTGAATGCTTCCAACCCATTACAAAGGACTCTGCCATAATTCTTCATCGTCATCAGGCACAGCATCAACAAAGTGCGCATAATGCCTTACATGGGTTTAGCAGGTACCAACGCTCTCCGTAGAATGACGAAAAATGGCACAGTGCCTGCTGCCCTACTTCTCAAAAATTACAATGATTTATAGCGTAGTGGGTTCCTCACAAGTGCACTTGTATTGGTTGCCAAGGAAGCCAATAGGCGCATGATCCACTTCCTCGGGGTCTCAGTAAAATTACACTGATTTATAGCGTAGTGGGTTCCTCGCAAGTGCATTTGTATTGGTTGCCAAGGAAGCCCATAAGCGCATGATCCATTTCCTCGGGGTCTCAGTAAAGTTCTTCGCCCCCCCCCGTCTCTCTCCCACGTCAACATATGTTGTACAGCATGACGGGAGAGAGAAATAGTGACCGGGCGTCACCCAATGCAAATTACATAACTGGTGGGCCGTTTAAAGATTCCAACCCATTACAAAGGGCTGAGCCATAATTCTTCATCGTCATCAGTCGTCGCGTCAACAAAGTGCACATGATGCCTTACTGACGTGTAGCTGGTGCCTCGCTTCTCCGCAGAATGACGAATAATGGCTTAGTAGGTGCTTCCCAACTTCACAAAAATAGTGATTAATGGCGTAGTGGGTACCTTTCTAGTGTACTTGTTTTGTAGCCCCAAGAGAGCTTAACGGGCTCTAGAAACGCTGCTCTTCCAGCTTTCGCTGTGACTGTGCTGCGGTTTCAGCGCAGGCCTGGCGTTTTTTTCTTCTGCAGTAACAAATATTCACAAACAAGCGAAATAGTAACATTTCTCGCCGCAAACGTCGTCATTGCGCTCGTTTCATGACGGCTACGCAGCTGTGAGTGATGCATCATAAGCACGGTGAAATGGAATGGCAAGAATTGTAGAAGCGCTATGAAAGGTTCTTTAGCTATTCTTGCGTGTGTGCACCGCCTATGCGATGGTTAGAAGTCGTAAAGTGTCACTTATTGCACTATAAAATACAAAAAAATACCCTATACAGCAGTGCCATCGGGCGAGGAGCCGCTTTAGCTGACGCAGTATTGCGCAGCAGTAGCGTAGGCTCCAACCAGGCTTCACATCATAAACATGACGCACCAAATTAATGGTTTAAAGCTTCCTACCCCTTAAAAAGCGTTTAGGCTATATTCGTCATTATAAGCAGCAGCTAGTCAGACAGCGTGCAGAAACATAGATGCGCGTATAGCTCTACAAAAGCGTAGGGGGTTGTTCGCTACTTCTCAAAACGATGAATTATGACATAGTGTGTACTTCGCACAAGTTCTTTTTTTCTCTCTTCCGAGTTTATATTACCAATCTGTAATGGCTAAACATTTCATTTTCAACCTTTTTCCTTCAGTAAGTGCATTAGTTTCCTAAGCAAGGCACCGTCTGATTCATGGACTATCCTCCGGAGTGGGTTGCGCCAAGATACTGAGAAACCATTCCAACCAACCAACTTGCCGTAGGCGCTCCAGTAGAGTTCAGAAAGGTCAGTGTCACGCTAAGAGATGTTTCTTCGCTCACAGCGCGTCTGAGGTGCCCACAAGAAGCAAGGCATGGCCAGCGAACCACTGGGTGATGCGGATGACGCCCGATCACACTATTGCATTGGATTCTCAAAGGCGAAGTTTAAGCGTCCCTCTAGTTTTTCCTTTATGAGGGTGCTCGTGCCGCTGGCAAAGTATATTTCACACATAAAAACGAAGTAGATCGGAGCGACTCGTAATAACGAGCGTTAAACGATGGTCAACATTTGCACACAGGTCCGAGCATGACGATCGACACTGCGTGTTCATCAGCGATGGTGGCTGTGAACGAGGCCCTACTCGCAATCCGCTCCGGACGCTGCGATGCGGTTATCGTGGGAGCGGCGAATCTCAACATGGATCCTCACATTGCACTGAACTTCAGAAACCTGGGTGTCCTCTCGGACGACGGGAAGTGCAAGGCTTTTGACTCAAGTGGTGAGCTGTTCGTCAAGCGTTCCTTGACTCGACGCTGCTCTTCGGCACTGTGCAACGCGTTGCCTCTCCTCGACTTAACTGCAGAAGCAATCGCAGCGCTTCTCGGTGCGCTGCAACGACTTCTACAAGAAAGCCTACATAGATCACAGTAATGAGCCTCCACCCGTGGGTGAAGGGCTTTCCCGGTGACCTCTAGTTGAACCTATCCTATGTGAGCCGATACCGTTTTATCCCAGCCATCTACCTATTTTAGTCACTCGATCTAACTCGCGGCCTTCCACGACTGCGTCCCAATCCTTATGGAACAATTCCATTCCTCTAATTTACCACTTGTTCTCTGTCCTACCCAAAGCCTGACCTGCACAGGTTTCGATCTTTCTCCTAATGTCAACTGCATTATCCGCTACCCCGCTCTGCTCCCTGAGCTCTAAATGTTAGGCTTTCCAACGTCCGTTCTATTGCACGCTACGCGATCTCTAAAATTCAGTAATAGCCTGGGAATTATACATAGACTTCGCCTGCAGTCAGTGGCAGTCTAAGGCAGCTGTCATATGAGGCTGAGAGGAAAGGGATTGACTTGTTTTAAAATAAAAGTGGCCCTATTTTCTACATCGCATGAGCGAGCATGGCTCAGTGCTACACTGATGAGGTTAAGAAAAAATTGCTATAATCAGAACACGGCATACGAGGTTATAACCAACCTACGGAGCGGAACTCGCATCAGACTAGGCAAGCTACCAAATGCCGAAAGATCTCTTTCCTCCGCGGCTTTGAGCATCGCTTCAAACAACAGTTCAGAGAAGTGCACGGTGCACCTGTCCTGCTCTTGAAGGAGCGAAAGATTGCCGATGATCATGTAGAAGACGCATGTGCTCATTTACCGTACTTACTCGAATCTAAGCCGATGTTTTTTTTTTCGAAGAAATGACGTGCGAAAGTGTGGAGGGGTTGGCTTAGTTCGAGTACAATAACTAATTTTTTGTCGGGCCTTGCAAATTTCGGGGGTCGGCCTATATTCGAGTAAATATGGTATGTGCTGAAAGCAGTAAAACATAACCGGTGCTTTAACATCAGTAGCAAGCTCATATTAAACTACAATTATTCTCGAACACTTGCATCAATAAGAATGCTGCTATTCCCTAAGTTTAAGGAAGGGGTGTTCTTGATACTACCCAGTGAACCACCTTCGTTCCCATGTGTTATAGCCACAAGAAGGTTAAGAAGTAGCGTTGCACGTGATTAGTCATTACTAATTGTCACGCCAATAATGCAATAACACTTCTCAAACGACAGGGTACTTACGTCACGAAGGCGAAAGAATGAAACTTAGCCAAACACATGCCCTACTCATCATTGCACCACTGGCTGATCGGCTGTCCTTGCAGCGCAATTAGACACTGGTGCCGCAGATCCGTGCAGTACTTATTGTGGGAAACCACTGCACCACTGGCTGATCGGCCGTCCTTGCAGCGCAAATAGACACTGGTGCCGCAGATCCGTGCAGTACTTATTGTGGGAAACGCTATGCCTATATCACTGCGACAACCACCACCTGCGCGAGTCATCTACGTTGGCGGTGTTCAGGGGCGCTGATCTCAACAATATATGCATAGCCGAGTGGCCACGCCATCGTCGCTTCAGTGACACACACACACACACACACACACATACATACATATATATATATATATATATATATATATATATATATATATATATATATATATATATATATATATATATATATATTATATGGGTTATTCCATGCCAAGTGTCCCAGACGTGGCGCTCGCACATCGCAGATTTTGCTCATAAAATTTGTGCCTTTTTCCTGTTTCACATAGTGTATTGTGGCAAAACATTTTTGCTCGAAAAAAAATTTAACGACCATGTCGCGCCCCCTCGAATTTCGCTTGTATTTGTTAAACCGTGCTTTATAGAAAAATGTGTATAAAATCATTTTTTTTGTCTGTTGAGCTCCGAAACCACGCTTGCGCCATCGCAGAGGTTCTGTTTAGTTGTCCTATTTTTTAATTCCGAAAATTTTGTGTTTCACTACCACCTACGTATCTTCAAAGAACTACGAAAATGTTCAAAGTTCGTGATTTTTTCTTGAGCTATCTGGAACTCTCCCTCACCAATATAAATAATAGCATGATTTTCAGGAAAGTTTATTTTAGTACAAAAATGTTTAGGGGTAAAATAGACTTCAAATCTTCCCGAAAAAATTGTGAAATTAGAGAAAATATGCGATTTGTCGCATGTTTTACCGTATTTCTCATACTGATGCTCTCCAAGTAAAAATCCTCGTCATGCGGCGTTTGATAGTAGACTACATCGTTAAGTAATGAAGGAAGTCGAATCAAAACATTTTTTTTGTTTTAAGGAAGAAAATAATTTTTGAATTTAGCCCTCCGAACGCGTCCTGCATTTCTTTTTGCGTGGTCACCCTCGCAGCTGACACTCGTCACAGGCAGAGGCAAGATGCGAGATGTATGTCAGTGACTCTTGAGTAGTCGAAAGTCTTGTCGCGTTGATGTCAGGGCGACGAGTAATGAATTCGCGTTATAATGGGAGCTTGCTTGGCGGGCCCAATGGTAAGTATGGACGCCCATACGTATGGACCCAATTCAAAAATTATTTTCTTCCTTAAAACAAAAATGATTTGATTAGACTTTCTTCATTAGTTAACGATGTAGTCTACTATCAAACGCCGCCTGACGAGGATTTTTACTTGGACCGCATCAGTATGAAAAATACTGTCAAACATGCGGCAAATCGCATATTTTCTCTAATTTCGCAATTTTTTTGGGGAAGATTTGAAGTTTATTTTACCCCTAAACATTTTTGTACGAAAACACACTTTCCTGAAAATCATACTATTATTTATATTGGTTAGGGAGAGTTCCAGATAGCTCAAGGAAAAATCACGAACTTTGAACATTTTTGTAGTATTTGAAGATACGTAGCTGGTAGTGAAATACAAAATTTTCGGAATTAAAGAATAGGACAACTAAACAACCTCTGCGATGGCGCAAGCGTGGTTTCGAAGGTCAACGCACAAAAAATGAATTTTATACACATTTTTCTATAAGGCACGGTTTAACAAATACAAGCGAAATTCGAGGCGGCGCCATGATCGTGAAAATTTTTTGTAATGTTTTACGAAGTAAGGCTAGCAGCTTGCTCTTTTGGATGCGATCACGCGTAACCCAAGAAAACGCTGGTTTAAGGGAATACGCCCGATCCAGTGATTGAGCTATGTTCGTGCTGTCAGTCCTCTAAGCGCGAAGTAAGCCTTGAGAGCAAAGCAAGGTTACGGGCCATCTCCTGATGGGTGTCTAGGTACCGCGCCCATTCGCGACCGCGTCCTTATGAGCGATGTTCCCAGTTGCTGCTGGAGCGAAGCAGCACCACCAACGCCTCCTCTCCTCTCAGCGAAATACGGCCGGGCCGTTTCCCCTCTGCTTGAGGAGCCATCAGCTGCAGGCCTTTTACCTGGGGTGATGTTATGGCATGCGCCCTCCGTGCGACGGAGATGGCTAGCTCGTTTCACCTCCGCCTCAGCCGCCTTCATCCCCAGCGTTTGAATGCTTTGACTCGGTCGCAGAACATACGATGCACAGGCCTATAATATCGATTTTGACGTTATATGGAAAAGTAGGTGACAGCGACGGCTAAACCCGCGGGCAGTGTAAATATAATTGCTAACCCAATAAAAAAACAAAATACATGAATTGTGGGATAGACAATTGCGCGCGCGCCGCTCTTCGAGCTCTTCAAAGCGAGGTTTGAAGGATGCATGGCTGCGTTACTTTTTTATTGCGATAGAAATTATATGAACACTCTCGGCGAATTTTTTGCTGTCGCCGTCATGTCCCGGGTATGTATATATAGGTATGTATAAATAAAAGCCAAAAATAAGAATATTTCTGAAGAAAACAATTCCGAAGTGATCGACCGTGACTTCGAACCCGCGAAGCCTATCTCCGCAGCTCGCTGTCTTAGACAATTACACCATGCCTTATCCGTTCTCCATGATACTAATGAAAGAATAACAGCGCACTCGGCGTTGGGTGAACCGCGCGGGACGCCACACGTGGCGCAACAAAATATGCGAGCCGCGGGCCATGCTGCATCGTTGTCCGCGATGTTGCCCGCGCTGTGTTTGCGTCGTATCGCTGGCAACCCACGCTAGTTTTCCATTTTGCGGTTGTAGCGCCGCACCACTCGTGGCCAGTCGAGCAGGGAAAAAGAAGGGCGTCCCCTGGCTCGTGGTGGCGCGAGCTAGTGCGAACGCTGTGGCTCTTGTAGGCTTATGCCACAAGAGGGAAGACACGAGACGGTTGAACAAGAATCACAGTATATACGTTACACCGCAATCAGAATCCAGAGGCTAAAGTTACAGGGCAAACGCACAAGACACACAAGAAGAAAAGAAACGTACGACACAAGCGCTGACTAAATATTTTATTCTTATATACGCCATCGCATATATAAGCCGAACGCAACCTAACCGCACATGCGCACAGAACAATAGCTCTAAAAGAAAACGGGTAACAAGGACGATAGTGAATTAGGTACGCGAGGACATGAAATCATTATTGGATGGGTGCAGGGACAAAAAAATGTCAAGAAGAAGTAAGAAGGACAAAGCGCGTTTGCGCTGTAATTTTAGACTCAGGTGTTTGCACCAACTAGAGCCAAGTGAAGTTTATTCTTAGTGAATATAATCGACACGCGCAGGGAACGCGAGCCGTGGCTTCACGTACCACTTCCAAGAGCCGTCTTTTTTTTCTGTTGAGGACGCGTGCTCTGCGGTGTTGTTTGTCACCCAAATGAGGGCTCTGCAGGTTGTTGAGACAACGGGAGTGCAAGATTTCCCGAGAAGCTTAAGTTCTGCGCATGCATCTTGGCGGCTCGCAAATTGCTTAGGTCTCGAATTCTAAAGCTGTTTAGTGTTTCGGCTTTGACTTGAACTTTGACTTACAGGGCGTGGTTGACCGTGCTCGCGCGATTATCTCTTGAGGCGGAGTTTTGTACATCTTGTGTTTTCACCGCGAAGATTGCGTTGGAGCTACTGACCAGACGAAGGTCACTTTGCTCGCTGCAGCGGCCGCGTTTGCGAAAGGACTGATCTGCTAGCCAGAAGAGCCAAAGTAGGGGTGAGTTGAAGTGACATCTGTGATAGCTCATACTGTCATATGTATTATACATGTGCGTGCGCTCTTTTCGTGCCCCTTTGTGCTTGAGCAGCGCGCAGCGAGTGTCGAGCTATGACAGTTCGCACTCGCCTTGTGCGTTTTCTTTTCCTGCGTCATTTGCGCTTGAGAAGCACGCAGCAAGTTTCTAACTGCTTGCTGTTCTTCCTGTGATATTCCAATTTCTTTCTATCGCATTAATTGCTTCGCCCTTGAGGCGAAACTGATTTTTTATTAATAGCGGCAGCTTAGTGCGTACAGCTTTTCACTTTTTTGGTGTGTATGGTTGCGGAATGCCTAGATCTATTTTCGCAGGCAAAACAAAAGGAAGCACGCAAATTTCACCACGAGAAAAAAGCTTTAATATGAGGTTATCTGAGGCAGCCTACAAGCTGGCGCAACATCATCGCCACCACCACCACCTTAATCAAAAGTTGAAAGTGTGACCAGTGAAAACACAAGAGAACTCACATGGTCCCTTATGTATGTGCCTAAGAGGACTCGAATGGGATATTCATCCGATATCACTACTTTATCACCCTCATCATTGATGCTTCAGAGGTCACGTAATAAGCGACACACTTTATGATGTCGCGGCTGATGACAGTGACTAATTCAAGCTGGACCCCTTGAAGTGGTGTCGCAGAATGGGCTCTTGACATGGTGTGACGCAGGGTTCAACTTTATGTTTCCGCCAAGTATTATGCCATGTGTTAAGCAACTTTGTGCCGGACATGGTGACTATACGCCACTTTTCTAAAGTGCTTTGAAGCCTTGCCGCGGCTCTGTGGTAGAATGCTTCACTGCCACGTGAAATATCTGGATTGGATTCCGAATGGCATGTTGGTCTCCATTTTATTTTACAGCGCAGGCTGTTATGAGCTGACAATAATAACTGATTTTGGTAGCGTAGTTGTCTGCCGCCGCCGTTACTGGTGTCGGTAGGCGTTGTCACTCACAATGAGAAAACAATTCAGGATCGGGCGGGATTTGGACCCGGACCCTCTGCGGGCCAGTCATGTATTCTACCAAAGTGCCAAGCCGGTCCTTGACACTCCTTCACAAAAAGACCCTCTACAAGCGTCATGCCGGCAGGAAATCATGTTGACATATGTAATATAGAGTTATAACCGAGTAAAATAACCCCAGGCATCGTACAATGCGAATTCCATAAAGAGTGGGTGGTTTAAAGCTACCCAGTCATCACAAAGGGCTCAGCCATAATTATTAATCAGCAAAGCGCACATAATGCCTTAGAGACGCCTGATGGGTACCTCGCTTCTCCACAGAATGATGAATAAGGGCACTATGGGTATTTACCGACTTGGCAAATTACCGTTATTCGTGGGATAGTGCGCACCTTGCAACTGTACTTGCCGTAGTCGCCACAAGGGCGCTTAGATGGGGCTCTAGACAGGACGCTGCGCCAGCCTCCGCACTATATATATATATATATATATATATATATATATATATATATATATATATATATATATATATATATATATATATGTATATATATATATATATATATGTATATATATATATATATATATATATATATATATATATATATATATATATATATACATATATATATATATATATATATATATATATATATATATATATATATATATATTGTTACGCGCGAAGGCGACTGAGACGTTACAGCTGAAGGGCCGTTTATTAGGTCTCGAAGGTGAGCGCAGGAGCGGCCAACAGGTTGTCACCCTCAGCGTCGTCGTCTTCTCTCTAGCTGCAGCGCGGGGCGGCCAGCACGTTCACTCTTCTTCGTTGTCGTCGCACGTACGCGCAACATTCCTCTCCACGCAGACGAAGCCCGCCGGGCGAGTTCATTGATTCATCTTGGTGTGCACAACTTCAGGCGAGCGACATGAACGGCTTGGGTTTTAGCAGTTCTACCACTTTTCGTGAGGCGGGCTACTATGTACGTGACCTCCGTGAGTTTCTTAATGACAACAAACGGTCCGTCATATGTGGCCAAGAACTTTTGGCATAACCCTCGTCTCCGTACCGGAGTCCATAGCCACACTAAATCGCCGGGACGATAAGTTGCAGGACGATGGCGGATATCGTAGCGTGCTTTGGATTTGTCTTGCGATGCCACAGTGCGTAGACGAGCAATACGACGTGCCTCTTCCGCAAGGCAGAGCGTTTCGGCGACAGAGATGTTTTCGTGCGTAGAGAAAGGCAAAACTGTGTCGAGTGTGTGCCGTGGCGGGCGTGCATACATCAAGAAGAAAGGACTATAACCAGTTGTCTCGTGCTTAGCGGTGTTGAACGCGTACGTTATGAATGGTAGCACGTCATCCCAGTTCTTGTGGTCGGACGAGACATACATAGAGAGCATGTTTACAATTGTTCGATTGGTGCGCTCCGTGAGCCCATTCGTTTGCGGGTGGTATGGAGACGAGTGACGCAGGTGGGACTCACACAGTCGAAGCAGCTCCTCTACGATATCCGCCGTAAATTGTCGTCCACGATCACTGATGATCACCTGAGGTGGGCCATGTCGGAGGATAACGTGTTGCAACAGGAACACCGAGACGTCGATGGCAGTTGCGGAGGGCACGGCTGCCGTCTCGCAGTAGCGTGTGAGGTAATCGACACATACAATTACCCAGCGATTGCCGTGCGCTGATTTTGGAAAAGGGCCCACGAGGTCAATGCCCACTTGTTGGAAAGGTGTGCTTGGAGGTGGCACCGGCTGTAGGAGACCAGCCGGAGCAGAAGATGGGCGTTTGTGGCGCTGACACTGCGTGCAACTGGCCACATACACCTCGATAGACTGTCGCATTCCAGGCCAATAAAAGCGTTCCTTAGTGCGGTAGAGTGTCCGCGCAGAACCTAGATGTCCGGACGTAGGATCGTCGTGCATAGCACTTAGAATCGCTGGCCGAAGGCTTTCCGGCACCACCAGAAGGAAACGTGCGCCAGTGCTGGAAAAGTTCTTCTTATACAAAAGTCCATCGCGTACACAAAAACTGCGTGCTGTAGGAGCTGCGAAGAGCAGTGCTAATTTAGTGTCCTTTCGCTGTTCGTCCTTGAAAGTGCTGAGGTCTGGAAATTTCGGCGACACGGAAGCTACAAGGTGGTCGAAATCATCGGCGTCACACTCGGTATTGCTGAGTGGCATACGTGAAAGGCAGTCCGCATCGGCGTGTCGTCGACCACTCTTATACGAGACGGTGAAGCTATATTCTTGGAGCCGAAGCGCCCAGCGTGCTAGACGGCCACAAGGGTCACGAAGGTTCACAAGCCAACACAATGAGTGGTGGTCGGTGACGACTGTGAATGGGCGCCCATACAGGTAAGACCGAAACCGCTGAATCGCAAACACTACCGCGAGGCATTCTTGTTCTGTAACAGTGTAATTCTGCTCTGGCCTACTCAGGGAGCGACTTGCGTATGCGATCACGTGTTCGCAGTTACCGTAGCGTTGAACTAGGACGGCGCCAATTCCTATGCCACTGGCATCTGTGTGAAGTTCTGTCGGAGCTGAAGGGTTGAAGTGTTGAAGAACAGGCCGTGACGTCAGGAGGAACTTCAGTTGACGAAAAGAGGAGTCGCACTCCGGAGTCCACTCAAAGGGAATGTTCTTTCGTAGCAGACATGTCAGTGGATACGCGACGTCGGCAAACTTAGGTATAAAGCGACGAAAATAGGAGCAAAGCCCAAGAAAACTACGGAGCTCCTTAACAGAGCGCGGTGCACTGACCGCTTCAACGGCTGCTGTCTTCTGGGGATCTGGGCGGATGCCATCCTGATCGACGAGGTGTCCGAGCACGAGGGTTTGGCGGTCTCCGAAGTGGCACTTCTTTGAGTTTAGAACAAGGCCAGCGTTTACAGTTCAGTACAATATCCAGACGTGAATTGTGTTCGCTGAAGGTGCGGCCAAAGATGACGACGTCGTCGAGATAGCACATGCAGATGTTCCATTTCAAGCCGCGAAGGATAGTGTCCATAAATCTCTCGAAAGTCGCCGGAGCGTTGCACAGCCCAAATGGCATCACGTTGAATTCAAAAAGGCCGTCAGGGGTTACAAAGGCAGTCTTATCCTTATCCTCAGGATGCATCGGAATTTGCCAGTAGCCGGATCTTAAGTCTACGGAGGAAAAGTAGAGGCCGAATGAAGGCAGTCGATGGCATCATCAATACGGGGAAGTGGGTACACGTCCTTTTTTGTTACTGCATTCAATCGGCGATAGTCGACGCAAAATCGCCAAGATCCATCTTTCTTTTTAACAAGAATCACTGGAGCTGCCCATGGACTCGCCGACTCTTGTATGACTCCTTTTTTCATCATTTCTTGCACCTGCTCGTTAATAATCTGACGCTCCGTTGGTGAAACGCGGTATGGCTTCTGTCTAATCGGATTTGCCGAACCCGTGTTGATAGTATGACGTGTCCGAGAAGCAGGGATCGAGGGCACTTTGTCCTTCTGCGCAAAGTCGAATACAGAGACGTGCTTCGAAAGCACGTCCACCAACGTTCGGCGTTCACTCGTACTCAGCGACTTATTCACCATTGACAGAAGAGCCGTTTCGGAACTGTGACTGCGATATCCTTCCGGCACATCTGTAAGCTCCGTCACCGATAAGGCCGCGTGTTTTCCGCTAACGACGGCTAACTTCAGACCATCGGGAAGCATGACCGGCTCCGTGGAACAATTGACAGTCCATAAGCCAGCGCGTCCGCCTTTGATCGACACCACACAATGTGGAACCAGGACATTCTTCTTCATACAGTTGATGTGCATTGGTTCAACGTTGGCATCAAAGCTGGTGGAATGGCTGCCGCAGCAAACAACAGGAACACGAACGGTTGATGATGGAGGTATGATAGTGTCGCCACAGACACACAATGCCGTCTCGCCCTCCGCAGGGTTTTCCAGGAGTGCTGACGGTACGTGTCCACTTAAGAATATCGTCCCTTCGCGGCAGTCGACAGTGGCACCACACTCCCGCAAAAAGTCCATACCCAAAATAACATCATGTGTCGCCCGGGGAATAATCACGAACTCCGTCGTAATAACGTGGCCTCCCAGAAACACGTCAGCACTACACACACCAACAGCCTGCAGCGGCTCACCACTCACTCCGCAAAACTTCGACGCTTCATCCCACTTAAATACAACCTTTCGTCCCAGCGTATTTTTAAAACAAGCACTCATGACCGAAATTGTTGCCCCCGTGTCTACCAAAGCCATCACAGGCACCTCGTCAACAAAAACACGCACTTTGTTCTTGAGAATTAACACAGGAGGTATTTCTCGCATTAGCACATCTACGGCGACCTCACCTCCATCGGCCGCGCTTGCTAGTTTTCCGATGGCAAAGGAGACGTGGTGCGACGCAGCGGTGAGGGTGAACGGGGAGCGCGAGGACGTGGTGGTGGCGTCAAACTCCTGTCAGATGTCGGGGAGCGATTCCGGAAGCTGCGTGCCCAATAATCGTCGCTAGGCGGAAGGTGTGTTGCTCGCGGGACGTCGTGAGGTCGTTCGGAAGGTCGTGTAAATTGCGGCGGTGGGCCATACCGTGGAGCTACGCGACGGTTACAAAACCGCGAGATGTGTCCTGGTACACCGCAGGAGTAGCAGACTGGGAGAGGTCGAAACCTTGATTGTTCTTCGATGAACCGAGCATCATCTTCTCTGGTGTAGTGGGCCGGTTCGTCTCGTACATCATAGCGATAGATGTCGCGTCGCGAGGAAGGCGGACGCTGAGCGCGTCGGTCATAGCTGGGAGCTGGAAAGCGTGAGGTCCTTCTTGACTGTGGGGCTGCGTTGTACTCTACAGCCGCTGCGCTAACCGCCGGTTGCCAAGGGGCCGGAGGGGTCGGAGCAGTCACAGCCTCCCGTGGCACATGGACGGAATGGTGGTCCACTGCTGAACGTGACAGCTCTTCATAGCGGGAAAGTTCTTCGCGGACAATCTGTCGGATCGTCGAAGACAGGTCTTGGCAGGAGCTCGTGTCGACGCTTGCAACCGTCGTAACGTTTGTCAGCCGGCCAAACTTTGGAGCAATCCTGCGCATTTTTAGCTGTTCAAATGTACGGCAATGCCGAATGACCTCGGTCACAGAGCTCAGGTTTTCTTTTCCGATGAGGAAATTATAGACATCCTCGGCAATGCCTTTCAGCAAATGGCCGACTTTCTCTTCCTCTGACATTTGAGCATTGACCACCTTGCACAGCTTCAGCACATCTTCAATATACGTGGTGATTGTCTCACCTGGTAGCTGTGCGCGTTGCGACAGTGTCTGCTCCGCACGCTTCCCTTTGACGCCTGAGTCGCCGAAACACGCCTTTAGCTCTTGAACAAAACGGTCCCACGTCGTCAGCGTGTCCTCGTGGTTCTCGTACCACACGAGCGCAGTGTCGGTAAGGCAGAAGACCACATTGGTGAGCTGAGCGGCGGCATCCCAGCCGTTGGACTTGCTCACTCGCTTGTACTGGACGAGCCACGCGTCAACATCTTCTCCCGATTTTCCTCCGAAGGGCGGTGTAACTCGATAGTACTGGAGTGGACCGCAAGGCGCAGCCCTGGGGGCGTCACCTTCTTCGGGCATGTCGGACACGGTTGTGGCAGATGGCGGGAGGCCGGCAAGTCGACGGCTTCGACGAAGGTGTAGCAATGGTGGTTCCGTCGTTGCAAACGCGTACCCCGCACCTCCACCACTCTGTTACGCGCGAAGGCGACTGAGACGTTACAGCTGAAGGGCCGTTTATTAGGTCTCGAAGGTGAGCGCAGGAGCGGCCAACAGGTTGTCACCCTCAGCGTCGTCGTCTTCTCTCTAGCTGCAGCGCGGGGCGGCCAGCACGTTCACTCTTCTTCGTTGTCCTCGCAGGTACGCGCAACAATATATATATATATATATATATATATATATATATATATATATATATATATATATATATATGTGTGTGTGTATATATATATATATATATTATATTGTGATGAACCAGACAGAGACAACCCCCGTTTCTCGGGCAAGCTGTTCTAATCTCTGAACCTCTTCTTCCTCCGCCTCGATCAGCTCCCCGCGCGCTAGAACCTCGATGCCGCTCTTAGTCATCACATTCGGCCATGACTGCGAGAGCGTGGAGCTGTCGACAATGTTTCTGGTGGGCGGGGTTGGCTGCTTCGTGGTGGTCGGCTCCGACCACACTGCAACATGAACTGGGGATCTGGGAGAAGCGCCTCCGGTGGGCGATACTGGCTTCCTCGCGCTGGTCGGTCCAGGCCACGCGGCGACTTGGCTTGAGAAGCTGCCTCATTGTGCTCTGGCGGGCTACCCTGGTGCATATAATATGGTCGTATGTAGTCCGCACGTTTATCCCATCGCAGTTGGGAGAACAGGGCAGGGCGTGGTGCGCCCTGTGACGCCACTTGCTGCACCGAACCAGCGTGCTTTTGCAGGGGTTCGAGGGGCGTCTAGGTGTTTTACTGGACGTATGTGGCAACGTGAAGCTCAGTTCACGCGTTTACCTGCGACGCCGCTTGTGTTTTTGCAGCGTTGTCGCTGTGGAGTACCACCCCGCCGTTACAACAGCAGAAGATTTGTGCTGCACAGGCAGCTCGATTTCCGCCGTGTCAGACACACTGGCGGCTTCTGGAGAGACGTTTCGCAGCAAGTTGGAAACATCCTGACGTTCTGAGAGTGCATGCGGTGAGGTACGCAGATCCGCCTTCGACTGGTCAGATAGGATCTCGTTTGAATCTACGGAAAAGTACGGCTCGTTGCATGGCAGAGCGTCCAGTACTGCAAGTGCCGGTGCATCCAAGCGCTGAAGCGATGACGAGCATGGGGGTGGCTTTTACGACAGATGTGGACGGAAAACGATCTCGGCCACCGGCAGTGATGTTACGGCGTTGGATACCGACGCCGAGTCCGTGACCAGAGGTAGTAGGCTTGGTCTCAGTTGTGTGTTTATCCCAGGGCAGGTTGAGACAGTGTCTGCAGGTGAGCTGCAACGCGCAGTTCCAGACGCGAGGTGGTGCCCCTTCACAGCTCCATCCTCGGTAGCGGTGAGGTTGGACTGGGTGGTGGCAGCGAGGTGGTAGTCCATCGGTCCAAAGGCAGCTATGAGCCTGGTGCTCCACTCGGCCCAGGATTGCTGCCTCACGCCTTCGTACCTGTGTGACGCCGCGGTACCATTTTGAAAGCGGTCTATGGCCACGGACCACTTCTGCTGATCCGTCCAGCACTCGCGAGCTCCGAAGGCGTTGATGGTGGCGACCCACTTGACGGAAGCCGTGGAACCTTCTGGAAGCCGTGGAACTCCGGTAATTCGCTGAAAGCCGGCGATGGTGGTACGGCAGGCGAAAATCCGGAGTATGCCGACGCCCAGCAGCCCAGTTGGTTTGAGAGCAGCGTGAGAGTACGCCGCAACTCTCTGCGGTTCTCGGGTGGGCTGGCCTCAAGTTCTTGCGAGGCAGGTACATCCAACATGGCGCTGATAGCACTCAACGCCGGCAAGATGACAGGAAAAAAGCGTAGAGCTCGACGCTATCATGACATTGACCGTGACGCGGAGTCGGCGCTTCCGGGCCATCCGCACGCGGAGCCAACGGCGACGGCCGAGAAGGAGGTGGTCAGCGTGCTCACTGAGGCGGGATCCTTGCCAATGGTAGCTTGTTGAGCCCCCCTCAGCAGCTCAGGTACCAATGAAGACCTGAGCGAGAGGTTCTCGCAACGGGAAGCGTAAGCGGCATTCCCGGGCAACGGTAGGCCGTGCATTGTCTTGGCGGCGCCGGTGTAAGCGTGCCCTTGAGCCACCGAGGAGGTCTGGACGCCGTCCTAGGATGGTTTGATGGGTAGCTGTAGCAGCGGTCGGGCCGTGGTGTCCATAAGCGAGAAAGCGTGGACGGCGTTCTTAGGATGGAGAGACGCGCGCTGCCGACGTCCGCGATGACAGGTGGCTTCACCCTTACGGTTCAGGTCTCGTAGACTGCGCCATTGTAAGGAACCAGACTGAGACAACACCCGTTTCTCGTGCAAGCTGTTCTAATCTCTGAACCTCTTCTTCCTCCGCCTCGATCAGCTCCCCGCGCGCTAGAACCTCGATGCCACTCTTAATCGTCACAATATATATTGTTACGAGTCAGGAGGCGTTTAATGAGAACGCTCAGCGGCAGAGCACTGGATGGGGTGAGGCTACGGAAGCAGCAACAAAGTCCTCGTCGTCGTCTTCTCCTACCACTCCTTTTTCTCGCTCCAGAGGCGCCGTTACACTTCTCCTCGTGCAGACGAAGCCCGCCGGGTGAGTCAGGTGTCCTCTCGTTGTGTACATGGCTTTAGCCGGGCGACGTGCGTAACTTGAGTTCTTGGAGAACGTCGGCCGCTGGGTGTGAGGCGCGCTATCGTATAGTTTACCTCACTCAAGCGGTCGATGATGACAAACGGGCCAGCATAGTGCGCCAAGAACTTGGTGCATAGACCGCGCTTCCGTACTGGGGTCCACAACCACACAAAATCGCCAGGGACATAGCTCACAGGGAGGTGCTTACTGTCGTATCTGGCCTTTGACGTGGTCTGGGAAGCTAGCGTGCGGAGTCGCGCTAGTCGACGAGCTTCCTCAGCACGACAGAGAGTCTCAGCTACTGATAGGTTATCAGCGGTGGTCAAAGGAAGGATAGTGTCCAAAGCATAACGAGGTGGGCGCGCGTATAGAAGGAAGAATGGGCTATAGCATGTCGTTTCGTGTCTTGCTGTGTTGAACGCGTATGTTATAAACGGCAAAATCTCGTCCCAGTTCTTATGATTGGATGCCACGTACATTGAAATCATGTTCGTAAGGGTCCGGTTCGCACGCTCAGTAAGTCCGTTTGTTTGAGGATGGTAGGGTGTTGAATGTCGAAAAGTAGAAGCACACAAGCGTAGCAATTCCTTGACAACATCTGCAGTGAACTGGCGTCCACGGTCGCTGATTATCACTCGGGGCGGTCCGTGCCAGAGAATGACGGAATGTAACAAGAATAAAGAGACGGCAGCAGCAGTCGCAGAGGGGATGGCGGCCGTCTCGCAGTACCGAGTGACGTAATCGATGCACACGACTATCCAGCGGTTACCGGTGGAGGATCGTGGGAAAGGACCTAGAAGATCAATTCCCGCTTGCTCAAAAGGCGAGCACGCAGGCGGCACAGGCTGGAGTTGACCGGCGGGAGCTTTCGTGGGACGCTTGTGACGCTGACACCTCGTGCAGCTGGCGACATACTGCTCGGTAGTCTGGCGCATTCGCGGCTAATAAAAACGCTCTTTAGCTCTATACAGAGTCCGCGCTGATCCCAAGTGGCCGGAAGTGGGGTCATCATGCATGACACGTAATATAGAAGAACGGAGGCTTTCCGGTACCACTAACAGCAGTAAAGGCCCAGTTGCAGTGTAATTCTTATGTAGCATTCCATTGCAGACAGAGAACTGACGCGCTATCTGAGAATTTTGAACGGCAGAAAAGTATGGCTACAACTTTGGGTCCTTCAGCTGTTCAGCCTTGAACACGTCCACGTCGGGAAAGGCAGGATCAAGGGAAGAGAGGTAACGATCGAAGTTTTCTCCCTCGCAGTCTGTGGATTTTAGAGGTAGTCTTGAAAGGCAGTCAGCATCGGCATGGCGCCGGCAGGTCTTGTAAGATACAGTGAAGTCGTACTCTTGCAATGTGAGGGCCCAGCGCGCAAGTCGGCCAGATGGATCACGTAGGCTCACAAGCCAGCAGAGGGAGTGGTGGTCTGTGAGGATCGTGAAATGCCGTCCGTACAAGTATGACCGAAATCTTTGAACTGCGAAGATTACGGCAAAGCATTCCTGTTCGGTCACAGTATAGTCCGCTCCGGCTTGCTCAGCGAGCGGCTGGCATAAGCGATGACATGTTCTTTATCCTCAATGCGTTGAACGAGCACGGCACCGATGCCCACACCACTAGCGTCTGTGTGAACTTCCGTTGGGGCGGAGGGGTCAAAGTGCCGTAGAATCGGTTGTGACGTCAAGAGATGCTTCAGCTGTCGAAAAGAGGCGTCACATTCATCTGTCCAATGGAACGGTGCATCCCTTCGCAGGAGGCATGTCAGCGGATGAGCAACGTCAGCAAACCGATTAATAAAACGACGAAAGTATGAGCATAGTCCTAGGAAACTACGCAGCTCCTTCACAGACCGTGATGGCTGGAATTCTTTGACTGCCTTAGTCTTCTGCGGGTCAGGTCGGATACCATCTTTATCAACAAGGTGCCCTAAAACGAGTGCTTGCCGCTCACCAAAATGCCACTTCTTTGAATTGAGAACAAGCCCAGCGTTCTTAATACAAGCCAGCACAACATCGAGACGCTGATTGTGTTCGCTAAACGTTCGCCCAAAAATAACAACGTCGTCGAGGTAGCACATACAGATCTCCCATTTGAGGCTACGCAGGATGGTATCCATAAACCACTCGAAGGTTGCGGGGGCGTTACACAGACCGAATGGCATAACATTGAACTCATAGAGCCCATCGGCAGTCAAAAAAGCTTGTCTTTTCTTTGTTTACCGGATCCATCGGTATCTGCCAATAACCTGACCGCAAGTCAACGGAGGAAAAGTACGAGGCTGAGTGAAGGCAGTCAATAGCATCATCAATGCCAGGGAGGGGATAGACGTCTTTTTTAGTGACTGCATTGAGACGTCGATAGTCCACACAAAACCTCCAGGTGCCGTCTGTCTTTTTTACAAGTATCACTGGGGCCGCCCAAGGACTGCACAACTCCTGAATTACCCCCTTTTCCAACATTTCGCGAACTTGCTTATCGATTATCTTACGTTCTGCCGGGGAAACTCGATAAGGTTTTTGCCTTATCGGATGCGCTGTACCTGTGTTGATCTTGTGGCGTGTGCGAGACTCAGGGATCAGAAGCGGTTTGTCCTCTTGTGCAAAGTCGAACACAGATAGGTGCCGTGACAGGACGTCGACCAAGGTGCGGCACTCACGCGCACTCAATGACGTGTTAACAATGCCAAGTAGACGTGAGTCGGAAGGCCGTAGAGTGACCGCTTCGCCCGGAGGATCTCCATCTGTCAACGACGCCACCGTAGAAAGCTCGTCTGCTCGGAAGGTAGCGAGTTTCATTCCGTCCGGGAGTATGGCGGGCTCTGTGGAGTAGTTGACTGCCCACAAAGCAGATTTTCCGTTTTCCACTGGCACCAGGCAATGCGGAATGACGATGTTCTTTTTAGCACAGGCTGAATGAATGGGATCCACAGTGGCATCAAACGTGGCGTTTGTAGGGCTGGAGCAGGTCACTGGTACCCACACAACTGATAATACTGGCACGATGGTATCCTCAAAGACAGCAAAAGTACTTTCGTGGCCGGGGTTACTGTCCTCCGAAAGTTCAGAAGGAAGGCTGTCGGTTACTGACAACTCCCTAGTTCGACAATTAACTGTAGCTCCGCACTGCTTCAAAAAATCAATACCCAAAATTACGTCGTGGGTGCACCGAGAAATGATCACGAACTCGGTGGTGAAAAGTCTACCACCCCAGGATACGTCCACAGTACCCATTCCAACAGGAGACAATGATTCACCGCCCACTCTAAAAAACATTCCTGCTTGATTCCACCGAAACATCACTTTGCGGCGTAGCGCCCTCTTAAATACGAGACTCATTACCGAGACAGTCGTACCTGTGTCCACCAAAGCCATAGTAGGCACCCCATCGACACACACATGCACCTTGTTCCTTAACATAAAAACGGGAGGAGGTATATCTGTTGAACGCAATTTTCCAGCGACCTCACCCCCATCGGCCGCGCTGGTTAGTTTTCCGGCGGTGGCGACGGTACGCGCCGCCGTGGCGATGGAGAACGGCGCGGTCGAGGTCCTGATGGTGGCGTCAAGCTCCGGTCGGAGGCTGGTGAGGTGTTCCTGAAGCTCCGTTGTGCAAAATTATCCCTCGATGTCGTGTGGGCCGGCCATCGACTACCGGAGTGCCCGTCGTTGCGCCGAATACCAGCCGATGGTCGTTCATATCGAGATGACTGCCGGCGCTCACAGAACCGCGCTATGTGGCCAGGCACACCACAGTTGTAACACACCGGGGAAGGCGGTCGCTGCACACGCGTCTCGTCCAAGTAATCAGGCATATCTGGATATGGGGAATACGCAACACCTTCGGGCTCCGTGTCGTAACCAGTGGCCGGTCGACGATAGCGGCGGGGGAATCGAGGACGCGGTTGATAGTCGGACCTCAGAGAAGGTGGCGCCATGGGACGTGGCACTTCCGTGTGATAACGGACATCGGTAGCGTTCACGGACTGCCATGCTGGAACAGGGCCTGGCATGGAGGGATCTTGCGCTGAGCAGGCACTCGCGAAACGTGGCGGGGACGAGGTTAATTCTTCACGCCGAAGAAGCTCTTCGCGAACAATTTGGCGTATTGTTGAGGCAAGGTCCGAAGACGAGCTCACGTCAACAGTTGCTACAGTCGCCACGTTAGACAAACGGCCAAACTTGGTAGTTATTCGGCGCATCTTCAACGTTTCGAAGGTCCGACAATGCCGTATGACATCGGACACAGAGCTCAAGTTATCCTTGCCGATGAGGAAGTTGTACACGTCCTCAGCGATGCCTTTCAAGAGATGCCCAACCTTGTCTTCCTCTGACATACATGGGTTCACCGCCTTGCACAGCTTCAAGATCTCCTCAATATATGCGGTGCAAGTCTCACCAGAATGTTGAGCCCTCTGGGCGAGTGTGAACTCAGCACGCTTTTTCTTCGCGGCGGCGTCACTGAAGCAGCTTTTCAGTTCTTCAACAAAAATACTCCACGTCGTTAAGGCGTCCTCGTGATTCTCGTACCAGACGAGCGCGGTGTCGGTCAACGAGAATACCACATTTGTGAGCAGATCATTTGCGTTCCATTTGTTGCTCTTGCTCACCCGCTCGTAATGGGTCAGCCACTGGTCGACGTCTTCCCCAGCTTTTCCTCCGTAGGGCCGTGGCTGTCTGTAAGGCTGCGAAGGACAAGCAGGCGTTGATGTCGCAGCGTCAGCGTCAGTAGACATGTCAAGCTGCACTGGCGGAAGAACCGCAAGGCGACGACTGCGACGAAGACTTGGTGGAACAGCTTCCGTGGTTGGACGTACCCAGCACCTCGACCACGATGTTACGAGTCAGGAGGCGTTTATTGAGAACGCTCAGCGGCAGAGCACTGGATGGGGGGAGGCTACGGAAGCAGCAACAAAGTCCTCGTCGTCGTCTTCTCCTACCATGTCTTGAAATATACTGAGCATGTGCAGCGCAATGGTACGAAGACAAGAGAAGACACACAAACGACATAGACTGGCGCTGACTTCCAACTGATTTATTGAAAAGAACGAAGCCCGCTTTTATGCATGCGCACCTGTTAGCAACAACTCAAACGCATCATCAGGGACCATACAAAACCTGCATCTCTTTGTCGCTTAGATAAACACTTGGCGTACTTACACACCTGATACCAGATTTCTTAATGTGAGCTGCCTCGATTATTTCTCTTTCTGTTTTCGTTTTTGCATGCTTTATAAACGTCGCGCGATCAAAGTGCGGGGTGCATTTACACTTGTTGCAGTGATCTGCCAGATGTCCGCCTGATTCGTTTTTTACATTAAAAAATGCTCACGTGCTCTGATGTTGAAACATCGGCCCGTCTGCCCAATGTACTCTTTTCCACAGCTGAGTGGTATTTTATATACCACGTGAGTCACACAATCGGTGTAACGGTGAACATGCTTCTTCGTGCAGGATTTTTTCTTTTCTTTGGTGAGCATAGGGCAAATCTGGCCTAACTTACATGGCGCAGAAAACACCACTTTGACGCCATACCTTTCGGCAATCTTTTTGAGATTGTGCGAGAATCTATGGATGTATGGTATCACCTGCGGTCTTCGTTGATCTTTTTCTTTTTGCTGGTCAGGTTCCTTTTTCTTTATGCTCTGCAAAACTGATTCGCAGACAGCATTGACAAGGGACGACGGAAAGCCCGCAGCGTCTAAACGTCTCAACTGATTGTTCAGACTGTCTGAAGTGGTGTGTCGGCACTAGCTAAAAGCTGCCGACACACCACTTCAGACAGTCTGAACAATCAGTTGAGACGTTTAGACGCTGCGGGCTTTCCGTCGTCCCTTGTCAATGCTGTCTGCGAATCAGTTTTGCAGAGCATAAAGAAAAAGGAACCTGACCAGCAAAAAGAAAAAGATCAACGAAGACCGCAGGTGATACCATACATCCATAGATTCTCGCACAATCTCAAAAAGATTGCCGAAAGGTATGGCGTCAAAGTGGTGTTTTCTGCGCCATGTAAGTTAGGCCAGATTTGCCCTATGCTCACCAAAGAAAAGAAAAAATCCTGCACGAAGAAGCATGTTCACCGTTACACCGATTGTGTGACTCACGTGGTATATAAAATACCACTCAGCTGTGGAAAAGAGTACATTGGGCAGACGGGCCGATGTTTCAACATCAGAGCACGTGAGCATTTTTTGAATGTAAAAAACGAATCAGGCGGACATCTGGCAGATCACTGCAACAAGTGTAAATGCACCCCGCACTTTGATCGCGCGACGTTTATAAAGCATGCAAAACCGAAAACAGAAAGAGAAATAATCGAGGCAGCTCACATTAAGAAATCTGGTATCAGGTGTGTAAGTACGCCAAGTGTTTATCTAAGCGACAAAGAGATGCAGGTTTTGTATGGTCCCTGATGATGCGTTTGAGTTGTTGCTAACAGGTGCGCATGCATAAAAGCGGGCTTCGTGCTTTTCAATAAATCAGTTGGAAGTCAGCGCCAGTCTATGTCGTTTGTGTGTCTTCTCTTGTCTTCGTACCATTGCGCTGCACATACTCAGTATATTTCAAGACATGTACCAAGTCGCCCATCAACGGATCCTTCTCCTACCACTCCCCTTTCTCGCTCCAGAGGCGCCGTTACAATATATAAAAGTCACGAGGATTTTATTACCACACGCCACGTTTTTCTTCTTATGTGGCAATTTTAGGCTTTAGCCTAATTAGCTATATGTAATTAGTGATGAAAAAACACTTGCTTAGAGTACGCATAACTGCCGCTAATGCGCAGCTGGCATGATTTTCTAGAAAACTTACAGGTTTTTTTTTAAATGCCGGTCCAGTGAGCAGGTCACCTCGTGCATATTACTCAACAAATTGTCGAAGCATAATTTAGTGTTGATGAACTTTGAAGTCGTGTCTGGAGTGCTTGGTAAAGATACGTTTCACAGACAGCTAAACATGTCATGTTTTGCGTTTTTGTGCAGCCGATGGGTACGTTCGAAGTGAAGCGATTGGCTGCATGTTTCTGCAAAGGATTTCTGACGCCCGCCGTGTGTACGCCAAGGTGGTCAACGTCAATACCAGTACAGATGGTTACAAGCCCGAAGGTGAGGTTCTCGCCGTTATGACCTTCTGCTGTTCTTTTCCGTACACGTAGCGATGAAACTATTCGTGATTGATTTTATGGAGCT
This sequence comes from Rhipicephalus sanguineus, assembly GCF_013339695.2. Classification (NCBI taxonomy): domain Eukaryota; kingdom Metazoa; phylum Arthropoda; class Arachnida; order Ixodida; family Ixodidae; genus Rhipicephalus; species Rhipicephalus sanguineus. The sequence goes on from NC_051182.1 coordinate 57,886,704, forward strand.
TCCCTATTACATGAAATATGACCAAGACATATATCGGCAAATGAGTAAACCTGCGTTTTCATTCCTGACAAGCGCTTCATTTCTAGTGACAAACAAATAATTTAGTGCTGTTAACAAATAGTTCGTACGTTCGACTAGGGCAAACACTGAACTGTCTCGTTTAGAAAAATTCAGCGAGTTGCACTTTTACACTGCCCTGTTCATGTGCTGCCAGAGAGGTATTAATAATCACCTTGATGGTCTGTATTAAAAAGGCGAATATTGGTTTTCACTGTTCTTTACAAACTCTAACGTTCTCTGACGAATGCTATTCGCAGTCTCGAAAAAAACTCTTTGAGACCCACAGCTGCAATAGTTCTTTTGTAGGATTAAAGCGCTGTTGAAGTTTCTGTGAGCGACCCGCCTTGTTGAATGATTATGATGATGCTCCTGCGGACAACGTTACTAGATCCTGTCTATTGTGAAACTGCGCCTGGCAGCGGCGCGAAAATGTGACCCACTGCCGTATCCTCTGGTGAGGTGGCGGTGCCGCCGCGATTGGCCCTGTTGGCTATGGAAGCTTCGCAAGGCAGCAGCGCGCCACCGACAGAATGTCGCTTCTCTTTATCGCATTCTCTTTCGTTGTGCTGCTCTCCTTAGCACCAAGTATTCAATAAATAGCCTTTTAACTTTGTGCACTATGTAAAAACAGCTACAGGTTGAATGAATAGGACACTAAGGCTTTTCGTGCGAGGTATGTTCTTTTATGTACGCGTGTAACGGGCCGGTTACATAAAAATACAGAAGCGCCTTTGGCAATATTCACAAAAGACGCGCTTTCTTGTTTTTGCTACAGCTACCTTGTGACTGTGTTCTAGTCGACAATTCGTGTCCCTCGTGTAAAAAACGCCAGACCTGCGCGGAAAGCGTCGCACAGTCACAGCGAAAGCTGGAATAGCGGCATTTCTAGAGCCCGTTATAAAACCTCGTGGCTGTTAATAAAAGTACACTAGCAACGTACCTACTACGGCATAAATCATAACCTTTGTGAAATTCGGAAGCACCTACCACGACATTATTTATAATTCTGCGGAGAAGCGAGGTACCATCTTTGAGGCATTATGTGCACTTTGTTGATGCGACGGCTGATTAAGAATTATGGCTGAGCCATGTGTAGTGGGTTGGAAGCTTTAAATGACCCACTAGTTACGCAGTTCATGTTTTGTGACGCCCGGTCGTTATTTAACTGTCCCACCACGCTTTATAACAAACGTTAACCGGAGACACGGAGAGCGAGAGAGAGAATTAATTAACTTTATTGAGAGCCTAGGGAAATGGATCATGGGAGCCTTATGGCTTCCTTGGCAACCAGTAGAAGTGCACTTGCCAGGAACCCACTACGCTATAAATCATCATAATTTTTGTGAAGTAGGGAAGCAGTCACTAGGTAATTTTTTGTCATTCTGTGGAGAACCGTGGTACCCGCTAAGCACTTCTAAGGCATTATGTGCACTTTGTTGATGCTGTTGCTGATGACGATGAAGAATTATGGCAGAGGCATTTGTAATGGGTTGGAAGCATTCTACAACCAACTCATTGCGCAATTCGCATTGTGTGGCGCCTTGTTACAGAATTCAGATTGTGTGACGCCTGGTAGATGTTTTAGTCTTCTACCACGCTACGTTACATATGTTAATGCGGTTCCTTCCCGACATCAAGCCTGTATGGGGTCTTTTTGCAGAGCAGATTTCACGCACCGGCATGGCTCTGAGGTAGAACGCTGTGCTCCAACGCAGAGGACCCAGATTTGAACCTCCTTCCATCCTGGATTTTTTTCTTATTTAGTTTTTTTTTCTTATTTTGAGCGATAATATTTACGGACACTGGAGGCGGCGGTCAACTACGGCGCCAAAAACGGCCCTTCTTGTGACCTCATAACAGCTTTCGCTGTAAAATGCATCCGCATAACAATGAAACACTTCGCGCGTGAATGCCAACATATGGTCTTCACAGCCATGAAGAGGGAGGCAGCACCCCTCAAGATCATATAAAACTTTCCATAAGTCTCCGCAAAGGCGTACCTCATCCAGAAAAGCTGACACGCTTTTGTTAGCAGTCTTCATAAAGCCCTGCATTTTGTGCGTAGGGTGCTTTACGAACCTTGCTTGAAACTCCTGTTCTCAGTTAAGTAACTGTCGCAGCCAACTACTGGAATATCAGAGCTTATGTCCGTTATGCATAGATCACATGCTGTACCCTTTGTGACTTTGTTAATAACGTATCCAGACAGATAATAAACAACACACAATACAACAATAAACAACACTGCCCAACAATAGACAGACAATGACAGACAATAGACAGACAATAAACAACACTGTCCTCTACATTTCCTGTAGCATAAGTGCAAGTACGTTCTGGTGGGCTGCTAAGCTCCAGGCAACTTATTAATCTCGCCTCAATGAGATTGCGAATACTACGTTGTTTTGTCTTGTAGGCTTTTCTGGTCTCCTTGAATGTCTCGTTGACGCCGAAGAGTACAGGGCTCGCACACCTTCCACGCTTCCACGTAGCGCATTTTTAGTAGGTGTATACAGGCTCAAAAGTCAGCATATCGGTGTGAAGTACATTATAGCTGGACGGGACTCATCTCCACCGAACGGACGCACTAGTCCAAAGTGTCTCGAAAAAACATGAGTGAATTTGTTAGTCAATGGTGCGTTAAACGTGAATGCAGGCAACAAATGTGAACAGTCTGCATTACCTCCAGTGGATCTTGATTTCACTTTGCTGTCAAACCATAGAGCGCACGTTGACGCAGCAGATCATCGACAATGTCTACAGTCGACATCCGAGTAACTCGCAGCGACCCCGTCGTTTGTTGCGATGCAAAAATGTTCAGGTTCTTCTGACATACATTCTGTTCTGTCAAGTTTAGCAGTTCCAAAAAATATTTGATCACCTGCTATGATTAGTGTAATAAATGTCTCGCCCTCACAGACATTTTCATTATTCCTTTTTAAATACAACTAACCTAATAAAATGTGCACGAAATGCCAAATGAGGCGGTCTGCTGCATTATTTCGTCGTAGAATGCCTCCAAATGCTGCTGAAACTAGAAATACCACGAGTAAAAACAAAGTCAGAGGTAGGAAGGGCGCTGCACTTCCCGTAGCTATCACTATGCCCTTTCTTCTGGTTTTAAGGCCGATCAAACGCGAAAATTTGCCGTCGGCGGTGTCAAAACGAGTGATGCAAAAATCATTACGTGATGACGTCACCACATGCCGCCATCCTGACGTCACAGGTCCTCAATTTTTGTGAAGGCATCATGACGTAATAGGGACATCACGTAACGTGATAGCGTCAACACACGACGTTGTCGCTTTGCCTCACCTCCGTGATCGGCCCACAAATCACGGAGGCAGTACAAAACCAGGTGATGGACAGAAAGCTTGCAATGCCTCCAGTCTTGTAGGCAGTGAAACACCACGTTAGGCGCAAAAAGTTTTCAGAGGGGCGCGTAGAAGGATCAATACACCGACTGCGAAGAAAAAGAGGATGCCTTTCTCCTACGAGTCGCCTTAAAATAATGCGTAAGGGACTATTTTTTTTTCTTGTTTCATTGCCGTTCACTGGCATTGTACAACGCGATAATGTTTATAGCTTGCCCTACAAGCCACACATATGTTGCAATACCCGTAGTTCCTTCGAGTGGTGCCTGATTCCTCTGGCTGGCAGCTTTGTGTTCAGTGCATCAAACACGTCATTCAGCATCACGGTAAAAGCCTCTGTGCCTTCCGAGCCTTTCATGCCTGCTGCCTTGGCTTCTCGGTACACTCTAATGTCAATTGCCGTTCCGCGGCTAAACAGCTGTTAATAAAGAACATCTCAGTTAATCTATGTCAAAAAAACTTACTCAGCTATTTATATAAAACAGCATATAGTAATTGATAAAGACCTGCGTAGCTATTCTGACGCCCTGCTTGCGAAGATTTTCTGGGGAAACATGGGCTTTTGTCAGCTTTGGGACAACTCGCACGTGTTTATCCTTTTCTGCTTCATAAAGTGCAGTGTAGTGTAGTTGATTTCATGATCACCGGCCTGAAAGAAAGCATGAAAAGAAAAGCAATAAAACAAACAAAATCTTAAAACTCGATGCAGTGACTACGAATGTTCTTTCTTACATAGTTGTGCTTCAGTAGATGATTCCTGATGCACTTCATAATATGGGGAACATCACAGACGAAGTATATCTTCTGGGAGGGATCCGAAGGGTTCTCAATGTAGTGACTGCATATAACGTTCCAGACAGCCCAAAATGACTCCACATTGATCTATTGTTGCCGGTCCCGTCGCTGATTACAGCGAGCACCAAGACATTCTTCTTGCGCAACTCGAAGATGGCGCTCAGTACAACTTCCGAAAGGTTCCTTCCAGGCGATGCCTCTTTCGTTGCGAAACTTGCTATCGGCTGCACCTAGCCCTCGTAGAGCAGGACAAACATGAGGACTAGGGCGTGATCTGCGAGTTGACCTGGGTTTGGAGCTGTTTAGTCACCGTAGTCAACAAAACCATCCATTTTGCAAGAAGTTTTATTAAGTGCGACACCCTGCTTCAGTTTTATTTCATCAAGCAGTAACGCACCGTATTGTTTCAGGTGATCCTGGTCTTGTAAGTGTAACTTAATACGCTTCAAGGCAAATTCATTGACGCCGAACCTGCAAGGGATGCCACTGATTATTTGTTGCAAGTGTGCCTTGAAGGGAAGGGGCAACAGCTCCATGACAGAAATTAGGGTGCATGCTTTTGGACTTGATATCCGTAGAAAGGACAGGTCATTAGCCACTCATTGTCGTATCGCCTCCCTTTGTTGGCCTGAGCGCTCGATGTCATTAAAGCTGTCTTCAACAAGAGCTGCTGCTTTGCTGGGAGAACGTGGAGCGCACTGTCGATGTTCGCTTCAGTGACACTTCGGAGGGAGATGTTCATGACTGCAAGCTCATGCTTTAGGTTTTCTCTTTGAAGTGTTGCCCGAATTGCTTTGCGGCGCAATGGTTTGAAACAGATGCTTCTTTGCCTTGGTTTTCGCTGTTGGCGCTTTTTCATGTGGTCCGCAAACAGTTTAGTTAGCGTCTTACATTCTGGGCAGGTGGTCATTAAGCACACGGCAGTAGATGTCTTCCGTCTCCACGCCTTGCCGTCTTTTGTGGCAACCGTTGACGACTCGATTTCTGGATACAGGTTGGCAGGGATACCTCGGAACGGTTTCATTTGGTCAATGTAGCTGAGCAGACATTCCAGATCACGATGTGAAGTCATTTGACGGACGCATTTGTAGCATAGATGGTTGACGGTACAAGTGCGCCGTTCGCACGTAGTTAGCTGTCGCGGCGTTTTCAATGCAAGGAATAGCATTTTCCAGAACAAGTTTGAGCAGCACAACCGTATCACCAACTGCTTCCGCGAACCATCCTTCACTCTTTGACTCGCTCTAGCGGTGGTCGAAAGCTCCTCGAAGAGCAATGCAGGGCTTTCGATGGCAACCGTGTCGTCTGTGGAGCATACTCGTTCACCATGGTCAGAATCACTGGGCACTGCGTTTTCGTTTTCACCTCCATTTCGTTTCTTGCGGCGCTTAAAATCAAGAGCTGGCCGCACGGTGGGAAGCTTGCGCTTCTTTGAGGGCTTTGAAAAATATTTCGGGCAATTGGCAAAGAGACATGGTACAGCGTCTCCTCTTAGCGTCCACTTATCACGTGGTATGGTGACCACTTCACCATTGACGTTGTGGATGAAATATTTAACGAGGTCTTCTGGCGTGAAATGCAGGTGACACACGACACAAGAGCTGGTAAGCTCTTTGTCGAGCCTCGTAATGGCACACTGCCATTCGCGAAAACGTGAAGCAGTCTTCGGCGGCCTGAAAAAATGCCTCTTCTCGCTCGAAGATCGCACTCAGTCGTAGCCGCTCATGCAGCCGGTCAAAAAACACCGAGGCATATTTGCTCACAAGGCACGCGGCATTATCCTGGCGCATAGATAACCAACACAAGCAAGAAAAGCGCGCGATTCGGCGTCTCTGCCCGACGTTACTAGATCTAGTAACGTTGCGTCTGCCAGCGTTGCTCGAACCGCTCGCCCTCGGGCCGACAGCGCTGCGCGCGCCGCTCCGCGGGCGTGACAGAACGAGGTCAGGCGCCGCGGAGGAGTTTGAAAGTATCCAGTAACGTTGCCTGTGTGTGTGTGTGTGTGCGTGTGTGTGTGTGTGTGTGTGTGTGTGTGTGTGTGTGTGTGTGTGTGTGTGTGTGTGTGTGTACTTAACCCCTCTCTTATTGTCATCTTCCTTACCTTTCTCCCTTCCCTCACCCCTTTCCAATTGCATGGTATCAAACCGGGTATTTATTTTCTGGTGGGCATTCCTGCCTTTCCGCGTTGCATTTCTATCTCTCTTTTGTAGGTTCTCGACAAATTTTTGTTTTCTCGCAAATCGAAAAAAGTGGCTATGACTAAGTGAAGCCATCCGATTCTTTTTTTGTTGGACGAAGGGAAAATTCTTTTGCGCGAGACTAACGTTAGTGTCCGGTCCGGGGGACTTGGATAGCAAAATATATATTTTTCGGCGAAATTAAAGGGGGTCGGTGGACATGCACCGACGCTCTTATCTGAACACACGCTGTAGTTGTTTTTGCTCCAAAATATCGGCTTTGTTATTAATGCATGTGTTTTTGGTGTGTCACAGGTATACCATTCCCATCGACCACCGCACACGAGGAGCTACTTCGGGCAACATACACAGAAGCTAACGTGGACCCACGAAAAGTAGAGTATATTGAAGCCCACGGTACGGGAACGAAGGTTGGAGGTCCTCAAGAGTTGAACGCCATCAGCAAGGCCCTCTGTCCACCGGGACGCGAGACGCCTCTCAAAATTGGGTCAGTCAAGACCAACATGGGGCATGCAGAATGTGCTTGTGGTAAGAAAAGGCCACTTTGATAATATCATTATCGATTTATCGATTGTAAATGAGACGTTTTATTCACCCCTTCTCTACCTACATAAATATCAACCGTCAGCCACCTCGATACTTTTCTGTACAGGCACGTGCACCTGCAAATGTTTAAGGGGACGCTAAACGCAAATGAGACCTCATGCTAGAGTGAAAAATGAATGCTTTGGGGATCAGTGTTATGCGCTACAGAACTTTAGTAATTGAGAAGTTAGGGTAAATATCGGACATGATACACGCCACCAGTGGGACATGCTAGTAATACCGTGGTCACTCTCGCAAATATAGTGTCATTTCGAGCGAGTGCACCTACGCCCCCAGAACGTCATTTTGGCGGCGCCCTACTACACGAGAAAGGGAGGTGTACATTGGAAATGATGGTAATGACGATAGACACTTAAGTAGCACAACAGGTTGTTATTTCAGGCAATGTTTCTTAAGTAATATTGTATTACAGCTATGAGCAGCCCTTATAAATAAACTTTACGTACAAATGCAGCTGCTGCGACCATTGCCCAGCGCGTGCTAAGCATGCCTCTGGCGGTAGTGGCTGTAAACTACCTGAGAGCGAAAATAGTGGAGCAGCTTTTTGAGATACAGATGGTTCGATGCGTAGGAGTATTCCAAATAACGAAAACGATATTTCAACAAAGCTATGGACTCGGCCTCGGATAGTAACCTATTTATTCTCGAGCCACTGCTACGGAGGTTAGACACTCCGTCGCAACGAAGTGAGTTTGGCGAACGCACTCGCCGTCAAGTGCGCTTTGCAGCGTCACTAAGCGTTCCCGTGTGACAGCGTATGAATGACACTAGCAGCGAAGTGCACTCCCTCAAAGTGCACTTAAGTTGCCTCGTGTGACACGGTATTACTAGCCGCATGGCGTTGTACGCCACAAGTAAAGCTAATCGCTGGTACTCAAGCAATATCTGTGATAAAAATGGTCACTGCGGTGCTGTACAATACGGAATAAAGTGCAGCAGGTGCATTTCCGTTTAAGTCGAGGAAAGAGAACTTCAGGTTACTCTTGACACCGACGTGGGGGTTATATATGTAGCGTTTTCGCCGGGCTCTGCACCACTCCCGCTCGTAGCGTCTCTGTTTTATTTTGCTAGAGCGTACCACTAGGCGTGCTTTGATAGCTCACAAAACTCACTCTAACTGCAACTTCGACAACATGCCCCGTCCGTGTGAAGATGTTGGATACCTGAATTAAGTACGCCGCTTGACCAACACCAGCTGCAGCAGTGAAGGAACAAGCATCAATAAACCGCATCGCCTGCTGTCGGGTAATAAAGGGCGAGCATGCCAGATGCTAGGTCACAAGCTCCTTCCTAGCAGAATGGTTCGAACTACGCTAATGATCTGAGGACCAGCAAAACTTTATTCTCATCCAAACTAACCATTTTTCTGGCACGAAGAAATCAGTAAAAAATCTTCGGAATAATATTTTAACAGCCAACGTCGAACTGGCATTTGCCTCCAGTGCCCATTAATTGAGTGTCAAATCGCGTTGAAATGCAAATTCCCTTGTGAAGGGATAAAACACTTTTCCTAACAAAAAAATAGTTTGGAATTGCTCACGTTACTAAAACTTTCCGGCGCTACTTCCTTGCTCAATGTCTTTTAGTTCCACAACCGCTCTTTAATGTAGTCCTAGAATAAGTTGACACTATTAAAACTATTATTGCGGCGCATTGATGGAAAGGAACACAATAGTGCCAAGAGGACGGTTTGCTAAGCACTGATTGATTCGATGCCTATTGAATGCCAGCTTTCCCTAATAAATATTAACCTCCCTAGTTATCCATAACTGCGAACACGGTCGTGGAACGTGAACGCATGGACAACTTCGTCCGCTATTTACGTATGTACGACTCCATATGACGTGATAATCTCTACATCTTCCTTACAAGTCGATTTTTTTTCGAGGCTATTGTTGTCTGGCACGCACTTGTGTTGTACAGGATTTGCGATTTCGCATCGGCGACAGCATTCTCAGAACAAGGGATAAATTACAAGCAGCTACTTCCAATCACACCGAGGTACCATCCTAAACGTCAGCTTCCATTGATTAGCTACATTCTCATTTTTATTTTAACCCAAAAGCTGTTTGAGGTTGAAGATTAATGAACCATTAAAACGTTTTGCCTAAGCTATGCAATTGGCGTACTATATACGCGAAAGCGTCATAAATTCTTCGTGCTGAGCTCACACTTCACATTTTTTCCACACGCTGCTGCATTTCGTTTCTTCTTGTAGTGCCTTCATAACTGCCAATTATAAGTGCAAAATGTGAATTCTGACAGAACGTGCGAGCCCAATACTTATGTTATACATCAAGGCACATGCGGGCGCGTTGCATCACTTTTTGACGCTAGCGAGCTTCAATGCATACATCTCTATAAATAATTCTACAGAAATTGCTCTGACGAAATTACCTTTTTTCGTTTATAAGCGCTTCTTCCATAGCTACAAGGGTGTCTGCAGAACTTTTTGGAGGGAGTTGTGACCCCGGGGGGGAGGAGGTGTAATTTAGCACTGGCAACCTTTCTCGCTGGCAATCTTGAGGTCTGTTTCACACGGACATGCGTAACCTAAGCGTTGTAGGCCAGCTGCACTCCATCTGCTAATCCTGCGGCGCATTGACTCTTCATCAACTTTAATTCATTTCCAATTGTCTCATAATTACTACAATACAGTTTAAGTCTGCAAATAATGGTTCTTATATATTTCTTAGCTTCATTACATGTTGGTTTCATTAGGCTGTGTCTAACAAAGCAATGAGCCCTTGAACAATCCCCCTTGTTTCGTTGATCCAGCTGTAGCGCTAATGACTACTGCATGGTGAAATATTACTGGAAAGTCCCGTGGTGGGGCTGCAGCCCCGTCCTTGCCCCCCCCCCCCCGCCATCTCGCCCTTGTTCCGAAGCAGTAATTACAGAGCAATGCCAACTTTTAACGCTACGTGTCTCTGAAGCATTGCTGTAAGCTTTCATATCTCTGCGATAGAAATGAATATACTTAAGTTTTCGAGGCAACAAGATAACAAATAATTGTAACACACGTTTCTGTATTTTTTCCCAGCTACTAAATTACCCTGTAGTAGAAGCTTCAGCTTAATTCTGAGCGATTGGCATGCAGTTGTCCTTGAAGTGGCTGATATTGAAAATTCCCCAGTTGATGCTATTTAACACATGTGAGCGACCACCTCCTCTTGTAAACGACGAATAGGAGGTCTTCTCAGAATCTCGGGCACAGGTATTGGGCCAGTAGTAGTTAGTGCAATGTCTGGGTGAAAAGCATGAAAGATTAAGCATTATAGAGCGGTATCGTCAGATGCTCGCGCTTGTGACATCGCTTACTGTTTTTGCCGTGTCTTGCACTAGGTATAGCGTCGGTGGCAAAAGTAATCCTCGCAATGGAGACTGGCACCATAGCAGCCAACCTACATTTCAAGGAGCCTAGGCCAGACATCCCCTCACTGCATGACGGCCGTCTACAGGTAGTTGACAGGCCAACGCCCTTCGATGGCGGTTTGGTAGGCATCAGCTCGCAAGGCATCGGCGGGACAAACGCACATGGAATCTTCGAGCCCTACCAAGGCCCGCACGTTGACTGTCTTCCACGTGAGAAGCCTGACCTTCCAAGGCTTGTTCTTTTGGCTGGTAGAAGCAATGAGTCACTGCTGGTGAGTTTTCTTTGTGGTCATGAATATGCGTGGTTATTTTTGCCGCAAGTGTCAAGCCCGTCGAAGAGCGCAAGTAATCGTTTGGGCATTTCTCATTTTTTTGCAATGTAAGTAGTCGCCATACTCTCAGAGTACATAAAAATGTTCTACCTACAGTACAAGTTTTTTAGGTTGTTGCCTTCAAAGCCTAATTCCTAGCTTCGAGTATCAAATGCGTTCAATGGGCATTCATCACGCACCTGTCAGTATAGTGAGCCCAATAAACATTTCAACGATTGGTGCAGTCTTTTTCCTGCTTTCTGTGTTGCACTCATACGCAGATAGTAGCGAAAAAGGGCGAACGTTTGCATCAATGAAGCGAGATATCTGTGAGATAAAATACTGTTGAAATCTAGACCGAAATGTAATATATTTATTTCGATGCTAAATAGTAATGGTATTACACAAAGTAGATGAATAACTTTTATGGACACTACAATTTGTGCGGATGTTCTCTCAGTGACTGAAAAACGCGGTGTCAAGAGCTCCCGACTTGCAAGTCTACGTGTCTTCATGGAACACGATATAATAAATGCGAAGCATTTCTCAGCGAACCAGACACTTTGCCCGTTTCTATCTATCTATCTATCTATCTATCTATCTATCTATCTATCTATCTATCTATCTATCTATCTATCTATCTATCTATCTATCTATCTATCTATCTATCTAGCTGCTAGCTAGCTAGCTAGCTAGCCGCCTACGTATTGACGATCTCGTGGTCGTGTGCTTAAGTTGGTGTATGGGACATTCCACGCCTACTGTCCAAACCCTGGCGCACGACCACCTGAGATTTGGTAGAAAAAAAGCGAGAAGTCTTCCCACGCAATATTTCTCGCGAAAACGTTATTTTTCAGTACCTCAAGCCACATGCAAAATTTTTCCGAAATTTCGAAACTATGGCTCGACCCGCCACGGGAGTCAAGCAGTTATGGTGCTCGACTATTGACCCGCAGGTCGCGGGATCGAATCCCGACCGTGGCGGCCGCATTTTTGATGAAAGCGGAAATACTTTAGGCCCATGTGCTTTGATTTAGTGGCACGTTAAAGTACTCCGGGTGGTCGAAAGTTCTGGAGCCCTCCATACGGCGTCTCTCATAATCATATCGTCGTTTTGGGACGTTAGAACCCAACAATTATTACTATAGAAACTATGGTTCGTAAAACGCGTTGTCGGAAAATACGCTCATTGTAAATTAAGTTACGACAACATTTTCTCTATAGACCACTGGTAGGCTTTTCACTTAAATTACGTTTAACAAACTTTAATATTTTCGCGAGTTTTTTATGCACTTTTAAATATGGAGAGAATGGTTGATTATTAGGGCTTCCTTTATAGAAAGACAACATTTTGTGGAATGTGATATTTTTAACTGAGAGATTGTCAGGAAGTTTTACTGCAGGCAAAAGGAAATAGTTTGAGACGTATATAGCGGTGTATGGTCTGTGCAGCAAGCGACTAAATTCAAGTAAGAGTGATTGTAAAACATGTTCCGTCGTAAATTTACCCTTCAGGTGATCCTTGTGAAATAGTGCTAATTGGCGCGTTCACGCTTTGTATAAAGCTTCATTACCTATTGAATAAAAGAGCTTTATCAAATTGCTTTTTGTTTTAAGCGATAAAAATATTTTAAATGCGAAGCGTATCTATCTATCTATCTATCTATCTATCTATCTATCTATCTATCTATCTATCTATCTATCTATCTATCTATCTATCTATCTATCTATCTATCTATCTATCTATCCATCTATCTATCTATCTATCTATCTATCTATCTATCTATCTATCTATCTATCTATCTAGCCGCCTACGACATTGTGTTCTCCTGGCCGTTTCGTTAATCGGATGTATACCAAAATTGGTGTGGCATAACACGACCATATTGCGAACATAAATGACAGGTCATAACATGAATATCATGAAAAGCATGTCATGAACAGCATGATTTACTTTCCACGGCCTTGGGGCTCTTGCGGCCGTAAGGTTAGTTTCATATATACCAAATTTGGTATGGCGTGACAAGAGTTCATGACAAACGTGAGAGGTCCTAACATGCAACTCATGACGCGTATGACATTTGCAGCATGATTTACAAGACATGGCCTCGGGGTGCTCGCGGCCGTTTAAATGAATGGATATATACGAAAACTGGTATGACGAGAGATTTCTGTATGACAAACATAACTGACACGTGGTAACATGAAAATCATGACATGCATGTCATGTACGACACGGTTTACATACAACGCTCATGGCGCACTCGCGGCCGTTTCGCTAAACTGATATACACCAATATTGGTATTCTGCAATGTGACTGTATAAGGAACATGAATAACAGGTGGCAACATGAAAATCATGACATGCAAGTCATGTACGACATGATTTACATGCCACGTTCATGGTGCGCTCGGGGCCGTTTCGCGAGATTGATGTACACCAAAATTGGCATTGCGCGATGTGACTGTATGAACAGGAATAACAGTTGGTACCACGAAAATCATGGAGTGTATATCATGATTTACATGCCACGCTCACGATACATTCGCGGCCGCTTCGCTAGCTTGGTGTACACCAAAATTGGTATTTTGTGACGCGACTGTATGACGAACGTAAATGAGAGGCGGTAACATGAAAGTCATGACAGGTATGGTATGTACGACATGATAAACATGCCATGCTAATGGCGCACTAATGGCCGTTTCGCTAGATTGATATACACTAAAACTGGTATTCCGTGATGTGACTCTATGACGAACGAAAATGAGAGGTGGTGACATGAAAGTCATAGCATGCACGACATGATTTACATGTCATGCTCATGGCGCACTCGTGGCCGTTTAGCTAGACTGATATGCACCAAAACTAGTATGGCGCGACGCGACTGCATGACGAACGTTAATGAGGGGCGGTAACATGAAAATAATCACATGCATGACATGTACGACATGATTTACATGTCTTGCTCATGGCGCACTCGTGGCCGTTTCGCTAGATTGATATGCACCAAAACTGGCATTGCGCGACGCGACTGCATCACGAACGTAAATGAGAGGTGGTAAGATGAAAATAATGACATGCACGACATGTACGACATGATTTACGTGGCTTGCTTATAAGGCACTCGTGGCCGTTTCGCTAGATTGATATACACCAAAATTGGTTTAGCGTGACGCGAATGTGAGACGAACGTAAATGAGAGGTAGTAACATGATAATCATGACATGCAAGTCATCTACGACATGATTTACATGCCAGCCTCAGGTCGCACTCGCGGCTATTTCGCTCGTTTTATATACACCAAAATTGGTACTGCGCGATGTGACCTAATGACGAACATAAATTACTGTAGTTAACATGCGAATCATGTTATGCATGTCATGTATGGTGTGATTTACATGACACTGTCATGGTGCGCTTCCGGCCGTTTTGCTAGATGGATATATACCAAAATTGGTATGGCATGACAGCAGTGCGTGATGAACATAAATGACAGGTCATGCATTGTATATACCAGAATACACGTCTCATTGGCATGGTATATACCAGATTGTGCATGCATGCGGGCATGGGAAACATGCGACATATGGTGAACTAGCTGCCATGGCATGAATGATTTCATTTGACTCAAAGACAAACAAGGCGATGTATGCAGCTCTTTGCTTGCTGCTTCGCATTACATCGATTCCCCCAATGCGTGGGATCTGCCGGACTTTTTTAAATGCGAAGCATTTCTTAGCAAACTTCTGCGATTTTAAGCGTATCCATCTATCTAGCCGCCTACGACTTGTGCTCTCCTGGCCGTTTCGTTCATCGGAGGCATACAAAAATTGGTATGGCGTAACATGACCATATTGCAAACATAAATCACAGGTCATAACATGAAAATCATGACATGCTTATTATGAACAGCATGATATACATTCCACGTCTTTCGGGCTCTTGCGGCCGTTCCGTCAATGTCACGCCATACCAAAATTGGTATGGCGTGACAAGAGTTCATGACGAACCTAATGACAGGTACTAACATGCAAATCATGACACGCATGTCATGTGCAGCATGATTTAAATGACATGGTTTCGGGACGCTCGCGGCCGTTTAAATGAATGGATATATACGAAAACTGGTATAACGAGACACTTCTGTATGGCGAACCTAACTGACACGTGGTAACGTGCAAATCTTGATACGCATGTCATGTGTAGCATGATTTACGTGACATGGTTTCGGGGCGCTCGTGGCCGATTAAATGAATGGATATATACGAAAACTGGTATAACGAGATATTTCTGTATGAAGAACATAACTGACACTTGGTAACATGACAATTATGACATGCATGTCATGTATGCCATGATTTACATGTCATGCTCATGGTGCACTCGTGGCCGTTTCGCTAGATTGATATACACCAAAATTTGTATTGCGCAATGTGACTGCATGAATAACACGAATAACAGATGGTAACATGAAAACCATGCCATGCATGTATGTATGTCATCATTTACATGCCATGCTCATGGTGCATCGCGCCCGTTTCACTACATCGATATACGACAAAATTGGTATTGCGCGACGCGACTGTATGACGAACGTAAATGAGAGGTGGTAACATGAAAATCATTACATGCAAGTTCTGTACGACATGATTTACATGCCAAGCTCATGGTGCGCTTGCGGCCTTTTCGCTCGCTTGATATACACCAAAATGAGTATTACGCGACGTGACTGTATGCCAAACATAAATGACCAGTGGTAACTTGAAATTCATGATATGCATATCATTTATGGCAAGATATACATACCATGCTCATTGTGCGATCGCGGCCGTTTCGCAAACTTGATATACACCAAAATTGGTATTGCGCGACGCGACTGCATGACGAACATAGGTGACAGGTGGTGACATGAAAACCATGGCATGCATGTCATGTATGGCATGATTTACATGCCACGTTCATGGTACACTCGCGGGCGTTTCGCTCGTTTAATGTACACCACAACTGATATTCCGTGATATGACTGTATGGCGATCATAAATGACAGGTGGTAACATGAAAACCATAATGTGCATGTCATGTATGGCATGATTTACATGCCCTACTCATGCTGCACTCGCTGCCATTTCGCTCGTTTGCTATACACCAAATATGGTATTGCATGATGCGACTGTATGGTGAACATAAATTACAGGTCCTAACATGCGAATCATGTTATGCATGCCATGAATGGTACAATTTACATGGCACTGTCATGGTGCGCTTCCGGCCCTTTCGTTAACTGGATATATCACAAAATTGGTATTGCATGACACGAGTTTCGTGATGAACATAAATGACAGGTCATGCATTGTGTATACGAGAATATACGTTTCATTAGCATGGTATGTACGAGATTGTGCATGCATGCATGCACGGCAAACATTCGACATATGGTGAACTAGATGACATGGCATGAATGTTTTCATTTGGCTCAAAGACAAACAAGGCCATGTATGCAGCTCTTTGCTGGCTGCTTCGCATTACATCGATTCCCACAGTGCGTGGGATCTGCCGAATTTTTTTTAGTTTGTTTTCTGCCGGTCTGTGTGCTAGCACGCGCTTAAACTGCTAGGAACGCATCCTAGCGGTAAATATAAGCTGCGCGGACGCGAGGTTTGCCGCGGACCAGCTAGACAACGTAATCGGCTTTGTCCGTGCTGATATAAATGATTTACTAGCAAGTATTTGACTGAGCCAAGCAGAAATGCAAACCTTGCTAGAGTGCATTTAGGCTCGTGCATCTGTCCAATGACAGACTGCATAGGGTGCTTACGAAGCACCAGGAAGTGACACTGCCGTGGAGGCTGCTCTTTCTTGCAACAGAATACCAAGAGTCTTGTAGAAAAGTTGCATAAGTTTGACACATTTAGAGAAAGTCCATCGCAAATCGCGTCTGACGGGGACATTGGTTTTCTGCTTTCTCAGCGCACTCTGGATCGACTAGTGGCTGAAGGACCATATCCGGACTCCGGCTACGCGCTGCTGAATCGGGTCGGCCAGCCAAGTGTGAAGCAGTTTCCATTTCGAGGCTTCGTCATCGCTACCGTGGACAATTCAGGCAGGGAGGCCGTTAAAACTGTCCAGGAGGTGCCATCGGAAAAACAGCCCCTATGGTTCGTGTTCACGGGCATGGGCTGCCACTGGAACGGCATGGCGAGGCACATGATGCAATTCGACCTCTTCGCCCACTCTATCAGCAAGTCACACGCACTGCTCCTAGATAGATTTGGCATTGACCTGATCGACCTAGTGACCAGCGACGAGCCAAGAAGCAAGAATATGGCATCGCCTTTTGTCGCCATTACGGCCATTCAAGTGAGTAGTAAAGTCGCAGTGGTCGGTAAAGTTGTGACCGCGTTGGAAAGAAGAAAGAATTTCGCAGCAAATGCATAACTTGAAAATTCTGAATATCAGCTAATGCGCAAGGATATCCTTTGATATTTGTGAAACTGTTGCTTAAATCAATTCTGAGACAACATTCAACTTCTCCGATTCATTGAAGTTTTAGTAAGCCAAACGCTCCCCACTTTCACACTTTCATTCAATTATCACTAGCCACTAAAAACACGCCTTTCCATTTTTTTTTATTTTCCATACCTTTATCATTCATGGAAACTTAACTCTTAAAACAACAGCCACTATTTTCTAATTACCTTTGCGTTCATGCCACTAAAAGGATATTTTCCAGTCAGTCCTGATTCATAACTTTCAGGCTACTGCATCAGGTATAATCGAAAATGTAGCCAGGGTAATTTCTCGTCGCGTAACTAGTTCCTCAAAAATTACTTTGAATTGCTGAGTAATTTTTTCGCCGCCGACTTTTGCAACACATTTCTCCTTAGTTCTTCTCATTTGTAAAGCCAACAGTTAGTTTATTTATTTCTTTCTTTAAATTACGTGCGTTCTTTCCAAGATATTGTCGCAAGAAGGCGTGCACAGCATGACTCGGAAATGCTGACATCGACGAAGTTCTTCTTGGTGCACAATATTTTCGTTGCTGTTATGCCCTTGATGTATTGTAATCTCATATACGAAATTGTTGAAAACGTACGTTTTTTTATTAACGTCTTCGTGGAGGTGCGGCGCTTCATCCCCCGAGCAAGAAACTCCTAAGCAGACGCCTTGCTTTTTTGCGCTCGCCCACAAAGGAGTCAGCACGCAGCAAACTCCATGCTACCGTCCAGCAACCATCACCTTATATGATCCTGTCACATTCCCCACACTATATCTTTCCTACCTCGATTAGCGACGTGCCACCACTATACGCGAAATTTGAATTATCAATGAAAAACGCGTATTTTTTGTATTTCGCTCGTATTGCGTATTTCGGTGGCTTTTCGTACCTCCAGGTAGAAACTTCTCATTTTTCTCTTCGTTACAGTTTGATGTGCTTACAGAACGAAACACCGTAAAAGGGCGATCTAACCAATTGTACACTTGCCATTTTTAACGTGATATACATACCAATGTTATGATCGGCTTCGTTATGGTCCCATCAATCTGCCTGTGCTCGCTGTCGAGCAAGCCACACTCGCTCGATCACAATCCTTGTATCCCTGCGAACTTCCTGCTGTTGGGGGTTAATGTACACATTGATACGGCTTGCCAATGAAGCCACATGATGCTTGAAGCATTTGGTTGCGAGCATGTAGACGTAACGGTAAGACATATTGGCATCCTTCACAACACTGCACGCCAGGTCTTCTCGACTCTTTCATTTGCAGGTTGCCTTGGTGGACGTGCTCCATGCCTTGGGCCTCAATCCAGACGGCATAGTAGGACACTCTCTGGGCGAGGTCGGCTGCGCGTATGCCGATGGAGGCCTCACGGCTGAGCAGGTAGTGCTGTCTGCCTATTGGCGGGGCCACTGCACAGAACTGAGCAATCCGCCCAAAGGATCTATGGCCGTAGTAGGCAAGTATCAATTACTTCATTTAGGTAGCATAAAGATTTGCTAATTACCGATTTCTCTGCATCAGCTTCCCTAGATATCTTTGTATGGCATAGTCGTTGCATTTGGACTTCTCGCAATCCAGACAGTACTGCCAGGTTAGCTTGCACCGTAAATGCGAGTGTCAGCATTGAACATTTATTTAGCGGCTTGGCTACTGATTCCTTGTCTTTTTCCATTTACTGCGGGCTAGTGCTATAGACAAGCTTTTCCACTCGGCTGGTATTGACATAATGCACGTGAAGGAAAAAGAAATAGTAGAGAAGGAAAGGTAGATAGGTTAGCCAGCTAAAGACAACCGGTTTTGCTACCGTACAAATGGGAGCAGGATACGCGAGACTGAAAGATGGAGAATAAAGAGAGAGAGAGAGAGGTCACTTGAGCTTAACATGGAAGAAAACGCATGGTTTGGCCGTTGCTTTTCTCGGCAACTGTGTGCACCCGCTACGGTGGACAAGTGGTTATGGTGCTCGATTTCTGACTCGCAGGTCGCGGGATCAAATCCCGGCAGCGGCGGCCGCAATGTCGATGGAGGCGAAAAGTATTGAGGCCCCCGTACATAGATATAAGTGCACATTAAAGAACAACAAATGCTTAACATTTTTGGAGCCCTCCACTACGGCGTCTCTCATAATTGAACCGTGGTTTTGGAAGGTTAGACCTCAACAATTATTATTATGCATGGCAACTGTTTTCGTTCATGTGAAATGGATAAGTGAAGAAGACAGATAAGTTAGCGCAAAGACAAGATGAGAAAGCATGAAGGTCGTGTGCAAGCGTTTTCGTTAACAGCTAATTTTCCTGCCGTGAAGAGGGATATCTAGAACTTGCAACGTTACGAGAAGAAGAGAACCGTTCATGGATAAGCAGGCTTTAGCGGTGAATAGAAATTGATTACATGCCACTCTGCTTGGTGAAGGGAAGTGGAGAGATAACGCCAAGAGGAGAGATACGCTCAAAAAGCCAAAAGAGGAAATACAGTTAAAACGAGGCCCTGAATTTTCTGGCTCACGAGCGATGACGTGTGGTGGTAGAGTCCTTGACTTCGTGCATCATCCTGTACTGAGGTGACGAATCGCGCTACATGAAAAGTGAATGAGGCTGATCGACAAGGAAGAACTAAATTTTGTCGAGCTGATCGATATTGTCAAAATGTAGACAGAAAATTAGTCGCACGCCTCTCTTGTCTGTCGCAAGCTAAATGGATGGACTAAGACGCAGTATAATGATAAAGGTATATATCTGTGTGACTGAAAACATGCAATGTTCATAGAGCACACGGTCATGAGCATATGTTCGACATTCAAATAGAATATGTTCCATGGTTTTGATTGAACTTCAGTTGTTGCAGTGTGTACTTGACGCTTGGTTGAAATGGTACCGTAAGCCATTTTTCCTGGGCAGTGTTATTCACGCCTCGCTTCACGGGATTTCTGGCGAGATCACGAGGTGTCGTAAATTCGCCACTAGATTTGAAATGCGTGCGTTTACACCTGATTGGTGAGAGCGAGATCATGTGACTTGCTGCTTCAGGAAATGACGTTTCAGCGAACACCTCGCGTCACGTGATTTTTATACGTGGCGACAACATTCTTCTGCAGCATAGCCAACGCTACGTCAGCGGAGCTTCTGTACATATGTTTATGTCCAAAGTATTCCGTTCACAGGTGGTTTCGTTTTCGGTTTCCCAAGCGCATCAACACATCTTCGTGTGAACGCCGTCGGCTTATGATATCGCCTGTGAAATAGTGGTATAACATTTAGGTTATCTATATACGTAATCAGAAGCTACCAGAAGTCTCCATATACTCATGTATTTCACAGAGGAGCAACACATTTCTGGAAACGTTACTGAGCTCTCGTGCAAAGGAAATTCGTCTTTTCAATGACGATTGTGGGAGCGGTTCAAGTTCGCGTGCCGACGCGAACGATACACTATTGTCAACATTTTTTTTTGAAATTGACAGAAGCCACGCAGGAAGCAGCTTTATTGAAGCCAGTGGTTTTAATTAAAAAAATATATTAGGCCAGCTTTACGCTAGGGGTGCCAAGTCCGAAGGAAGTGTGTAGCTGGGCAGCCTTATTTTTTCTCTTTGGTTTTCTCTCTTTCCTACTCTTTCTTCCTGTTCTCTTTTTCTGTTTTTTTTTATTTTTCGTGCTCTTTATTTCTATTTATTTATTTCTATTTCTTTATCTATTTCTTTCTCTATCTTTCTATTTCTCGATTCCTTCCTCCTTTTTCTATTTTATACGTGCTTTTGCCAACCTTGCGCCAATCAACGACAGCATACGACAGCCCGGGCTCCTTAAATGCTCTGCACATATCATCATCAAGGCGCTCGAAGAACAAGAGGAAGAAGGCTTTCTTGCGCGAGCGCGCGTTCAATATGCGTTCAGTATTCGTGGCCTTGCTTGCGTTAAGCCAAGCTAGGACAGTATAGGGCAGCCCGCGACCTTAAAGTGCTCCGCAATTAAAAAAAGGAAAGAGTGGCTAAGGAGGAACTGCGCAATTGGAAGTCATACGTAAATGGAACACGCGAACTTTGAGATTCCATTGCATATGTTGCCGGTAATGCTCTTTGTGAACTTTTTTTCAAGCAATTGCTTTCTCGAGACTCACGTCATTCTGTTAGGAGTCGCGTCGGCGACGACGGACAGCAGTGCGCTCACGAGGAGCGCGCTGCAGTGCGCCAGAGCACGCGCCTCGGATTTCGAATTTAAAACGGTCGAATCATGCTCCATATGTGCAGTGCTCAAGAACACTGCTTTTGGACAATGAGAAGTATACTGACAACCGCATCGTAGACATGAACGCGCCTGGTGCCAAAGTTCAAGATTTGTACTGCTGATCTTATCATCGTAGAATGCTTTCATTTTCACCCCGCCACGGTGGTCTAGTGGTTATGGCGCTCGACTGCTGACCCGAAGGTCGCAGGATCGAATCCCGGCCGCGGCGGCTGCATTTTCGATGGAGGCGAGAATGTTTGAGGCCCGTGTACTCAGATTTGAGTGCACCTTAGAGAACCTCAGGTGGTCGAAATTTCCGGAGCCCTCCACTACGGCGTCTCTCATAATCGTGGTTTTGCAACGTTAAACCACAGATATTATTATTAATATTAAGGCTTTCATTGCTACCATCGCAAAGCACGAAAAAATTATTCCGGCCGTAGAGGCTGACGCGTTTCCTCTTACATTACGCGATCATCAATGTGACTGTACCATGAACGAGAAGCAACCTATGATACTTACCGTGTGTGCAGAGAAATGTATTCAACTGGTCATTTTTTGACGAAAGGTTTCTAATCGCGGTGTTGCTTTCAAGCTGGTGGTCACGATGAAGACACCCAATCAGGGTGCAAGGTGGCTCTCGCGATGACACACCCGCTAGCGCTGTCGGTATCACTTGCACGTGACTGCTTTCCTCATGATTGTACGATGGCAACGAAATATTTGCGATTCACTACTTCCAAACAATCACTCATGCTCGCTTACAAGCTTCAGTGCGCACAGTGCTGCAACCTAGTGACGCAATGTTCGTTTGGAAGAGTAGAAAAACGTGAAATGGACACGAGGAACCGGAAAAGTAGAAAGATCAAGAAGCGAAAATCGTTTACGGGATAATCTTTTTGACGATGCCAAAAGCCTTCAACATAAGAAAAAGAAGTACGCATTATATTTTGTCTAATGCTATGCAGTCTACAATAGTTAGCGTTAGCGGGCTACAGGCAGCAGCGTACTAAACAAGTCTGCGCTTGTAGTCCGTAGCCTTCACTGTGCAGCCGAAGAGAATTGTGGCGCGGTAGAGCGCCATCACTTGCTGTCGTAAATCGGCCGCTGGATTTGAAGTGCGATTGTCTGCACCTACTCGTTCAAAGCGAAATCACGTGATGTGCCGGCACAAGCAACAACGTTTCAGTGAACGCTTCGTGTAACGTGATTCGCCGCCGGCTGAACCGGAATCCTGACAAGCGTGCGTTCCATGTCATCAGTGCTGGGCAGTATCGAAGATACATGTACCTTAGATACTCATTGGGTATCTTGTATCTGTATCGCGATACGTCTCGCAAAACACGTATCTGTACCTGTATTCCGATACATTCAATAATGTATCGTGTATCTTAGATACAAGATTCTGCTATCGCAACACAACCGTGCGGAACAATAATCGCTGGCCGAACTCCGCTCCTCAAGCTGGTACCGCCACTAAGCTATCTGAATAAAACTAAACGCAGTGATGAAATTTTATCTTTTCGCCAGTGCCCTCCAGTGAGGGCAAAAGATGAGGTCTGCGCGTCCCTATTGGTGGAGTAGAGTCACGTGGCAGCGCTCCCAGAGTCCCGACAGAAACAAGCGTGCGGACGTTTATACCCAGCCCACGTACCTTTTGTTTTCTGGATTTGTTTTCTTTTTAGTAGCGCTAGAGTGTACTAGAACAGGGGAGTGCCCGGAACGAGCTTCAGAAAGTGAAGCCCAAAGAGGGTCAATCCGCTTGTAGCGCTGCGATCGGTAGTCTGCAATGTGTCGTTGTTTTAAGAGTTGCGCGCAACTCCGCGAAAGTGGTGCAGGGGTAGAATGCCCGCTTCCCACTTAAAAGGCCCGGGTTCGAATGGTAGCTGCAGAGGGTGGCTTTATATTCGTAGTGTCTACGTTGATAGCTGTGTTGTTTTTCTTTTTTCTCTTAAAACTAGCTTCAGTTGCTACGTATTTCTGCAAAAAGTAACGCGAAATGAGAAGTAAAACAGAAAAATTCACAGTTAACATTGTTATTTGCAGTGCCATCTCGTGGGATTCAATCTCGGGGGCCATAAATTATGTTTTTGTTGAATTCTGCGGGATGGCGCTTAAAATAACTACGCTCACTGCGAAATTTTTTCTATTTTACTTCTCATTTTGCGTTACTTTTTGTAGCAATACATAGCAACTGAAGCTAGTTTTAAGAAAGTAAGGAAAACCGATACAGCCATGAAGGTAGACAATACGAATAAAAACCCACCCTGTACAGCTGCGATTCGAACCCGGGCCTTTTGAGTGGGAAGCGGGGATTGTACCCCTGCACCTCTTTCGCGGAGCCGCGCGCAACTCTTTAAACGACGACACATTACGGACTACCGATCGCAGCGCTACAAGCGGATTGACCCTGTTTGGGCTTCACTTTCTATACATTGGTGCTGCGGCCGTTCCGAGCACTCCCCTGTTCTAGTACACTCTAGTAGCAACAATGCCACGATACTTGCTCTTAACCATGTCCTGCGCCACGTACTCCAATGCGTGCGGCGTCTATTGCGCAAATTCTGATGTTGCTATAGTGTTGTTATTGAAGATTATCTTGCGTCTTCCTTCGTAACCGAAATCTGATGCGTGCAAGGATGGTGTTGCTTGGCGTCTCGTGGCTTTTACATATAAGCGATTTGAAGGATCTCGTGGATGTAAGTTTTGACTTGCATGCAGTGAATTAACTTATACTATGCAAATCAGATTCTAACAACTTTAGAACCACTGGTACTGATGCTAGATATAATAGAGCAAGCGTTTACCTAACAGAAGTTATCTTGGCCTACCGTATCTTTTCTTCCCGCTATTATATTAAAATAATGTATGAAAACTTATTTTGAATGCTAGCACGAGTGTTTTTAGGCGTCCTTTTGCATCCCATACATTACCTAGGTATCTGTACTATTTTTTTACGGTCTGGTCATTGCAGTATGTCTCTTGTAACGGGCTACCTAAATACGATGTCTGCTTTATTATTTTTTACTGTCTAATACTGTGTACATGTTTACACGTTGCCAAGGAAATTTTGAAAACAGATATATAATTATGTGGGCGCGCCTTGAGTGTACAGTACGAAACATCCTGCTTACCGCTTAGTAAAATAGAGAAATTGAGTTTGCTTTGTAACAATGGAAATTATTGGGAGCCATCCTAAAGATGTTAGGAAGGGGGCTCGGGAAACGTTGTTATACCGAATGCTCTGTTTTTCTGATTAGCGTCCTAACAAGCTGTTTCAGGAAGCATCTCGAACAAGATGCTGCTTGGACAAGATGCGGCTTCAGAGAAGCGGCTTCAACAACACGTTAGCTAACGCTGCCAATTAAAGGGAAGCCTGTCCCATATCTCATATATATAGGTCATTTCTGAAAGTAATCTGGAGTCGGAATCGAGAAACATACCGTCTGAAATATGGACTTTTTGTTAATAATAATAATCTCTGGGGTTCAACGTAAAACCACGTTACGATTACGAGGGACGCTGTAGCGGAGTACTCCGTAAAGTGCGACTATCTAGTGTTCTTTAACGTGCACCCACATCGCGCAGTACACGAGCCTCTAGCATTTCGCCTCCATCGAATTGCGACTGCCGGGGCCGGGATCGAACCGAGTTTGTGTTCCATGGTTATGTTTCGACACATGGTGAACACGTCCTAACGAAAAGAATGCTTCAGACCAGTCATGTCAATGTAGCTCATGCACACACTTATTAATAAAAAAAAAACAAATGGGACTAAGACGGTCATATGTGCGGGCAAGGCCGCGTGCATGAGACCTTCGGTTTACACGTTGCCAGTGGCGTAAGCAGAAATTTTTAGTGGCGAAGCTCCTTAAAGCGGAACCCGTTCGTCCCTCGTAGTGCGTAACCAGTCGTAATGCTAGTACCAGATCTTGACCTCCAAGGTGGTGCCGGTGGGAGATTTCTCCTGCGCGTTGTTGAACAATAAAAAAATTCGCAGCGTGCGCGTTAACTAAAAGCCGAATTCTTCTGTCTCTCATTCCCCATTAGCAGCCATTGGCATGTTCCAGTAGGAAACGTTAGTAGAAGTAGAAGTGTAAGTGTTAGCTAAAAGCCGACTTCTTCTGTCTCTCATTCCCATTAGCAGCCATTGTTTACCTCCAAGGTAGTGCCTGGTGAGATTTCTCCTGTGCGTGATTAAACAATAAAAATTTTGTTCAAAACGCCGTTGATTTATGAAATAAACCAACGAAAGACGCCAGATGTTTTCTAAAAGCAAAACGAAAAGACGCCACATGTTTCTAAAGCAAAATGAAAAGACGCCAGCTGCTTAACGAAAGACGCCGATATATTTTATAAAGCAATTGTTTTCTAAACAATGAAAATTCACAGCGTACATGTAAAATTAAAGTGAGCTGCAAGTCGTCATAACTCTCATCGAACCTTTAGTAAAAACGCGCCCGATCTCACGTCGGTGATCATGTACTGGGCAGAATTCACGGAAGATTCACGGTTTACCGATGAACCTCCGCAGCTTCGCCCACTCATCACCATTCACTCCGTGCATGTGCTGTGATTTTAAGGGCGAAGCTCCTTAAAGCGGCACCCGTTCGTCCCTCGTAGTGCGTAAGCAGTCGTAACGCTAGTACCAGATCTTGACCTCCAAGGTGGTGCCGGTGGGAGATTTCTCCTGTGCGTTGTTGAACAATAAAAAATTCGCAGCGTGCGCGTTAACTAAAAGCCGAATTCTTCTGTCTCTCATTCCCCATTAACAGCCATTGGCATGTTCCAGTAGGAAACGTTAGTAGAAGTAGAAGTGTAAGTGTTAGCTAAAAGCCGACTTCTTCTGTCTCTCATTCCCATTAGCAGCCATTGTTTACCTCAAAGGTAGTGCCTGGTGAGATTTCTCCTGTGCGTGATGAAACAATAAAAATTTTTTAGGGGTGTGCACCTCTTTGATCCGACATGGAGTCTGGGCAGATAAGTGTGGTCTTGTGTCATTTTGTGCTCTGTATACCACGTGAAAAAAAATCGGAGGGAGGGGGGGGGGGGGAAAGGCCCGGCGTGCTACCCCTGGCTGCGCCAATGCACGATGCGTCAAAAAAAGTCTCTACCAGCGTTCTAGCTGCTGTACACCTGTCCGGTGATCCGGTATTGCGCAAACGGTCTTTTACGGACAAGGCAAAAGTCCACACCGGCTCTTGCACTATCGTACGAAGGCTTCTTATTAAAGTCCTCGTGATTAGATGGCAGCCCGTTAGCTGGTCGGCAAGATGAGCAGCGACTCCCCAAAATTGCAAAAATTACAAGCAAGAAACGCTGTCGCGAATTGAACAAAGAGCTGTCTTTTTAGGGGCTAAAACAAGCCCCAAAAAGTTGTTTCGGAAAGAAATTAATTTACTTTGAGCAAGAAGGGCAACATTTTGAAATAATAACAAACATTTCATTCTCTTTCTTTTTATCTTTATTTTATTTAACCTTTAGCAATTAGGAATGGAACCTGATACATTTTCGTCATCTGGTCTCACCTGAGTAAATTCATAATTATATTCTCATTATTTCCTAAACAACATTTTCATTTTAGAGCTGTTTGTTTGCCTTCATTCGTTTCAGATTTTCAGTTGTGCCTTGCACGTATATTTCTTATGTTACACCTTGCCCTTCCTGCTTTGGCCATTTGGCCCACAGTATGATGTAAATAAATAAATGAAAAAAAAAGAAATTGGCCACAGTTAAGAAATTTTCAAGCAGACATTTCGTGCATAGGCGTTTGCTGCTAGATTATATCGATTTATAAAACAAATGTGCGAATGTATCCAAGTATCTTAAGATACAATTGCCAAGTGTCGTATCAGATACAATTATTGAGGCAGTATCTTGTATCTGTATCTCAAATACTTCTTGCTTGAGTATCTTGTATCGTATCGCGATACAATTTCAAAGTATCTTTGCCCAGCCCTGCATGTCATGTACTTGACTCTCCTACGCACCCAGGTGTCTTGCCTCAGTTTATTACAGTTAATGTAAGTGTCTAAGGAAAATTGAAATATATTTTCCAGTATTTTGTACCAAAAGTTCCATTAGGGCAGCGGTTCTCAGCTATGGATATTTCGGGGACCTCGTGTGGACCAGTGGGAATGATAAGGGACACTCGTAACGAGTGAAAAAGAGGGGAGGGCGCATGAATTAACGCAACATGCAGCGTGAAATAGGTGCATTTTATTTCCCCTGGAAAATAATCGTCAAACTGAAGTGCCACGCCAATTTGACCCCGGGAGCTTGTCAATATGTCGTGCGGTCTGTAGCCAAATTTAGCCTGTTTCTAGCTATGTTTGCTCTTCAAATATGCAAACCTAAAAAAGTGCACTCACGCGCATATGGCGTAGAAAACTGCAAGAAAAGCGTTACAGTCATCTTGTAGAGAAGTGGAAACAAAAGTCCACTCCGCCAGAGGGAAAACTTGTGATGCAGTGAAGCACACCAAAGATCAGAAGGGGCCGCTGTCACGGGACACAGTGTGCATCCGAAAAACATTCTTTCTTTTGACGACTGCTTTCACAGGTCCCCAATATTGGTTCGCGTATCCCCTGAGGCCCGATGTCTGCCATTTGAAAACCATCGCATTAGCGTTCTGCTTTTATATTAAATTTAGATAAATAAATAATTGATGTACTCCTAACCGGTGTCCTGCTTTTCAACTGTGCTACAATCGTTGGCATAACACAATCATATACTTGCAACAACTTCATGCTCTGGAAGCATGCGTGCATGGGTATGACACTTACTTTCCTACAGTGTGTGCCCCTGTTCAAACATCGCTTCACCAAGAAAGTACGCTTCGCTTTCTGTCTTTATTCATGGTCACGTAACCTTCGTGATCGCACCTACTACTCTGATTACGGCACAGGCTAGACTAAAAGAGCTTCATTGTAAAGAGATCAATCTTTCCTATGCAAACTGCTATTTAGGACTTACATGGGACGAAGTCAAGAGGCGGTGTCCCCCTGGCGTGTACCCTGCGTGCCACAACGCGGAAGATTCCGTGACAGTGTCTGGTCCTGCCGACGCCGTGAGGGAGATGGTCGACCAACTTCAAGCCGATAACTGTTTCGTTCGTAATGTGAACAGTTTGGACGTGGCTTTCCACAGCAAGCACGTAGAAAACATCGGGCCCAGTCTTCGGGAAGCGCTGAACAAGGTGATTGTATTATGCGCTGACTAAATTAGATTATTTAATTAGACTATTATTATGGCTGCGTTTTGCTTAAAGAAATTACTCGCAGCAACGATTCCAATAATTTCCCCAGTTTCCTAATAATAATGCGGAATGGCGCGAGCAATGTACAAGGGTACTAAACACGAGCAAATGCGCCTGCTGCCATGTTACTTTCACAAAATGGGTGTTACACATCCCTCTTGGTGTCCTTGCCATTACAATTGAATTAGTAGAAATATTTTGGTGTAACAGTTAACACTAACTTTTCTTGGTACCTTCATAATTGTAACACATGGTCGTGAGCCTGACGCAAGACCTTTTAACAGAAACGTAAACTCAAGACCATTTCCACTATTGCGAAACTCAACTCCTCTACTTTGCTATTCCATGAGCGCCTATTTTTTATTCTTATGTGATCGGGCTTCGCCCACAAAAACTGTTACCACCGCTCGGCGCAGGCCACGCCGCAATGTTTGGAAAACTTTTGTTATAGTCTCAGACTGTTCTGCGATTGCATGCATGGCGCGAGAAGTCGAGTTTACTGTGGAGCTAACGCGAGCACCAGCGTTAACGCGGCAATACTCGATCACTCATGCATGAAAGAGATGTGTTCTACCGACTGCCAGATTAGAGGCGTTCTAGGGTTGTGCTCGCCGCTATCTATATATAACCTGTTTTGCTTGTAATTTGAGTTTTCTTTCTCGCGGGCGTAAACTTGCCCGATAAAGAGCTCCATGTTTTGTTTACCATACTTCCTGTGGCGTTTTTCACCGCCGCAACCGCGTGAAACTATTCTTGTTATGCCGAAACTTGGATAGGCACTCATTGCCTGGGACCATTATACCAAATTTGACATTCCAAGTCTTCGCTATTGGAAAAGCCAGTGTCACTGTCCCAGTGACATACATGAATATTGGACCAGTGTGGCGCTGGGTACTGGAACGCTGCTGTGCAGCGTGGCACGCTGGACGCTGGCGCGCTGCAAACTGGGACTCCCGTTACGGGCCGAAATCGGGCTTTTGAATTGTTTTTAAAACGTCTGGTCATGCGGAGATCGTAATTAGGGTTGAAACACGAGTGCTGCGACAAAAAACCTAAAAAAAAAAGACGAGCGGGTGTCGAACCCATCACCTCGACCCACCGTGCATCCTGAGTCGGAACCGTTACCGCTACGCCACAGCTGAAAGACTTCAGTCAACCTATTATTTGTTCATGTTGTAACTACTTCCGGTAGCCAGGATTTTCATTTCCTCGTTTAGAAACGCAGATTTCACTCTCTTCGTGCTAGCGAGAACCTAACAGAAAATAGTTAATTTGTTTATGTGCTGCCTAGCATCTGAACGTCTATCTGACACGTTTTGCCGCAAAAAAATGCTAGCCCAACCGCAGATGTGTCGCGGCGATCACACTGAATTGCTAAGCAGTTAGTCATACCTATGTGCAAAACAATGTTTATCTGAACTGCACACTGATCACTTTAGTTTTCATCACCCGTTTGAACATATTTGCCGTCCTCTTTGTTTACTTTCCGCGTAATATACAGCCGCAGAAGTTCACCCTTGCCGAACCAACCGTTAGGCTTAGTGCTGTACTCCGTGCGCCGCGATGCTGTGAAGAACGTGCATAGTCAATTACGAAGAATATAATGACCGCACAAATGTAGTTTCCATCATACCTGACTGAAGCGAGGCCATACTTGCACCTTTGATTACACAAATCAGAAGCTAAGAACGCCGAGATTGAGCGTTACATTGGTTCACTGTTGCCGGTGACGTGCGGCGATGGTGCGGCTTTCAGCGCTTCGAGCCCACATGGAAAGACTGACTGGTAAGGTAGGTTGATGTTATCAGACTAATACTAACGTCATACAGTGTTGCGAATGATAAGTTCTTTCGATGTAGTTGTATTAACTACATTCACGACACTCGATCACACACTTCAGCGAAAGGGCGCGCGCTCGACAGATTGCTTTAGCGTATACGTAGATCCGTCGCTTAACTGAAGCGAAAGCTAGATATGTGTAGGACACCTAATAGAATAATATTTTGAAAATATTCAATAATTTTTTCTTTCGACTTCTCGCGACTCAATACAAAATTTTATACGAGTTCCACCCAGCGCGCCCTGTTTTTTTTTCAAAGTGCTGCCAGTGTTCCCAGTGCGCGGGCAGACACTGTACAGTGTCCTCACGGCCTCCTAGTGCGCTGTAAGACACTGGGCCACTGGGTGCAGTATTCGCAGCGTCTTTCAGCGCACTGGGCGGCACCGGCCACACTGTACAGTCTGTTCCAGTGCCTGCCAGCACGCTGTAGTACACTGAGACCCCCGTACAGCGTTTCCAGTGCCACCCAGTGCGCTGAAAGGCACTGGGAGGCACTGTAAACGCTGTTTTTTCCGATAGGTTTGAGCGTATTCAAAGGACGGCTGTGGGTTTAGTTTAAAAATTTGCCGCATTTTTATCACCGTTTAATATAATGGAAGCTAACGACGTACAAGAGTTATAAATACGAAGGCAGGAATTCCTTCTAGAATTTTTCCTCGGGTTTGTGATAGCACATTACATGTAGGTTCATCGCCATATTTATGACTTTTGGCTAGGCCTAGCCAACACCCCCAGTAGAATGCACTAACGCCATATTAGGCGCGTTCTTGCCTCCTTACGTTTATTTGATTTGCAAAGAATGCATAACAGTGTCTTAGCGAAACACATAATGAGACAGGACAATCATCCTATGGTACTGGTACATGGAAGTTGTTCACTGCCTATTGTTCCTTGCTGAATGCAATAACATAAATATGCGCACTCGTTGTCCGCTGCTGTTCGGCTTTCATATGTACTACCAAGCCCGCTTGGACCTTGAGTGCGCTGCATACCAGGAACAAGTACCCGTTGACGGTAACAAATTCGCCTTTGTACATTCTCTCTTAAAGCGTTAGAAAAGAAGATGCTTTAAATGTACTAGTTTTCGGCTGTGCATTGCGCTTCTCACGCCCATTTAGATGCCTGTGTGCAGCTATTTGAATGGCGTCTTGAATAATATGTACTTTTGTACACTCATCAACGTGTTTCCGATTTTCAATTATTAAAGTGGCATTGAGATGTTGGCTTTGAGTGGAAACTACATGAAAATGGCAGCTGCTGCCTCAACTGAGTGAATGCAAATAGTTCAAGCATCTTGCACTCGTTGATTACAAACAAAAATCACAGCGTCCCTTGTGCATTCATCTAAGACAACTCGAAGGCGAAAGTAATCTTCTTTTTCCCTTTAGTCGATGTAATAAGGAACCTTCATAAACGGCCGGTCATGTAG
The DNA here is from genome assembly GCF_013339695.2 of Rhipicephalus sanguineus. Taxonomy (NCBI): domain Eukaryota; kingdom Metazoa; phylum Arthropoda; class Arachnida; order Ixodida; family Ixodidae; genus Rhipicephalus; species Rhipicephalus sanguineus. The sequence goes on from NC_051182.1 coordinate 57,918,671, forward strand.
GATCCCTATATGTATTTATCCTGCCTGGTTGCGCACTGCCTACAGGATCGGATGCACCTCAACTGGTTTTGTATTGCCTCCGTGATCAGCCCACCTTTGACCAAGCTACGATGTCATGTGATGACGGTGTAGGCTTATGCCGCATGGGCAGAGGATCGGGGCGGCTCAACCATAATCAACGCCAACGGGGAACGCAAGGCGTGGCGCCACATGCAGCTGCGAAGGGCTTTCTTTATTTTCTTCTCCTGAGGTCGCGCGTTCTCCGGTTTTGTTCGCCACCCAAAGGAGGGCGCTAAAACAGCATTATGTGGCTTTACGTCACATGACGTCTCACACGAGTTAGTTACGTCATGATGACGTCACACATTTTTGTGATCTGTGACTTCATCATTACGACATGAGGAGACGCCATCGCGTGATAATGATCTTTTGCACCACTCGTTCCCGACGCCACAGGACGCGAGACGCCTACGCCGATTGTCCAGTCTCGTGTCTAGCCATGCATTTAAAGGCTTCGCCTTAAACGTTTCATTAGCAATAAAACGGCAAGCTGGATGAGCTGGTAATTGAACCCACAACCTTCCAGCTGAGCCCTCAACCTTCGAATTACGCGTCCGACGCACTACCGATTGTGCTACGACGGAAGGCGCTTCCCCGCCCATTTCGTTGGGTATTTCCTTGCAGGCAATCCCTGAGAGTGTTGGCCAGCGAATCGTAATTTGAAGGTTGTGGGTCAGATCCCACCTACGGAGCGGATAATCTTTCGTCCACTTCAATTCATTTAAAGTGAGGTCATATGTTTAGTACACTTCACTTAAACACAACAATTTAAACCAGCTATGCTTTCTCTGGCCTAATTCTCTGTTCGATTTATCCCCTTCTTACTCCGCTTCTCAAAACAGTATTAGTAAAGTCAAACAATTCCTGTAGAAGTAAACACAGCATCGTAATATAGCAGTTTATGAAACAGGTTAACAATTACAAGGATCAAATGGAAAGAGTTGTATAATTCGGTCAACTCAAACAAGAATAAATCATTTGTTACAAAAACATGTCATCATCTTCCGATGTTATGCTTGCAAGGGCAACACCATTTTTGTAGCATGTTGTGAACGCAAACAGTATGAAAGTATTTGTTGTGCATACATAGTATGGAAGCGTGTTAGTGCCAAGTATTATGTACAGTAAAACCTCGGTGATACGAATCTCGCGGGCTTACCAAAAATATTCGTATCATCCGAAATTTGTATCACCAGAAAACATGTAAAATTAGAATGCGACAAAGAAAGTTGGCATACGTTTTGATTTAGTGTTTCTCAGGGCCGCAGCGACGTCATGAACAGCTCTGAATGATTACCAGTAAAATTTTTAGACGTCAACGATTATACTTGTACTCGAAAGTATACGGTGCATACGCGCGTATGTAATTAATGAACGAGATGTGTTGTGCCCCGTGACCGCTAGTAGCCCCTTCCTACTCTTACTACGATTTTCTGCATGACACCAGAGCACTGCGCCGAAAGTGATTTAAGAAGCGTTTTGCACACGATAGATAGAGGCCAAGCTCCTTCGCCAAGACTATCCGTTTCGTGTCTTGGGGTCTTTGTCCACCCGTAGCCCAAGTTTCAGTCTTGTTTCACAGAACGTCTGATTGGGGGGACATGGCTTGCATCGACGTGGCAGGCACGTGTTAACACAGTACAAAGACGTTGCTGCCTCGAGCACGGGAGCACGCTTCAACTCGTCGGAAAAAAAAAAACGCGCGACGTCAACGTCATCTGTAACCTAAACGCGAAGGCCCCTAAAGACCTCCAAGATTCGCCCGCACTATCTCGGAGGCAACGACGCCCCGTTGATGGTCGCGCAGCACGCATGCCCGCGCCCGCGCGCCACTGCCGCGTCTTCCGCAACAGCGCGGGCAGCACCTGTTCGTACCTGTGCGCTAGCATATGTTCGTATCAAACGTCGCGGGGTGCAAATCGGTTCGCAACAACCGTACTCCAATACATTGCAGGCTAATGGCTCTTGGGCGGGACCACAGAAAAATTCATATCACCCCGAAATTCGTACGTGCCGTGATCGTATCACCGAGCTTTTAATGTATACGGGTGCCTTATGCGACTATGTGTTTAGAAGTTCGGCGTAGTTTCTCAAGGCATTGTTCTTTTTTTAGCATACCTTACTGGAACACGACTAAATGCTCCAAGGCATGAGAAGTGTGTCCATGCAAACAATTAGGTCTTGCGAGAAAACAGAACACTTTGCAATCTAACATTCCGCTCATTAAGATATCTGTGGCAAAATGTCATAATATATTCTCTTCGGTTTCAAATAACATTACGCAAAAGTGCAACACCACTACTCTGAGAGCATATAAATCGGCCTACAGCGTTTCTGTAGCAAACTTCATAGCCAAAAATCATGAAACGTGAAAAGAACACACCGGGGCCGTGGCTGGGCCAAGACAAAACTTTATTGCGATAGCGCGGTTTAATGTAGCGTTGTGCGAGAGGGGTTAAGGGGAAGGGAAGGGGAAGAAGCAGTGGTGATAAAGGCGGCTTCGGCTGGCGTGACGTCACGGATACAACATTCCGCTCCCCCTACGGTGAGTAACGGTCTGGGGGTTTGCGTTGCCGGCCCGAGCGACACAACACCGGTGTTGAGGGGCTCCCGGCGATCACGCTCCTTGTTGGCGCTCGCCTCGGTGTTCCTCCTGCTGGGGCCCCGCCGGCCGTTTCGAGGCCCCGAGAGTCGCCGGCTTCTCCCTGGTCATGCTCCAACTCCCGTGGCTTCACCTGGTCGCTGTGGCGCCGAATGGTTTCCCCCTCCGGACCATCGGCATTCACCAGGCGGGCTCCGTCTGTCGATGTAATGCTGGCTGGAGTCCACGGCTCGCCGCGCCCAAAGTTCCTCACCCAGACTGGCTCCCCGGGCTGCCACCCATCGAGGGGGGGACGGTCAACTGGTGAGGGCGGAATGGACACTGCGTTGTCCAGCCTGGAGCGAAGATCGTAGCCCATTAGGAGTTGCGCTGGTGTCTGGCCCCCGGCCTGCGGCGTCCTGCGGTACCTGTGCAAAATCCTAGCCAGGCGGGTTTTCAGTGACCCTTGTACATTCTTCTTCAATGAATACTTCACAGTCCGAACCGGCCGCTCCGCGAGCCCATTGGACTGGGGGCGATACGGTGCTGTTCGGAGGTGTACTATGTTATTCAGCTTCGTGAAGGTGTTAAATTCCCAACTCGTAAACTGTGGGCCATTATCGGATACCAGCGTCCGGGGCAACCCGAATGTACTGAACAAGGTGCGCAGAGCCTCTATGGTGGCGTGTGTGGTGGAACTCTTCATGGGTATCGCTTTTATCCACTTACTATGTGAATCCACCACAATCAGTAGCATGTGACCATCGATCGGCCCCGCAAAATCGATATGCAGCCTCGACCAACGCTCATCCGTTTCCGGCCACGCAACAGGGGGTTTCTTTGGGGGCATAGGGGCAGCTTGGATGCAACTGGTGCAGGACTTAACCATGTGCTCAATGTCATTATCGATCCGGGGGTACCACATCAAGGAGCGCCCTAGCCGCTTCATTGAGCAAATCCCTTGATGAGTATCATGCAGCAGACGTAACATTACTGCTCGGGCACTCTTAGGGACGATCACTCGATGGCCCCAATAGAGAAGCCCATAACTCCCCGTTATCTCTGCTTTCCGGTTGAAGTATGGCATCAAGTGCTGGTCCTTAGGCCCCAAATTTCTTGGCCATCCCTCCTGCACCCATTTTTGCACCTTTGCTAAATCGTCATCAAGCTCCGTGAGAGTGCCCAGTTGCTTCGCAGACATGACACCATCATTGAGGGTCTCCGTGAGCAGCACATACTCACCGTCCACAGTTTCTTCCTGCGTCTCTGGCTGAGAAGTTGCTGACGTGGGGAGTCGGCTGAGGGCATCGGCTGGAATGTTGTTTTTCCCGGGCTGGTGTTTGATGACGTAATCGTATGCGCTCAGCAGCAGGGCCCATCGCTGGATTCGCGCCGCGGCCATCACGGGCACTGGCCTGTCTGGGTGAAAAAGTCCAACAAGCGGCTTATGGTCAGTCATCAATGTGAAAGTATTGCCGAGCAAGTATTGTCGGAATTTCGACGCACCAAACACAAGTGCCAAGGCGTCAGGCTCCAGCTGCGAGTAATTTTTCTCAGCTCCAGTCAATAACCGAGAGCGGAACCCTATGGGCCGAAGTACCCCGCCCCCGACATCGTGTGAAAGCACTGCGCCGATTCCGTCCGGGGAGGCATTGCATTCCAGGACTAGCGGCTTGTGTGGGTCAAAATGCGCCAGAAAGTCTGCGGACTTCAGAAGGTCCTTCACACTGCTGAATGACTGCTGTTGAGCGGTACCCCACTTCCACTTAGCTTCCTTCCGGAGTAGTTGATATAGGGATGCCATGGTGGTCGATGCATTGGGAAGTATCTTGTGGTAGTACGTTACCATGCCGAGGTAGGACCTTAATTCTGCGGAATTCCGTGGTGCCTGAACCTTAAGGATGGCGTCTATGTTTTCCGTCTTTGGTTGAAGACCTCGAGCGCTGATTCGATGCCCCAAGAAATCCACCTCTGGTTGGCGCAACTTGCACTTGTCTGCGTTGAGACGCACGCCGTATTCCCGGAAACGCTTGAATACTTCGTGCAGGGTGGTGCAGTCATTGCGTTTCTCTGTCACGATGACGTCGTCTAGGTAGACCTGAACACCCGGAAGTCCCTGCAAAATGGTCTCCATACGCCGTTGGAACACGGCCGGCGCGGACGCCACTCCAAAAGGCAGGCGAGTAAAGCTGAACAGTCCCTTATGCGTGTTTATGGTCGTGAGTTGCATGGCTTCCTCATCCAACGGAAGCTGGTTGTATGCCTCCCGCAAGTCTATCGTGGTAAAAACTTCAGCGCCATTTAATGTAGCCAGGATATCCTCCACCCGTGGCAACGGATATTGCTCAGTGCGACAGGCTTTGTTGACCGTTAGCTTAAAATCGCCGCAAAGGCGGATGCAGCCATTCCATTTCACTACCGGTACCACTGGCGCCGCCCACTCCGCATGAGGCACCGGTACAATAATACCCGCGCCCAAAAGGCGGTCCAGTTCCGCGTCGACCTTTGGCCGAAAAGCATACGGAACTTCGCGTGCTTTTGCAAAATTTCGGCACCACGTTTTCTCGCGTCTCGAAGTGTACCGGTGGCCCTTTTATGAGCCCTAAACCTGGCGCGAACACATCAGCGAATTCTGCTAGCAACCGGTCCACGTTAACGTCGTCAGCACCGAGTAACTGCAGTTGCTCACCTGACGTGTTCACGTTCATGACCGGTGCCTCGAGCATGTGGAACGCTTGAATCAGGTCGCGTCCGCAGAGGTTTGGGCCGGAGCAACCAAGGACTTGCAAAGATCCAGCCGTCGACCTGTTTCCGCACGAAACCTTGAGCTGAAGTTGTCCCCGCACTAGAAGCCGTCCCAGGAAGCAGGTGAGTTTCAATGGCGAACCACGCAGCTTCGGCCACACTGTTTTGTTCCGCTCATATGTGGGCCACGTGATGACCGAAACCGGCGAGCCTGTGTCGACCTGCATGTTCATTGGAACCCCACCACAACCCAAGGTGCGCACGATGGGTTGCGTAATGCCGACGTGGCCGATGTGACTGTCTGCTGCCTCCGGCGCGAACATGCCGTCCGTGCCAGTGTCTTCCTCCCGTGACAAGGCGTGTACTTGGCGTTCTGGTGGTACCACCCCGAACCCACTCTCACGGCGGCAACAGGCTCGAGCGATATGACCTCGTTGTTTGCACTTGAAGCATGGCGCCGAGCGGAAGCGGCAATCCTCGGGTCCGTGCCCTTTTTCTCCGCAGCGGTAGCACGCAACAATCTGTGGCCGGCTTCGTGGGCGATAGGACTGGCCTCCCAGCGCATGCACACTTGCCTCAGCGGTGGGGCTTAGTATCTCTTGCGCGTTGGCCTCAGCCATTTCGGTAGATATCGCAATTTCTTCCGCTTCGCTCCTCGTCAGCTGTGGTTTCGCGAGTAGCTGCCGACGCACTCCGACGTTGTGCAGACCACACACGATGCGATCTCTTAGCATTCTGTCCAACGAAGCACCAAAATTGCAGGTGTCCGCTATCTGTCGAATCGCCACGATAAAATCCTTGACCGGTTCGCCGGGCAGCTGATTGCGGGTGAAGAACTTATAAGACTGTGCTATCTCGTTCGGTTGCGGCGAGAAGTGCTGCTTAAGCAAGGCTATCACTTGTGGGTACGACAGTTCATTCACCTTATCCGGAGCACAACGTCCGCTCAGTACGTCGACGGTGTGGGTGGACAGTGCAGTCACCAGCAGGGCCCGCTTCTTGTTGTCTTCCGTGATGCCATTACCCTCAAAGAAGGCTTCCAGCCGAACCTGGTACGCGGGCCACTTGTCGCTCGTCTCGTCGAACTGCGGCGGGCTGGCGTATCCTCCCGTGGGTGCGGCGGCCATGACGGACGGAGTTGACGCCCCGCTTTCGTCCCATCTTCGTCGCCATTGAAAAGAACACACCGGGGCCGTGGCTGGGCCAAGACAAAACTTTATTGCGATAGCGCGGTTTAATGTAGCGTTGTGCGAGAGGGGTTAAGGGGAAGGAAAGGGGAAGAAGCAGTGGTGATAAAGGCGGCTTCGGCTGGCGTGACGTCACGGATACAACAAAACGTGTGATAGTCGCAACCCTTCTGCTAATTAAACGTCACTTTCTATTGCGCTGCTTCAATTTGTTTAACGCCACGTTCACAGTAATGCGAACAAAACCTATTCCTAATTATTGTCATAGTCAGGTCCATAAAATCTCGTTCTCTATTCATCGTATTTCATCCTATGTCATAAATGTATCTGAAAAATTCATCGGTGCAAGGTGTGGCCAGTGATCCTTGCAGAAATTCGTTTAAAGAAGGCAATGACCAAGTACTCAATTGGGTCCTGGCAAAACTTTCGACGTCTCTGATTCACAAATCAAACAACGGAGCATGTAGAATAGGTTATCATGTCGGTTCCTTTTTCTTGTTTTTTTGATGGTAAAAAAGAATAACTTCGAGCGTCAACTAAGCCTTGCTGAACAGTCATTATTTGTTCTGTTTGCCAATCGCCCAGGTCATACCACAGCCTAAGCCACGTAGCAAGCGCTGGATCAGCTCATCCATACAGGAAAGCAGTTGGCATCAACCATCGACGCAACTCTGCTCTGCCGAGTATCACACCAACAACTTCCTAAATCCTGTTCTCTTCCGAGAAGCTCTCATGCATGTACCCAAGAATGCCATCTTGTTGGAAATCGGACCGCACTGCCTTCTGCAGGTGAGAGGAGCAGCTACAATGAGGCGTTCTCACTGTCTGCGGCTATCGAAGTGCATAGAGGAAGCAAAACCCAGGAGAGGCCCAATCGTATCCCAATGCATTGCAAAATGTGTGGCGCGTCACACGCCAGAAACAAGAGCTCGCGTGTGTTAATTCTGAGTTGATATAATCAGTAACAAGAAACACAGCGCTCATCCGAGAGTTTCGCATGCAAATACCATGCATTAGTGGTCAGCAATGAAGGGAACGTACGTACACATGAAAAGTGACACCCGGTACTTTCCACAGTGCACGCGATTTGCACCGGATATACGCAACCGCTGGGCATTCCGTAGCTTTCCTAAAGAACACTGAGAACGCACAGAAGGAGCAGCATGCGTGAATCGACTGCGCCGCTTGCACGGCGAAAAAAAGACTGTAAAAGTTTCGCGACTCACTCGATGAGCGCAAGCGCTAGCAAACGACGCGACGGAAATTGCGCAATGTTTGCTGCTCCTTCGCTAGGAGGCGATGCGATTGTTTGCGATGTGGAGTGTTCACAAGTGAGAGGTCAGGGCCTCTCCTTAGTATTCCTTCCTCCATGTCAAAGTGTGCCCTTAAGCTCAATACAGACGGAGTGCACATTTGTTTGGTGGCCTCTGCGCTTAATCTTTTAGTCATTCGCATTTTCCGCACTGACTGTCCGTTGCATTTCTTCCTTCTTTTATTGCGTACTTGCACACAAATATCACGATCAGTAAAATACAGCTCATAAGTCATCACACACAAACACATTTCGCAAAGTGTAACCTTTGTTGTGAACATATATTATTGTACCGAATGAAAAGGCTAGCAATATGACTTTGCTAGGTACAGCCATTCTGCCTTAAAATTGTAATGTGGACCCAGACGATGATGTCTGGTGTTATGAATCCGGAAATATTAAGCATTGCTGATACACCCTGCGGCACTGCAGACTGAAGTACTTTAGTATTCCAAGTGCTGCTCCCATGCAATTCTTCCACCCCACAATGGGTGCTAAGTTTCAGAATACCACCGCAGCATTTGTACACAGGTTTCCTATATGATTTTAAGGTCAGTAAATATTGACCAGGTAAATTCGTACCGAAGCCCCAGTATAAATGAAGAACACTCTTCTTGCCCTGGCCCACTAATATACGAGCTTGCGCATCTTAAAGAAATGTTCACAACAGTTGTAATCATTCTACAGGCGATCCTGCGACGAGCTGTAGGCCTTGAAGCCAGTTGCCTGGGCCTTATGAAACGCCACATGGACAACCTGGAGTATTTCCTAGACTCGCTGGGCAAACTTCACACCCTTGGCATCCAGCTGGACTTGTCGTTGCTGTACCCTCCGGTTCCGTCGCCCGTGCCTCGCGGCACTCCAAACATTGCACACTTGGTTAGCTGGGACCACTCACAGACCTGGACTGTGGCCGAATGGAAAGACTTCTCTTCCACGACACAGGTCTGCACCATAATTGTAATGTTGCGAAAGACATTGTCTGAAGCATTTAAGAGGTTTTTGCATGAAGAGCGGAGACTAATGGTGAACAACTACGCCGACGAAATGAACATGGGTGCTCTCTTCAGTCGCCGGTGTAGTTAACGTCATCATCCGACTGACTACGACTGCAGCAGGCAAATACCTCTTCCATGATTCTCCAGTCAACTGGTCTCGTGCTTACTGCGGCCGCGTTATCCTTGCAAACTTGTGAATCTCACCTGCCACTCTAACTTTCTGCCCCCCCCCTCGCGCGCGGGCCTTCTCTTGGAATCCATTCTGTTAGTCTTAATTACCAGTATTTTACTTTCAATTGCTTGCTTTTTCATCCTCAGTTTTAGTTGAACCCTTTGCGTAAACCTCCAGGCTTCTTCCACGTAGGTAATCGCCTGTAGTATGCAGTTGTTTTATACGTTTCTCTCGAGAGATGGCGTTTAACTACCATTCAATTTCTGAAAATGTCTGCCAAATGTGGTACTCTCTTTTCGTAACCTAGTAGCCCTATTGAATATCTGTCCATCATCCATTACCCGAAACCACCATTATGAAGGAGTGCTTGCCATCATAACGGTCTCATGTTCGGAGCTGTGGTCACTACCTGCCTTAAGTAGACGCATTTTCACATATTTAAGTGCCTCGCTACTTATCGCGAAGCGTTGCTCTTTCCTAAGTCGGCTGAACATTACATTAGCATTCTGCATAATAATTTTCAGACCTGCCTCTTTGCTTTCGCTCTCCAAATCAATAATCATGCTTTACAATTCGTCCCCCATGTTACTCAGCATGGCAATGCCAGCGGCGAATCAGTGGCTACTATGGTACTTTCAATCATCTCTTGTCCCTAACTGTTCCAATCTATACCTATGAAAACCTTCTGTTGACACGCGGTCAGTAGTTTTGGACAGAACGTATCACCCTGTCTCGCACCCTTTTTAGTGCACTCTCATTGCTTCCATTATGGCGGGCTGTGGTGGCTGTGTAGCTGCTGTAGATTTCAAGTAGTTCTATATATTGTTTGTCTACACCCTGATTTGCTGATGCTTGCATGGCTGCTCAGCTTTCAACTGAATCAATTGCTTTGTCGTAATATATTAAGGCTATATTTAGGGTTTGATTATATTGTGCGTATTTTTCTATCATCTAATTGACAGTGTGGCTATGGTGTACTGCCGTATAGCCTGTATGAAATCCTGCCTGGTCATTTGTTCAAGGTGACTCAATCCTATTAGGGATAGCCTTTGTAAATAGCTGGTTAACAACGAAGAGTAAGATGATCGGCCTCTAATTAAGCATGTCCTTGACATCCCCCTTTTTATGGTGGAAGTTGATGCTGCCATTCTTCAATAATTGTCGTCGGTCACAGTCAAAGGACGTTTCGTGTATATGGTTGCCTGTTTTTCAAGCACAGTGTGCCCACCATCTTTCAAGAGATATGTTATCTGACGCTCACAAGTGTCCTTGCCTGTTTGCCTTCCCTCCAAGGCTCGTATTACTTCCCATCTCTATACTGACGGGATGTCCGAATCCTCTGGGCTACTTTCTTTGTTGTCCTAGTTGTCCCGGCAACTGTAGCGATCTCTGTAGCACTCCTCAGCTATACATCGCATTCATATTGTTAGCGAGATTGCCTCCATTGGCTCATATTGCATGCATCTTTTTAGTTCCGGCGCCTAGTTTTGTTTTCACTGTTTTTAGGCTTCCACCGTTCTGGAGATCATGTTCGATTCTCTACATATTGTACGTTTTTATGTCGGCTACCTTATGCCTGTTTCTTATTTCATATTTTGCCAGTTTTCTTTTGTTGTTGGGTTGAGGCTTTCATGATTTCACGTTGGTGAATGGCGATTTCCGTTACCTGAGAGAACTTCCCAATGTCATACCTGACGACCATGCCTCCAACTTCTGTTGCACGCTCCGAAATAATGGTTTTCAGATTATCGTACGTTGCGTCAACATAAGGGCGGATCCCTCAGTTAGAGAGAAGTATCTGTTCCGCAGCGAGATCCTGAATTCTGTACTTCCCCTGCTAGTGCTGAGTGGTTGGCTCATTGCGTACCAGTTTCTTCCTTTTTATCTTCAGGTCCAGGGGAATTTGAGATCTTACCACCATATGACCACTGCATCGCACCCTGCTAAGCACTTCCACATCATACACGGTGCCAGGTTGTGCGCACTATAGGAAGTCCATTTCATTTATCTCGCCACTATAGCTCCTGCACGTCCACTCCGGTCCTCCCATTTTCGGTAGACAGTATTCATCATTTGTAAATGGTTGAGCTCTGCGAACTATTCATAATTTCCCTGTGCTCTTCCTAGAACCTATGTCGTATTCGCCCACTGTGTGGTTTCCAGCCTGATCATGCCTACAATGTCTTTGAAGCATCCCATGAGTACAGCCTACTGCGCCTTATCGTATCATGTCCAATTTCCACATCTGCGTAGAAGCTTCCAATAACTGGCTGTCTTCGCTGGATGTAGCGCGTTGGCCTGTTCCACCGCCAATTCGAACCTGTTATTAAGCTTAATTACGGTACCTACCACTCTCTCACCAACGGTACAGTATGCCTCTATCTTACGAGCTATGTTCTTGTCAGTAAGTAATCCCAGTACCAGTTCTCTTCTCTCACCTAAGCCACGATTGCATAAGACATGTCCGTTCTTTAGCCTCGTATAGGACTCAACATCTGTCATAGGCTCACTAAGCCGTATTACACCACATAACACCCCGTAGTTCATCGAGTAGCACTGCTAGACTTCCCTCACTTGACAACGTTCTAGCGTTTAGCATTGCCAAGTTAACATCGCAATGGTGGGTAAGTGCCATGCGCCATATCATGGCCACATGTCCCGGTGCCTGGATTCAGGCGGACGTGCTGCGGGAGTAGTAGTGCGACGAGCAAAACGCCCCACCATCTCTAGCACACCCGTCTATAGCACACCATCTATAGCGCACGTGTTGTGTCCTCCCTTCTCGTCCCTGTGTTATTTTGCGCTGAAAAATTTTTCCTAATGTCTTACCAACAAGGCCGAATTTCTCCCCATCTATAGCACACCCGTCTTGCCACCGAGTGGGAGCTACTCGGCAAGATGGCAGTAGCAGCCATAGCCAGCAAAACGCAGATGGAATTTACAAATGGCTTTGGGTACTTTAATCAAGAGTAGATGCGAAAAATTCGCATCTACTCGTACCGTGAGAATCGACGTTATGCGAACGAAGCATGCGGCGGGAAGGTGACTGTGGCGTATGATTTACCTTGAGCGAAACGTTAAGAAATGACACTAAATATATGTGCAAATGGTGTAGGCATACACATACGTTCAAGGGTCGCACATCTGTTATATAGCCAGTTCTTTACAATTCCTTAAGAATGCCAACAGCAACATGCGTATTAACAACACCCGACGCGGTAAGCTTACATGTAGTGCTTATATTTGCCCGCTCTGATGTAGAACGCACGCGCGTTTCTTGACCCTGCGTGTATGTGCGGAAGGGGTTCTTGAGAGTTCTGAGGTAGATGACGGCGAAGCGAATGTACTTGTTATTGTAACTGTTGTGTCCAACGCAGACCTCGCTGATTCCGCTGCTTGTCTGAATGTGTTCTGTATCTGGTGGCCGGCGAAGTGGGATGCGGCCGAGGTAGAAATTGCGAATCCCCGTGTTCTTACACGTGCCCACGCCTCCCCACCTACAGTAGTAGCTTTGTTTATTTCTTGTAATACAAGAAAAAGGAAACAGGCAAAAGGAATTTCATACCCCTGACAAGGGCCTCTGTACCTGAAGTTCGTAACACATACACATTCCTTGTACACGGATGTGAAGCCGCTTGCTGTGGACGACACAGAGGGCTCATCGTTGCAAGTTTGTGAAAGTGCTCACACGCCAGTTTCTGTGAGCAGAGTGTCTTTTAGGAGGTCGTACACGTGCACGGACTACGTTGGGAGCGGCGAGCGCGAGGTGATTGTTGTGGTCGTGGTATCGAATGAAGGTGGTAGCTCGGTCGAAGACATTGTCTAGAGGCCTGTTGGCCAGCTTTTTCATGTCATCGACAGACTCCCTGTCGATAGAGCCGGCGACATGTCGGAACCTCAATTCACCTTTTGCGTTCGTGAGGATAGGCAGTCGAGACTGGTAGCCCTGGAAAGTGCTACGTAGACCAGCATCAGTGATTGGCGCTTATGGTATCCGTAAACTACCTATGCTTATGTGGCCCTTTGTGACTTATACATACTTATGGCGTTTGCTGCCGCAAGGAGAAACTGCGTCCTCTTCAAGGGATTTTTCTAGAGTATATCGTGGTTGTAGCGGTTTGCATTGCCACGGGCGCCCATTTGAATTTTATTGAGGGTTGTGCGGTAGTGATGTGCTGGCTGGGACGACAATGGACCTTGGAAGTTCAAGCCACAGTCGCACGAGGTTACCGTGTTCGTCACGCTCGATATACACAAGGTGCCTATGTTTGCATTAACGAGGCCGTCGCTTACTTCGATGTTCGCCGTGATCATGTGCGGCTTGCCGAAGCTCAGGCAAATTAAGGCCGGTAGGCCACCCATGTCTCTTGTGTTCATCTTGCCCACATTGGTCAGGGCATCTCTGTGTACTCGCTTTCTCTTATAGCCAGTTATGTTATCGCATGCGGGGTGACACAATACGTCGTCCGCAATGCCGAGGCAATGTGCGTTATAGCTGTGGACGTCCGCATTGCGGTTCTATAGCCGTATGCCGCCAGGGCACTTAGCTCCGGCGTCTTCGCATTTCACAAAGCGGCTCCCAATCATTCTGATTTCATACTCGGTCAGCATGAGAACATCGCCCAGCCTCATAAGAAATGAAGACAACACTGTGTCATTCGGGGGGACCACGTGGACGAGTGGATGACAGTCAGGAGACTTCCAGAGGAGCTCTGCCTTCAGTTCTCACTTGCCTTGCGGTTCAGTATGTATGGTCGCGGTTATTGTGTTGACTGAGACTGTGAATCACCTGTGACATATGCCCACATGAAACGAACTGTAGTATTCGGGTATGTGCCAAACGTGACTGAGGATAAGGGTTTCATGACATAAGCAACAGGAGTTTTGCGTTATTCCTGTCGTGACTAGTGAAGCGTGCTTGTCATACTCTGATTGTCTGCTATGCCAATTTACGTATCTTACCGGTTATGGAGACGACCAGGAGAGCACCCAGACGTAGGCGGCTAGGCAGATATGATTCAAGCATACAAAAGGTACGGCTTTAGTCATAATGTGAACAAGCAGTAAAAGGGAATAACTGTTAGGGATTTACGTCCCGAAACCACGATATTATTAAGAGGGGCGCCCTAGCGGAGGGCAACGACAGTTCTGAGTTCTTTCATCATCATCATCATCAGCTTGTCTACGCCCACTGCAGGGCAAAGGCCTCTCCTGTGTTCCGCCGCGCACGCGCGCTTTTTCGTGATGCGAAAAGGAAATATTGAGGTTCGCAAGCTACTTTTTTAAAGACACCTTGCTGGTAAATGTAGAAATTATAAGCTAATTCTAAGCCACATATACTTCAACATGAGGCGGCACCATGTGTGTACTCCAACTGGTCTTGTATACATACAGCAGCAGCAGTTCCAAGTATGCGAGTGTGCGTAAATTTCGTGTGGTTTGTTTTCCTTTTCTTCTGATGATTTGCTGGTGGTAACTTGCCATGGTAACACACAGTGCAATCGGACAGACGTTACATGCGTATTCATGGATATAGACATCTCCAATGTTCATTGTTTGTTACCTCATACGGTTACGGTGATGTGAACCACTGCTATCAGTACACAATAAAATTCCCTGTGCGATATCGCAACGATGTGAGGTGTCGCGTTTGAATGGCCAGGTAACAGCGCTTGCTTTCGATGCTCGCCGGCGACGGAAGCTGAAAGCATTTCATGCTCACAAACTTCAAGTAAGAAGCATTGAAGAAGATGTTTTCGAAGAATTTATTGGTGAAGTAGTCGATGTCATATGGACGCGTCATCTACTGACCTTTTTTACAGTTTCATTCGGCAGCTGTAAGTAGAAATGAAGTCCTAGTTAATGACGTAAGCCGCACATCGCTTGTGATGGTACTAAAACTTCAAAAGCTCATAGAATAGTCGGCGAGGACTAAAGCAAGGCGCACAGAGAATGGCGTACTATAAACGTATGTGAAGTCACCTGAATATTTTCGATAAAAGTATTGAGAAAAGCCAAATGGAGTACTAATGCTTTCGAACTGCATGCGCCTTCTGGCAATAACAAAAAGAAACTGAAGCAATAACTCACATAATTAGCTCCGCTTCAGATGCTGCATTGTGATGGAAGTGCGTGCAAATCGCTGAAAATTGCAGGTCTGAAACTAAACAATCCAACAGATTCATAATATACGTGTCAAGTAACGGGTCGTGAACGGTATATTTCGACGAACCTGCTCACAATATAGGCTGGATTTAGAGCCAAGCTAAGACGTTAATAATGATAATAATTCCTAAAAATGAGATAGAGGGTGCGCAAAGGTTAGAAGTGACTCATTTATGTTGAGTACTAAGAAAAGCTTGTGTGATGAGGTGCCCTGATGCCGCAGAGAAGACGATGAAGCGGCGCCGAAAACGCGCAAGCACGCGCACTGGAATAAGAGTGGCTCGGCCATATTGAATGTACCTCCCTGCACGTGCCCGTGAGGCGCGAGCAAACGAAGAAAAAGAACAGGCCACGTTGGCCAAGCAGACGGAGCCAGAAGTTGGAGCAGAGAAGACACGTTGGCCTGGTCGGATGTGATCATTGGGGAGGCCAACGTCTGTCGGAGAGACCTGGTCGAGCGTCAACGCCCGAGGGACCTCGAAACGACACGTCTTCGGCCCCGGCGCCCAGCTGATGCAGAAGGGCCTGCCACATCCCGCCTGGCCCTTCTCATCCAAGACCCTCAACGCAGCCACGATCTCCAAGTCAAGGCCCGTAGTGTGAGCGCGGCGTTTCCTTGAACTGATTAGATTCTAAAGACGCTTCGTGAATTTATTGTGCTTGCTGTGCTTTGTATTTGTGCCGTTTGTGTATTTTTGTCTTCGAATATATGTTTGTGTGCCGTGCCAGATGCCTCCTCTTCATTGCGGCCCTCACTGGCGTCTCTGACATCACGCACTAAACCTGCCCCCCGAACCAATATCATAACAATGGCGTCCGCGACAGGACGCCATTGTTCGCGACAGGATGCAACAGGACGCGACAGGACGCCAAGAGGCGTCCCATTATTACGGTATGGGCTCGGGGAGCAGGTTTAAAGCGTGGTGTCAAAGACGCTCGCGAGGGCCGCAAGGAAGAGGACGCGACTGGCACGACACACAAACATATATGTGAAGGCAAAAATACGCAAACGACACAAATACAAAGCACAGCAAGCACAATAAATTCGCGACGCGTCTTTAGAATCTAATCAGTTGACGGAAACGCCGCCCTCACGCTAAAGGCCTTGACTTGGCGATCGTGGCTGCGTTGCGGGTCTTCGATGAGAAGGGCCAGGCGGGATGTCGCAGGCCCCTCTGCGTCCGCTGGGCGCTGGGGCCGAAGACGTGTCGTTGCGAGGTCCCTCGGGCGTTGACGCTCGACCAGGTCCCTCCGCCAGATGTTGGCATCCCGAACGTTGACGTCCGACCAGGCCAACGCGTCTTCTCTGCTCCAGCTTCTGGCTCCGTCTGGTTGGCCAACGTGGCCTGTTCTTTTGCTTCGTTTGCTCGCGCCTCCCGGGCACGTGCAGGGAGCTACATTCAATATGGCCGAGCCACTCTTATTCCAGTGCGCGTGCTTGTGCGTTTTCGGCGCCGCTTCTTCGTCTTCTCTGCGGCATCAGAGCACCTCATCACATAAGCCCCCATTTGCAGAAGTGTTCTAGGGGAACACTTTAACGTGAAGGCACTCAATTGGCATCACTTGACACATACACGCGAAAGGTATACAATGGATAACGACGAAGGTAAGTCATAATTATATTACAAACTGTTCACACAATGTTCACAAAAATCATGACAGATAATGTTGGTTTCAATCGTGCAAAATTCACTTTACCATGCAAGACAAAAGTTTTGATGCTTATTGTGGGCTTCTCTGTGACATTGATCGACATCGTCATAATGGTCTCAATAACTTTTACAGAAGTAAAGAAAACCTGTGTCAGATCTGTTTCTTCAAAACATTTCGCGCGGCACGAAGGAGAGGACAACAAGAATGTCACTTTCTTTAGCAGCTTTAGCAGCTGCGATAGTCTGCCACAAAGGCGACGCGCTTTTCTTAAATCTCACAAACTTTCGGTGAGCGCAGTCGCAAGACATGGTCCAACCATGAAAGGCCAGGTTGATCAAGTAGCGTCTACCCTGAGAACATGTATGTTCGTTATCTGTGTTTCTATAACATCGTGAACGCGGGGACGCCTTGGTGCGTTTTCTGCTTTTGGACTTGTGTTTCTTTCTTTCCTCTTGTTTTTCACGTTCAGGCTGTCGCTCGGCGCGCTTCGAACAACGTGCTTTATTTCCGCATATTATAATACAAAGTATTTGACGGTTTGGCTTGCAACGCTCGACATCATAGGAGACTGACTTACCAAAAGCCTTTCTGTCGAGTTTGCCTTCAAAGCAGCATGAAGGGATGTTGCCGCTCTTCTCGATTTTTGAGCATGGTATCTGCTCAGAGAAAGAGGCCATTGTCATTATCTGGACACTTGGAGTGTCGTCATTCCAGTTCGTGAACATTGCTGTGTCTATGACAGCCTTAAATGTATCTCTCTCGCTAGAGGTGGCACAGTCATCAGGAACTGAACTTTCAGTACCATCTTTCTCGACAGAAAAGGTATCAAGAGATGTGCTGTGCTCATTGATGGGGATCGGCGCACACCTTATGTTCTGATTAGTTTCTACTTGCTGGTAGCAATCGGTCGCGACGTCCCTATCAATCCGTTACGGTTCGCACTTCACAGCGCTCCGTATTCCTAGACATATGAACTGACTACTGCCCATCACTATCTTGTTTAAGCTCGGCTCTTCTAAAAGCAGTTCTTGATGAAATTTGTTGAGTTCAAACTCCTTTCTGCATACTGCAGTATCACAAGCCTCGCGTTCGAGCTTCCGTATAGCAGCTTCCACCTATTTGTGTTGATCAATAAGTGCCTTGCGTTGCAATTTATTTGCTTGTGCTCTCCCTAAACGTCTTTTCCTGTTTGTATTTCTGCCCATGCCTTAAGCTGCGCGCCTTGACACCCAAGCTTCTCGCCTGCGTCTATCAGCCCTGATCTGTCCATCTTCCTTGCAGCTCTATGCTATGCTCTCTGACTGCACTGCGCCGACCTTCTGATGTTTAATAAACAAAGGAGAAAGTCCTGTGGCGGACGCCATTGTTACGGTCTGGGTTCGGCGAGCAGGTTTAATTCGTGGTGTCAGAGACGCTCGCGAGGGCCGCAAGAAAGAGGACGCGATTGGCATGGCACACATACATATATTCGAAGACAAAAATACACAAACGACACAAATGCAAAACACAGCAAGCACAATAAATTCGCGAAGTGTCTTTAGAATCTCATCAGTTTAAAGAAACGCCGCGCTTGACTTGGCGATCGTAGCTGCGTTGCGGGTCTTGGATGAGAAGGGCCAGGTGGTATGTCGCAGGCTCCTCTGCGTCCGCTGGGCGCCGGGGCCGAAGACGTGTCGTTACGGGATTCCTCGGGCGTTGACGCTCGACCAGGTCCCTCCGACAGATGTTGGCCTCCCGAACGCTGACGTCCGACCAGGCCGACGCCTCTTCTCTGCTCCAGCTTCTGGCTCCGTCCGCCTGGCGAACGTGGTCTGTTCTTTTTCTTCGTTTGCTCGCGCCCCACGAGCACGTGCAGGGACGTACATTCAATATGGCCGAGCCACTCTTATTCCAGAGCGCGTGCTTGCGCGTTTTCGGCGCTGCTTCGTCGTCTTCTCTGCGGCATCAGGGCACCTCATCCCAGCTTGCTTATTTACCCTCTGTAATAGTTCTGCAAGCGGTCTATGTCATTTTGATGTATTTGCTAATAATGTTTCAAATTTTTAATGAACACGTCACTTTACGGCGCGTAAGCACTGGCGGGTATGTAAAGACAGTTCGCACCTGGTACTGACGGTACACGTGTAGCGTGCAAATTGAAAGCGTGCCCGTCCAGCTGACTAAAGAGCTTGCTCCATCTTCGTTGTCTGTCCAAAATGGCCATATTTACTACGTAGTGTACTAAGGCATGCATAATGTTAACTTAGTATCTCTACGCAGATAAAACATTGACCGTGGGCTTTCTCTGGAAATGCTGCTGCGCTTATTCTCCATGGCGTATTTTGTACTAAAGCGCTCGGCGTGTTTGGAATCCGAGACTACAATGTGACGACGTGGTTGTCACGCAGGCCTTTGAAGAGATCATCGAGGTTGACTTGGATGCCGACAGCGCTGAGAATTACCTTCTTGGTCACCAGCCCGACGGTCAAGTGATCTTTCCTGCCGCTGGCTTCATGGTTATCGTGTGGAAATGCCTCGCGAAGCGCATTGGGAAACCCTTAACCGAAGTGCCGGTGATCTTTGAGCACGTTAGATTTCAGCGTGTCACGATTGTCCCCCAAACAGGTAAGCTACGTTATATGTGACCAACAGTTTGAAGCGAATTTTGCGTCGATCACTGATATACATTATGTATTGGTGCTTCGTCGCGCATCATCTCCACCAATATGTATTGACAAGCCCACCGATATCAATTGAAAATTCTTGGAACTAAGCATACCAAAAGGCGCTAAATATAGAGTTCTCTGTTTAGCTTGCGAAGAGTTCGTCGAGGCACTTCACTGCGTATGAAACGATCTTTCTGGGGACGTACATAGGTTAGATGATTTTCCTTTGACACGTCACTTTCGTGTAAAAGGAGGCGAAAGTAATCCTTATTTCTCGACCAGGCAGCGTTCTGGTATAGAAGAAGCGGTCTCTAGTAGTAAGTGTTGTGGCTTAATGCAATTCAAATAAATTTAACGACGAAACCAAAGCCGAAGCATCGATGAGTGCCACAAGCAGATGACCACAAAGATGTTAGTGTTGAAGATGACGATTACAGAGGTGTTGTTCCTCCGCGTTCGTTAACGTATGTTTCATGCGCGCTATAGTCGGAAGCGCAGCCCGCACACCCACACAACGAAGTTGGTTTATGGTTGATATAAAAACGCTCATTCATTATCGATGTCTCAGAAGAATATTACAGTTGCACTGTTCAGCGTTTCAGTTTTGGTTTTGCCGCTGAATTTGGGTGAATTTCATTACTTTGCAAATATTTCTAGAGGCTGCTTTTTCAAAATCTCAAAGCTGCACAAGTTTCTTCGCATGTAGGGCTTCAGTTCTCCAATTTGACATAACCGTCTCACTCCATTACTAAAAAGTTATTGAATTCAGCTCTCTTTTTTACTGTCGCAAATGATCTCTTTAGCCATGTTAAGATGTCTGCGCCTACAGAAGTAATAGTGAAGGCATCGGAGAAATGACTGATTTTCCTGATTTCTGTGAATTTTGGACACATTTCTTGAAATGCCCGGTCTTAAAACATCCATTCCCCTATCCACCTTAATGAAATGATGGAAGTATATATAATGATTGGTGTAATGGTCCTTGTTTCAGAAAATTTTAAATACATTAATGCCTTAACGAACTTTTTTTGCAGAACCCAAGTTCTAGGTTATAGAATTTGCTTAGTTTTAAGCAATTTCCCCCTTCTCAGTAAAACAAAGCGCTGTTCCTTTTTACACCTGTATTAAGTTCATGACAGAGTAGAAGTATCTCTCAGAGTTCATGACAGAGTAGAAGTATCAAGAATCACGAAGGAACATGCGTTTCTTGTTGAAGAACGAAATTTAAGATCGAATTGGCCTTCCAAAAATCCCCGAAATGAGCACCGCTTTTATCTTTTTACCTTCGCTGCGAATAAGGGAACACACTCTTTCGAGGCCCTCTGCGCACGAATTGAAATTCATGATTTCATCTTTGATGGGGGACACTATCTCAAATTACTTCGGTGCTCTAGACGCAAGTCAACAAGCTTGCAGAATAGTATTGTTCAATTTGTAGCTATTACTGAGCGGAAACAACTGTTCTCTGCTTCCTAAAGGTCACATTATGGAGTGGGACGAAGTGAAAACACTTAACCAAGACCACATTGTTATGCACGCAGGCCCTCTCAAAATGCATGTCACAATGATGCCGATGTCCGGAGAGTTTGAAGTGTGCGAGTCCCGAGCTGTGGTGGCTAAAGGACGCATCCGCATGGCCCAGGAAGGCGAGACGGTACTGCTCAAGGAACCTCCGGGCACCTCAGGGGAAGCGATTACTTACGATATGGACTCGGCCGACGTCTACAAGGAACTGAGGCTCCGCGGATACGGGTTCTACGGAGCCTTCTTGGGCGTTCTGAAGGGTTACTCGAAAAGTAAGGCGGGCAGTTAGGGATAATGCTGGACTGCAGGCAAACATGCATATATTAGGCGAATGCGAGAAAGTTTAGCATTCATACTGCTGTAGTACCACTTGCACGAGCTATTCGCAGACGCGTTATGTTTAGGTACCAAGAATTCTCGACCACATCCCACCACGTACTCTAAGGCATTTATTTCTTTATTCAAATACCGTGCACTAGAGAAAAACAAGTCAATTAAGACTAATGCTGCTCTCAAATTTCCTTGACGCCCCATAATCACAGAGTTAATAAACTTGGTTCAAATATAACTCACCTTTTTGTGAACTAGACAGAAAAGCGGCCCTCACATGAATAGTGTAGTAGCTCATAGAAGTGCAGTCCAAGAGGCGTCCCGCATCATAATGGAATAAGCGATAAACTAAATTCAATCCATCACGGAAATATGAGTCTCTCAATGCTCAGTCTTCAATCTTCAAATGACAATAGAACATTGAAACATCTTCCAAAATTTAGACAGCTTCGCACTAGTTGTGCCAGGCGTGAAGGAAGTGTGAATTTGGGCAGTTCTCCTTGCTTCCCTTTATTTTCCTCTATCTTTCTCTCTTTCTCGAGCTCTCCTTCCTATTATTTCTCTATGTCTCTTCCTATTTTGTTGCGTGTTTTTTTCAATACCTTTATTTCTCTCACAATCTATCTCTTTCTCGCTCTATCTGTTTCCTTTCTCTCGTTGTCTGTGTTTCTCGCTTCCCCTTTCTTTCTCTCTCGCTCTGTTTTTTTATGTCTATTTCTTCGATTCTCTCTCTCTCTCTTTTTGTTTCTGTATTGCTCTCTTTTTCTATCTCTTTTAATGTCTGTTTATTTGTATCTGTTTCTCTCTCTCCTTCAACCATTTTACTTCTTCCCTTTCTTTTTCTATTTCTCTCTTTCTTTTCTTTCTATCTCTTTCTTCTTTCTCTGTCTCCTTCTCCCTTTCGCTCTCTCTGTACTTTCGCCCATCAGAGTTATTGAATCCTACGCCGGGCGAATTGGCACACGTGCTCTGGAAGCGAAACATCATATGAAGAAGAGGACGAAAAGAAAGAGTGCGTGAAGAAAGAAAGAGCGCGTGCCGGTTTCTGATTATGATAATTTGTGTTCGCGACTTACGGAGTCTCCGAGCGTAACAGCTTCTTCGTTAATACTTCTCATTTTGTTCTATTGAACATATACTTTGTATATATATGGTGCACATATACAGAGATATATACAAAATATATATTTATACACTTTGCATATATCTGCAGTGACTGCATTTCTAAGCATTCGTGTATAGATTGGGAAATATGAAAGAATCATCCTGCTACATGAAATAGTTTACTTATTCTTTTCGGGAGCCATGCACTGCATACGCATGTGTAAATTAAAAGCTGATTCTATTATGATGTAAAGAACCTTCGTAGTATGCTTCGAAAAAGGCTGGCTTGTAAGTGTAGCATGTGAGCTCCTTATTGCTTTCTTTTAATAAGCTGAGTCATAAACTGTTGTAGTGCTAATTGTGACGCAGTGTTCTTTAACATCTATTAGAACCTTACTAGCGCATTCTAAGTCCTTGCTGAGCGTTGATTTGTTGTATGTGCCTCATTAGTGTTGCTTTTATACAGAACCCTGCACCAAGCTTAAATGGGAAAACAATTGGGTAACCTTCCTGGACGCACTCATGCATTTTGGGTCTGCCTGGAATCCACAAAGGACGTTTGACTTGCCTGTCAGTATACAGTCGTGTCGCATTGACCCCAAGGTGCAGGCAGACATTGCGGAGGTTGTTGGAGAGAAGGGTAAGTTCGAGCTCATCACAGTGTGAGTGATTGAATCAAGCTGCATGTGCACGTGAATTCTGGACCGCCTAAAGCTATCTGGTTGGTGATAAAAATTATCGTTGTAAGATGTCGGTGTAAACTATAACCCTCAGCATACCCTGGCATGTACTTCCACCATACCTTAAGCAGAAGTCCGGTGACTGGTGTCTTTGCATGCAGAAGCGTTTACAAGCAGTCTCTGAATCTAGTCCATACCTAAATTCACTCCATACCTAAATGTACATTGCGCCGGTGGACGACTCAGAAAAAAAGTTGGACGGAATATGTGCTTGTGCCTACCTTCTATTATCTGTATATTACCCATTGTCACAGTATTATTTATATGCTTCCGATTACCTTTTTGTATATCTTACTTCAAACTCAATCTTGGAAACACATTCCCAACCACTTGTTCTCGAGGATGGCTACTGCGGCCGCGTAATCTAATAGGTGGGCGTACATAGCTGGAAGCTTCGAGAATAAATCATTTGGCACCCTCGAAAATTTACCAAGAATTCTCCAGCGTCTGTGGCCAGGATGTCTTGCACTGGTTTTATTTTAAATTATAGTCGCCAAATGCATGTTTTTTCTTGAGCACATATTGTTATTAAGTCACATCTTCATTCAGTGCTCTTCAAGAATGAATTCGAAGAGTTCGAATGTATTCGATCTATTCTAGGTCAAAAAAATGCGACTCCTGTAAGAACGTGTTGTTCCCAGCCAGTCAACTATGTCTATAAGCACTAAACATGAAGTTATAAATGTCCAACATAAGTGCGCTATAAGATCGTGGATGTTTTCCTTAAGCAAACAGGTGAATATATTGGCTGGTCCCTTGAAGTAAACGCTTTCAATTTCACCTCTGCAGGTTTGGACGCCGTCTATTGCCGGTATCTCAACATGCACCATGCAGGAGGCGTCGAAGTGGAAGGTCTCAAATTTAGCAGCATAAGGCGGAGGCCTATCCAGCAGGTGCCTGTCTTAGAAGAGTACCGCTTCGTACCTTACCAGGACAACGAAGTCGCAAGACGCGAACGTGAGCGCATTATGCGGGAATACGCTGACGTTTGCCGTGACAGCATGCTGCTCACCCTCCAACCTTGTGAAGAATACATGAAATTCACCGGGAAAATCAAAGGATGCGGTGAGCTGCCAGAAAAAATTATGGATTGGTATGCTAAGAATAGTACATCAAACAATGGCTTGTTACAGCTGCTATTCAACATGCGTAACCTAGCCAATGGCTCTGCCACACTGGCTGCAACTGTTAAATCAGCAAGAAAAGCTCTGGAGGAGGACTTACTTAACACTAGCCTCCTATCAGAAGACCCCCTGAGATGCCTGCTTGATGTAGTCATCGAAAATACAAGCTTCAGAAAACTCCGTGTCCTAGAGGTGGCGTTCGATGAAAATGTCTCCCTCATGACCCCGTGGGTGAGCGCTTTGCTCTCCTTGTACGACGCGCGTCTGAAGACAGCGTACTTCATTACTCACCCAAGTCCAGACAGACTTTCGCCGGACCAAATCCCCAAAGGCGCAGCAGTGGTGGCGGAGGACCATTATCTCCTCTCAGGAGAAAAACTGCCCAAGGCTGACTTGGTGCTAGCTTCCTACGGCATAATGACCTCTTCTGGTAATCTTTCTACATTGGCTAAAAAAATTTTCTCTCATTGCAAGGATGAAGGTTTCGTTCTTGTTTCCCACAGGACAACATTGACAGCTGCCGAAAGATTACTTTCGAAAGTCAGCGGAGTTTCTTTTCGAGTTTATTCTGAAGATGCAACAAAAGCAGCGTTCAGAGCTTGCGGATTTCATCTAGTGGGACTAAAGTCAAACAACCTCGCCGTGCTGCTATTGTTTAAGAAAGTGACATTATCCATCGATGTCTCAAGGTCGGCGGTTATCAAGGTGCAGAACAGCAGCTTCAACTGGGTTGAGATGCTGAAGGAGAAGGTTGCTGAATGTGTCCACAAACCAACCAGAGAGAAACTCTGGCTGCTCAGTGAAGATGCCGGTATCAATGGCATCCTGGGTTTAACAAACTGCCTTCTACAGGAGACTGGCGGACGTCTTTTAAGGTATGTATGGGATACAATATCGCACTCCCTTGGCCTCGGTGGTGCTCTCTTACCGAGAAGAAATACACCGCAAAGACATGAAGGGTACTTTCAGTACCTTAAGACACACTTGTGGACTATTGGTCAGTTATTATGGGGTACGGTAGCGCGCGTCAGTCAAGGACTACGAACAAATAGCAAAACACAAATGCGTCTCTGTGTATGTTCTACTTTGTCCTCTTTTCGGTATGCGCTAGCATTTACCATCACTATTTTCACGTTCGCAGTTTACAAAATCATCGAATATTTTCATTCTGAAGAGGACAGGCCCCGATACAATGCAGCAGTCTGTATTTGAAGCTATCTGATATCCCTAGCTTTTTTTCCTTGGAAGGCGACTACCATCTGTGGAAACATTGGTAAAGGTGCCTGTAAAAAAGACACAGTTTCGCCGCTAGGGCGAGGCAATGAATGGTATAGCAAGAAATCAGAATAATATACGAAGTAAAGCCAGCGGCTAACTCCTTCAGGATCCGATCTCCCGTAAATCTATAAAGCGCTAGCCTAAGGGCATATGGTCACTTCAAGGAGTGAAGCGGATTTCTTGTTGTGTGTCGCCTAAACGTGAAGTGGTGAGAGCAAGCACTGCAGATGCAATGGTAGCGTCTATTGATGTCGCTAGAAATAACATGCGCGACAACGCCCTGTTCATGGAAGTTAGCACGTACTTCCGAGTGACGTAGCCCCCACCGGCACGGCTTCATGCTCTTTCGCCCGACGAAGCCGGGCTATGTTTGAGCCGCACCACTCTGCAACATCCGCAAGCTTTCGCTCGCACGCACAGCATACAATGGGTCGGTTGACGTTATAGATTTGGACTTTGAACGGAACATGACGACGAAGGCACAAAGTGCCTCGAGTGTCCATGTATTAATCTATCGCAATAAAAAAGTATCGGCATGACCAAACCAAATCAACGTATCGAGAGACGGTTGATTTCCTCCGCCGCGCGAGTTTCGATTTGCAAGGTAAACTTCCCTGTCGTTAGTTCTCATGCGCTCCTCGTGCACTAGAGCACCTAAATCCAACGCAGAAGTATGCACCTTCCCAATTCTATTCTGTGATTGTCGGCTGTTGGATCTCAGGAGTATAGCCTTTAAATATTTATTATGGTACGCATTCGAAACTGATTTTGTCATTATGGTAGGAGTCTTTTGTTTGAAAGAAAGAAATTAACTGATGAAGAAGTCATTTGGATGTTTTTCTTAGAGGCATCTGTGAGCAGGCACCGTTCCGCACTACACGCTATATCACTCAATGTACCCCGCATAATAGAAACAGCTCTGCCCATATTGCAATGGTCTGGCTGCGCTGTACCACGCCACTTGAACGTGTCTACTTATGAACACCAACTCGCCAATTCAACACCAATCCTTCCATCAGTGGGAAAATTCGCTGTTTTGCGTAAACTCCCTGGATCAGCTCGATCTGGTCACGAGAGCGCCAAGGGAGGCCCATGGGGCCCTGGTCTGAGGCTTCTGCCCCCGTCCAGGGCCCGTCGAAGAACCCTGTGGTTTCTCTTTATTTTATTAATTGTTTTCACTCAATCACTTTCCCTACCAAGTCAGTCACTTTCTCCACTATTTTCCTTACATGGGATCTTTTTGCACATTGGCTCCAATTGAGTGCAGACGCGATTGCAGAAGATAGCTTGTACCTTGTGAACGCCTAAAATATGTGCCCATTTGTTGAATTTTGTGTGCTTTTCGACTATAAGTTCTTTTTGAAGGGCACACTGGGGAAACCAAACCGCTTGAAATGTCACACGCTCCGGTATGCATTCGCCTCGAAGCCACTTCTAGTTTTTCTTTCCAGTAGATTGCATTGAACCCCTTCCCTCCCCTCCGAAAGGTTTTTCACTTAACGCGGTTAGGTACAAAACAACCACCCTTGGCCACTTTTCGCGTTTCATTTTACCACATATTTTGTAATAAAGATAATTAATACAGGGATATTTGCCTGTTGATGTGTCGTTCTCTACGCGAAGAAAACGCCGTCCGTTCGGGAGAAAAGTACAAGCTATATCCACTACATGTGCTAAGCCTGGTTTCTTCGTACATTGGAACTTATGGTGAACTGCGCGAGGACGGCACAAGAAACAGTCGAACACGGACACGTACATAAGCACGCAGTTTATCAGAGAAAGCGACAATACACCTGACACATACGCACGCGTAGCTAAATATAAATGCAGTGGGCTGTAGGCAATGAGGCCTCGGATAAAGAGTTAGCCCTACCTTCTGTAACAGAAAGTTCTCTCAAGCCCCGCCTTTATCAAGTAATCACGTGTCCGTATGCGACAAGTGTGTATTTTTGTCTTTTTGTTTGCGCATTAGTGAGGGGCGCCGCTCTGTGTTCTCGTGTAACTTTTCTTGTCCCGCATTCACGCACTAAGCCTAGTTTATGTGCGCTTTCTGTTTCATCCGTTTTACATAGGTGTGTATTCGACACCACCACGAATAGTGGGAACAAGGTAGCCGACTTCAGCCCAAGCAACCCTGCGTACAAGGACATCATCGAGAACGACCTAGTCATGAATGTCTACCGCGAGGGACAGTGGGGATGCTTTCGGTACCGTAGCATGGATTTGTGTAAGTAGCCTTCCTTCCTGTTGTACATAATGGTTTACATGCCGAGAATGATGACGGTATACTTAGCTCGTGCCAGTTTTGGGTCCTAAGCCATAAATTCTGAGGTTTCCGTTATACCACTGTGTGTGTATCACACCATTTCGAACCGTTAACGTTGGAGTTGATCTCGTTGGTGAAGATGCCAGGGCAGACTCCATGATCTGCTAGGGTCCTGCTGGAATCGCTGCATTTCGTCTCCTCGCACTTTGACCGCGCTTGAGCCTAACAGCGCTGCAACGTGCAACTTAACTTTTTCAGGTGTTACATTTACTTGTGCCAACAATAGGAAACTTATACGCTCACATATGTCATTTTACAGAACCACTGCGGTTCTTGTCGAAATCCAGATGCCTTGACTCATTTATACACTTCATGCCGATTGAATAAACTAGAATCTATGGGCGTTAGGTAACAACGCACCAATTTCTAGACTATTTCGCAAAACTACATGTTGACAAGGTGCATTCAGCACTTGACAAGGTGCACAGGATACACGTGCAGCGTTCAGAAACGTGCTGCAGACCCTAGTACTCCGCACTGCACTGTTTTGCTTCATGGCCAGCGCAGTTGTTGAGCGCAGAGTTGGTCGTTATCTACCAATCCGCAATGAGGTAGATTCCTCAGCGCAAATGCATTTGAACGAAGTTTTCTTTTGCACGTTTGAATAACTCACCGGCATTCCTTCGGAAAGCTGTTTATATCGATCGTCACTTGAACAACGATGGATCGCACTTTGCATTTGTCAAGAATAATCTACACGTTTTCCGTGCAAATAAACAGTTCTGTTTTATTGAACACAAGATCCGACAGCAAGCCCTCCCTGTGTTAACCTTAGTCCTCAGCAACACGTGAAACTTGTATACGAACCAATAAATCCAAAAATCCCACGTAATGCATTTCGTAGCGTGTGGACAGCTATTTTCTATCAACTGGTTGCGCAATTTACATGATGTCACGCCTGGCGCGAGTCTACATTTCGGTCGAGCAATATTACGGATGTTTACGTGACTCCTCGCCAGACATGACACCTACAATTCTGAAGCCTGAAATTGGTTCGGCATTCTTCGGAAGTAGTTCGAAGTACTGGCATGGCTAGGTGGTAGAATATTGTACTGCCGGAGAGTACGCCTCAGTTTAATTTTGGCTCGAACATTTGCTTTTATCTTTCGCATCCGTGAAGATTTGTCGCTCACAGTCAATGACGCTGACTTTCACAACGCCTTCTCTGCGATGCGGGCCATTTAATGCAACCGTATTAAAATGGAAAATTTGAATATATATGCTGCTTAATAACGTAAGGGCCAGTTGTAGTGAAATAGCGCGACAACGTAGAAAAAAAAACAAGAAAATATTATGAAACTACCCTTCATAGTTCGCCTGAACCGCTATTCTTATTATGTTTTGTCTTGTAGGAAAAACATTCATAAACGTGCAAGGATCGGACCCAAAAGGCCGACCAAGCAGGCAATCAGTACATATAGGTGATAGAAAATGTTATACTTTTGTATGTGCGACTGGTGTGGTGAAGCGTAGTGAAATTGTTACTGGACAAAGTAAAAACAATTTGCATCAGTTTATTTTCGATTTATTAACAAAAAGCTGGTGCGTATATGATACAAATATTGTTCAAATTGTTTGCCCAGCCTAAATTCCAAATTTGAAACGGTTAAAGCTCCCTCTTAAGCGAGACTACAAACGTCCGTTTTACTGCTGTTGTGCACTAGCTTCGAAAGGAACTAACATGTTTTTTTGTTCAATTGAATGCCATTTCATGCGTTACTTATATTTACCACAGTGAGCCCCTTGACGAGGTGGCTCGAGAAGCCACCGTTCCGTACTCCTCACTGTACTCCTCACTGGTGTTCTCGCTTAGTCGGGGAAACTGCTCGTTCAGGGAATTAGTCGAAGAAGTGTGGCGTGCCAAGCCCGCACGTCTTACTCAGATAACTTCAGTGCTTCTCCAGCTTATGTCATTCTTAGCAGGTGGAGAGGCAAAGACCGCCACGCCGTTCGCCTATCTTCACTTCAACACACGCGGAGACTTCTCAAGCCTGCAGTGGTACGAGTCCCCTCTGCGCTACATCTCACCCTCTCCTAGAACCACCATCGCGGAACTGATGTGTGATGTATACCACGCCACTGTCAACCCCCGTGACGTCATGATAGCCACCGGTAAAGACCGCCAGGACGGCATTCTAGGTAAATATCTAATAAGTGTAACTCGACCATCAACGTGCTAGAGTACGTGAGTGAGGCTGCGAATGATGGTGATGATCACGGTCCTTATTAGTTTCCTCTTTATAAAGAAACCGTGAGAAATTAGGTATATATCCATAATATAGTAATAATCTGGAGATATTGCTCTTGTTGCAGGCAGACATTCTGGCTCTCTATATTAAATGCGAAGTATTTCTAGGCAAACTCACGGTGCCTTGACTGCTTCTATCTATCTATCTATCTATCTATCTATCTATCTATCTATCTATCTATCTATCTATCTATCTATCTATCTATCTATCTATCTATCTATCTATCTATCTATCTATCTATCTATCTATCTATCTATCTATCTATCTATCTATCTATCTATCTATCTACGTGTGGACGCTCCCATGGTCGCGTTCTTTACTTGGTATGTACGAAAATTGGCATAGAAAACTTGAGTGAATGACGAAAACCAATCACATATTATGACATGAGTAAAGTGACATGCCTGTCGTGTACGTCATAAAACCCTTTTTACCACTCCATTATTAAACTTAGCGCAAAATAACACGGACAAAGTGAAGTGGGGACATACACAGCGCAGACTATGAACTGAAATTTATTGAAGAACATTCACACATATATACACAATGAACAAGACACGCGATGAAAGAATAAAAACGAGTTTCAGTGACTAGCACTCAAGTAATCTATTTCGTTAGGGTGCAACACTATCGATGGCCTCGCGACACATGCTTCACCACATCTGTAGATACAGAACGCTTCCTCAATTTCTCGCTCCGTTTTTCCGTTAAATCTTTCTAGCACACTTGCTTCCGTCAGCCTGGGCGCGCAGCCGCAGTCACTACAATGAAGCGAAAGGTTCGAACATGGTGGCCCATTCAAAGAGGCTCTGTGGTCAAATAACGTATAATTATTATTACAGCTATGTATTATAAGCTTCTGTGTCATAACGGTGCTGCACCTGCTCTGTATAGCCTGCTGAAGGTTCGCAATTCCTATGTTCAGCTACGTCCAATCCTTGTCCACACCCGCACCCCTCTCTACAAATTGTTGTAATACTGGCACCAAATTCTGTCTGCGCTCGACGGGAAGGGTTCCGCGAATGTGAACAACTCATGCGAGCTTATTGAAAAAG
Source organism: Rhipicephalus sanguineus (assembly GCF_013339695.2). NCBI lineage: Eukaryota > Metazoa > Arthropoda > Arachnida > Ixodida > Ixodidae > Rhipicephalus > Rhipicephalus sanguineus. The sequence goes on from NC_051182.1 coordinate 57,949,919, forward strand.
TTCATGACGGGACAATAGACAAAGAGGTAATGGTTTCTTTTGTAGCGGTTGATGGTTTCTGAAGAGGTGGTGGTTTCTGGTGTAGCGCTTTCCCTTAATTCCGGCTGACATGGTTGTGGAAGCATGTACGTCTGCACTAAGATCGCACAGGGCTTTGCCGGGCAGGTCCCCCGTTTACGTTCCTGAATTCAAGAGACTCCTCTCATTTTGCCTTCGAAACACGTACTTCTGGTTCGACAAGACCTTCTACAGGCAAGTCCACGGTACGGTAATGGTTGCCTCCGTCTCTGTTGCTGCTGCTAATTTTACGATGAAGTGGTTAGAAAGCAGTGCATTCGCATCCTTCAATGCAAGGCCAAGAATTTTTCTTCGCTCCGTGGACGACTGTTTCTGCATGATTCAACGCAGCGCTTTGTCTTCGTTCGCTGCGCAGCTGAACATTCAGTAAAAGGTCATGGAAGTCGCAGCAGAGACGTATGTCGACAATAGACCCAATTTTTGGATGTGAGCGTCAGTAGGTGCGATGGATCGCTTTCGATTATCATGTACTGAAAGGACACTCACTCTAGCCGCTGCCTAAGCTTTCACTTGGTTCACCCTGACGCTCACTAAAGGACGGTTGCTGCCTCCCTGCTCAACCGTGTGAACCTCAGTTGCACCAAAGCTGAAGATTGTTTCATCGACTTGGACACCGCTGCCACACGACCTCTGCAGGCCGCTTTACTGCGAAAGCTGTTATCAGATCACGGCAGCCAATTTTGGTGGCTTCGTTTCCACCGCCGCTGCCGCCGGTGTCCGTAACCGCTCTCGCACAAGGAAAAAAATCCGTGACCAGGCGGTATTTGAACCCGGGCAATCTGCGCGACTGTCGAATATCCTACCACAGATCCACACCGGCGCTTGAAATGATATTGCAAAAAGACCCTATACAGGCGTCTTGTCGAGCAGGAAATCACGTTAACAGTTATAACAGTTATAATATAGCGTGGTAGAACAGTAAAATAACACTAGGCGTCACGCAATGTGACTTGCGTGACGAGTGGGTGGTTTGACGCTACCCACTCATTAGAAGGGGCCCAGCTATACTTCTTTATCGTCACCAGCCACAGTATGAACAAAGTGCACATAATGCCTTAGATACGCGTAGTGCGTACCTCGCTTCTTCTCACAATGATGAATAATGACACAATGGATAATTCTCAACCTCGTAAAACTGCAGTCATTTGTGGCATAGTGATTATCTTGCAACTGTACTTGCCATAGTCGCCCAAAAGAGTTCAAAAGAGGCTCTAGAAAGGTCGCTCTACCAGCTTTCGCTGTGATTCCGCTATGTATTCCAGTCAGGCCTGGCGTTTTTTTTTAATTTTGTGGATCGCCACCTGTCCAATTCTATCTAATCACTCTAATCCCCGTCCAGGAAAACGTGCTCCCATACCATACGATGTTGACATAAGCAAGACATTATCTCGCGTTCTGCGCAATGTTCCAGTGTCCCAGTGCCCAGCGCCACACTGGTCTAGTAGCCACACATGGCACTGGGACAGCGCCACTGGGTTTTACAGTATGGTTCTTTCTAACTACAATCGCACATTTAGCAACATAGCCATGAAAGCCACCATTTCCTTCAGTTTGGAACAACACATAGAAAGGTTTTGCTGCATGAACATATTTCATAAAAACTCAGAGGGTCCGCTATGCATTCGTCTATGATGACCCGAAAGCAAAAGCCTTTTTTTTCTTTTTTGTGCAGTCGATGTATTGATCCTTCTCCGAAAGCTTTCGGCACTAAACATGGTTTTGCGCCACCTCCAGGATCGGAGGCTCTATTCATGCATTTTCCCATACGAGCAGGAATTTGCCAGCCACAATTTCTACAGCTCTTATCACAAAAAACCATGCCCTCCAGCTCGAACCACTACTCATATATCTTCATTCTTTGTTCGAACCTGAGGAGACTGGAATGACCTTCCCACTCCAGCTGCGCTTCATGACAACATTCCTAAATTTAAACGCAGCCTCGACGTACTAACATTGCGTTAAACAGAATGTACACGCCGGTCCCTCATATGTAGACCTGTTTTCATCCAGGGGCCCTTCGAAATATCCGAAATAAATAATATTAAGCAAGGGAGCGAAAACGCGTGCTTCTATTTCTATATTCCTTCTTACTTAAAATGGTAATAATTATGGCCTTAGAATAATACCTCTATTGGTAAAGCCCCGTCCGTTCAATCTGGCTCAAAATTTGGCGATGAAAGAAATTTTGGCGACTTCAAGTTTGCCTTATGGCTCCTTTTCAAATCTACCCAACTGCAATCCTAAAGTGACGCGCACGCCTGGCCAGCCGTCTATTAACTCTTATAAAGACATAAAATGCCTGACCTCTTATTTCTCCCGTACACCACTACGTGTGCTGGATTGACAACTGGCGCTACCATACCAACGTATGCGCGGGTATATTTTTCCGCTTTTGTTTTCGCCTAAGGGCGTCTTTTCAGTTGACAGTTGGCGTTTGCGCTATCCTATTCTCTTGCGTTCATTCTGCGCAGCTCATCTTCTTTTTTAAGGCGGTGGCAGGGCCAGTAATCAGCAACTTTCTACAGTAACACGTCTAAATAATATCGGATGTACGAGGGATGAAAGACAAAATGCGAAAGATATGCGAGTAGGGAACAGAAACCACACATTCCTACAGAACCAAACAAGACGGAAGCTCAGGCGATGATAGAGGTATGAAGTAATGACAAAATTGTCAAACATGTAATGTTGCTGGAGCCAGCGCTTCGACAAGTTGATTTGCATTCGTCAAGGCATCAACACTGCTGGCAACATCGTTTGTCGTAATAATATAAGGGTTTTACGTGCCAAGCCACGATATGATTATGAGGCACACCGTAGTGGAGGGCTCCGGAAATTTTGACCATCCGGTGTTCCTTATTGTGCGCTGACATTGCACAGTGTACCGGCCTATAGCATTTCGGCTCCTTGGAAATGCGACAGCTGCGGTCGGGATTGAAACCGTGGTCTTCTGGTTAGCAGCTTAGCACCGTAACCGCTACACCACCGCGGTGGACGTTTCGCGCACCTGATCTTGTTTTCTAAAGTTGTGTTAGCACAAATACAGATCTGTTAGCTATAGTAACAAGTCTGCAGAATACCGGATCTACGAGGAAAGGAAGACCAATTGCGAGACGTATAAGAGAAGATAAGAGAAACCTAATATCTGTACAGATGCAAACAAGACAGAAGCACCAGCGAAGCTCCAGGCTTCCACCGACGCAAAAAATTGTCAAACATGCAATGGTCTTGCAGCTAAAGTTTCGACATGTACACCTGTTTTCGTCAAGGCATTAACGTTCCTGGCAGCATGGTGCGTTGCAAAGCAGCAATATGCATCAACGGCCTAGGCAAATTCATTTGTCCAAACCTTGGCTCCAGCAACATTTCCCCTTCAACAATTTTGGCACCATATCCTAAAGAGCCGGTCGTCCTGCGCTGGTCGCGAAATGCGATTCATCAAACACTTGCAAACCAAATATATCGCCTTGATGTAAACGTCCCTTTTGTCAATTTTTTTTAACTTCAGCGTTGAGGCTCTATCACTCTCACCTCCTCGAATTGTGCAGGTGACGCAAGCGGTGATACTACCTTCCTGGGCATCGAGTTTTCGGGTCGGGACCCAAACGGACGGCGTGTCATGGGGATCGTCGGTGGCAAATCTATTGCAACCGTGCTCGTTGCTGACCCTGTACTGCTATGAGAAGTTCCCGAATCGTGGACGCTGGAAGAGGCCGCCACGGTGCCCGTTGCCTACTCGACTGCATACTATGCACTTGTCGTACAGGGCGATATACAATCCGGAGAATCAATCCTGGTGCACTGCGGCAGTGGAGGCGTGGGACAGGCTGCCATATCCTTAGCCCTGTCCATGGGCTGTATCGTCTTTACCACCGTCGGTGAGTCGAGCATGAAGGCGCACAGGCTGAGTCCTGGGCTATAAGCTTACTGCTACGCATGCCGGTAGTCACATAAGTTGAGGAGGCAGTGACACGTCAATGGCTCTACTTTAGAATCTTTACGTGAGCGTGTCACGGACAAAGAAATTTGCATCGTTTACGGCAAAGTAGGCTTTCCTTCGTAGGCTATGGTTGACTACAAGCCAGGTGAAAGTGACTTCTATTTGCAATATTGCATCTTAATACTGAAATAAACAGTGAATTTCTGGTGAATTTCAAGTGCGATGTGTCTTGGTTCATCCCAGCTATATCGCGATTGCAATAGACTTGATATCAATCCTGCACACGGGCTTCTTCAGTCAGATCAGCTCGATGTATCTGATCGCCGCATAGAACCTTTACCTCCCGCCATGACTTCCTATGTTTGAACCATTAGGCCGCGCAGGGTTCTTCTTCCTCAACTTCCTGACTTTTTATTGTACGGAAAAAACGAAATGAATTTGAACCATGTGGATAAGGCTAATCAGACGCACGGTTTGTGCAAGTTTTTGGATCTTACGTATAGCGGTCATTCCATATACAGTGGGCTTGGTTTTTCGAGCATCCCCTATTAAGCTGAAAACAAAACTGTGCCAGTGTATATGAATGTGAAAAGTAGTTATTGATCTGTTATTCTCAGGGGAGTGGCGGGGGGATTTGTGACGCCTAGAGAGCTCTTCGAACACTACGGGAAGTGATAATGCGTCGCGCTAAAATTTATGCAAAATTACTGGCTGGAGCCACTACTATGAAAAATTTATTTTCTTAATATAAATGCGCCGATCTTTCATGACTATGGTAGTTTAATCATTTTTCTTCTAATTTTCACTACTTCTTGTAATGACGAAACATCAAAAATGCTTCATGCATGGCCCCTGAGATTACGCGCCCGCAGGTTGCCTGTCGGTGTGCAATCTCGGAGGCCATGCTTCATGTTTAACTTTTTTTGCATGATGGCACCGTGTGCGCTGGCGCACCGCGGAGTGTGGCCACGCTCCGTCGTGTTCATATTAAACGTGGACAAGCCTATAAAGTTCCGAAGGGCCAACTGCGCTAGGACTTACCATTTTTCAAAGTACACTGGAAACAGATTTGAGCCTTTAGATAGTTTTGGCTCGTTGCGCAGCGTGCATGGTTAAGGTGCTACGCAAAATTCCCTTCAAAAGGAGGTTTCATTTACATCCTTTGTTAATGAAGTGATTGCATGGAACTAACAAAGTTTCTACAAGGTACCTTTGGTGTTTGCATTTAACGCATTTTCGGGGCTTGAACGGAGCGCATTGGGCGTTTTTCTGCTTCTTTTAACAGCTTTTAAATCTCTTTTTATAGGCGGCCCCAGAGCGGTCGTGAGAAAACAAAAAGGATTTCAAGCACTATATTACCGTTTCAGGAACAGTTTCTGCTATTATTTATCACTAGTACATATTAGAAACAGGTGTCAATGTATTTATCCCCACAGGCTAAAGTTTTAGACGGCAGGGACGCGCCCTCTACGTAAAATGAACTTACGAAGCACTTTTACCTTGCGCGGAGAGAATACCCTCCTCCTCACTCGAAACTCAATAGGCCTCAGGCGCTTACGTTTAGATTGCTGCAGACGGAGACATTCCCGAATCTTTGTACACTACATGCAATATACCCTGAGAACTATCCGGATGACGTGTGCCCTGCATGCGTGGAGAAGTCCACATTAGCACACATGTTCTGGGGGTGCGCTCAATCAAGCCCCGATTCCTCCATGGCCAGGTGGGAGGCGGCCATCCGCAGCCCGTTCCTGGCCGACCAGCTTTGGGCTGTCCAGAAGACCCGCGAAGCGTCCGACAGGCTTGGCCTAACCCTGCCGACGTGAGTGTCGCCCACTGCGCGCTAGGGTGCGTCCCGCAGGACCTAATTAATGTTATTTCAATCAATCAATGCATTTATGCACAGTCATGACATTTACACACACGTACGCATGACACTAGAATCGAACTCGCCACCACACGCACTGCAAGCAAACACCATAGCTATTACACTACACCGCCAACACTTGCTTGCGAGCTTTTTTCGTGGGCTTATATATGTTCTAATGTATGTACAAAGCGGCTTGTAATCCGGCGGCAGAACTTCGAACTTCTGTTCTTGTGCCATCGGCGTGTGTTTGCGCTTGAGTAAGGTCAATACCTAATTTGTGGGGCGTCACGCAGGCCGACGCAAACATCTCGGCTCCAAATTCGTGGTGTCGTACCGCTAGAAAAATTATAAACGTCTGCCCTCTCGAGTGGTTATCCATATATCGAGAATGCTTCGCTCGCCCGAAATTCGCGAATACCAGCGCGACAAAGGTCTTTTCAGATGGCCGAACGTATGTGCATTACATGAGCACATGCTGTGGAGGCAGAGTGTTCTGAGCTGTTCGGAGACCGCCTGCGTTCGTATATGAAAAATTACACACGCAGATGCCAGAGTGACAAGGACATTGTAACGCGCCTACATGAAGAGGATTTAAAGCGCGCGTACAGCCGCTGCACGCAAGGGCAACAGTGTCTTCTGAGCAGCGGAACGCTCATCTATTTCTGCAATTAACGCTAATTCGCAATGCAGGCTTTAGCGCGGCATGCAGTGATTCTCCATAACGCATGACCAGTATTTATTTGCTTTCATGCTCGGATACTACCTACATTTCTTACTAATTAGCTTTTATTGTTAAGCATCACGCCACCACGTTAAAGCGAATGCCTAACGTGTGCCCCAAGGTTAAGGACACCTCCCCAAGTTTACCAGTGACAGGCCTCGCGCAAAACAAAAAAACGTTAATGTACTTGCACTTCTCTCTTGTGAACGTCCATGTGAAAGTGGCCCTCCCCTTGCATAGGTGATGCAGTACGCATTAAAAAAAATATGCATTACCGTTTTCCTCGATGAAACAGCTCTTCTGGAGGAATAATGGTTCTTTTGAACTACTTAATCACAGCGGCAGAGAGGTTTGTTTGCTTGCAATTCAGGATTTTACAATCGTAACACAGAAACATGAGGACTGTAGCACGTATGCAGAAAACTGGAAAAACTATCATATGTGCACACCCTCATCCACCTGCACATTATGTTAAACTTTATTTATGCAACAGGTACCATCAATTATGCTACTATTTATGAGAGATCGCCCAATCTACTTTAGAATACTGTGATTACTTTCCGCCTAGCATTCGGTTGCCTATCTCTCTTCTTCAATGTGTCATAATGTGTGAGTCATCTGTTCATTGTGTTTGGTAATAAAACACAAGCAGTTTTAATAAGCAGACAGTGCTTCAGCAATTTGTTTTGCAAGCACAAGTTCATTTCTTCAATTTGCATGCGCTACAAGTAGTCATATTTGAAGTGAAACAAGAACCAGTGGTTGCCATATTTTATTGAAATAAAAACAGTAGCAGTTAGCATGTCAATGTAAGGATATATGTATATATTTCCATTGTCGTGCACCGAACCTACTCCCAATGCTGAACACGTGGGACAACATATACAGTAGAGCCTAAGCAATATACATAATCCACAGCAGTAAAGCAGCACGAAAGCAGGGTGTAAAATCTCGTCATAATTCACACTGACGTGTTAACTTCTCTGTGCCAGTGTGCAAGTATATTCCAAAGAATTAGGCTACCCAAGGAACTTGGCGTCAGCCTACACATGAAGGCAACTAAATTAGTACAATAAGGTTAGCATGAATTTTGAGAAATATGAAACCGTGTAGACAGGCTGTTGTACAGCTTTTATTGCATTAGTTTGCCTTATGGCATCAAAACATATCGCACGTGATTTTATAGTTTAGTTTCCTGCGGAAAAGCCCGAAATAGATCTGTGGTGTTTACTGTAGGTCCACTTACCAAGATGCATAAAGGCATTCAGCAATGGCCCCAAAATGGCAAGGTTGACTTCATATATTGCTCTACGTATTTACTCACACATACCTTGAAGCCACGGAGGATGAACTAACGCCTGGCAAAAATAACAAGGCTTTCACCATGTCAAATTGTGTCAACAGTCATAATACTATGTATTGATCTTAAAAACTATGGCAACATAATGTAAAACAGCAAATTAACGAGAAGGAATAACCAACGTGATTCAACAATGTGGTTCAACAGATTCAACAGCTGACTTATATCAGTGCGATTAAATTAGCCTTGCACATTTCCTAATGGCCACGAATATCCACATGTAACCTTTGTAAGTTCCACTGCTGATATGTGAACAATGAAGTTGCATTCCTTCCATGCCGTTGAATGGCCGTTTATTCTTTCCTGTTTTCACTAGCGCAAATGTTCACCCTTTTTGATTTTGTCACCTTGCAGATCGCGTATGTGCTTTGCCTTTGAATGTGCACACGTTTCTTCAGCTTTGTCTTTCCTCTTTCCTTTTGTATGCGTATGCGTTTTGCCTTTGAATGTGCAAGCGTTACTTCTGCGCTGTTTTTTTTTTTTTGCTTAACTGGGCCTTGTGTACTTCTCAAGCTACCATTGTCGCTTTTCCTTCGAGACCCATTTCTTGTATTTTGCTGGAAAAAACATTTATTCTTTCATTCAATATCATAAACGCATGTGCTTAAAAATACGCACTGTTACTTAACAGATGTCTGTCACATGATATGGCCGTGATTATATAGCATTAACATGATTTATTCGTACTGGCTAAATGAATCCAAGCTAATGATGTTAATGTAACTTGATATGCTAATAACTGTTATTTGATGCATATGTATCATGGTATAGTGCTTATGTACCTTATTATGCTATTTCAGGAGGTGATCAGAGTGCGCAATGCAAAATTGTTGCCGAAAAGTCTTTTCTCTTCCTGATAATCTGTGATTCGGTGGGTCCTCACGGTTGCACGGCGGCAGATGGATGTCCAGGGTAGTTCACTGTATCCAAGGTAGTTACTGCGCGCAAATCGACACCATGACGAAGAATGAAAACAATTAAGTTTGAGAACAGAATAAGAAGAAAGCAAAGATTGTCCTTTACGCACATTTCATTTTAATGTGATAACCGTGGCATTTTCCTGTAGTGTATATTCGCTGAAAGCATTATGTCTCATGCATGCTTTATCAGGAGCGAGAAAATTATATCGTGCAAACAACTTTTTCACGGCGCACTAGTGGGTCGACTGACTGGCCGTGTGAAGCATGAGTTATATTCACAGCAATTCCCAAACACGCATGCCGCATCATTGCTATCTGAGTTTATTGACTTTTAAATGCGAAGCATTTCTTCGCGAACTTCTGCGACTTTAAGCGTATCTACCTATCTATCTAGCCGCCTACGACCTCATTGCTCGAGTGGTCGTTTCGCTAATGGGATGCATGCCAAAACTGGTGTGGCGTGACATGACCATATGAAGAACATAAATGATGGGTCGTAACATGAAAGTCACGATATGCATTTCATGAACGGCTTGATTTACACGTTACTTCCTTGTTCCCTTGCGGTTATTTCGTTAACTCGATATTTACGAACATAGTTATGGCGGCACAAGAGTATATGACGAACATGAATGATAGTTTCTAATGTGCAAATCATGACACGCTTGTCATGTATGGCGTGATTTAGACAACATGGTCTCGAGGGGCTTGCCGCTGTTTCGTCCGCTTGATATACACCAAAACTGGCATTGTGCAGCGTGACTGTACGACCAACATAAATGACATCTAGTAACATGAAAATAATGACACGCATGTCATATACCGCATGATTTACTCATGCGGTATATGCCATGCTCCTGGTGCGCTCGCGTCCGGTTCGCTAGCTTGATATCACACCAAAATTGGTATAGCGAGAAGTGACTGTATGACGCACATTAAAAAAACGCCAGGCCTGCGCTGAAACCGCAGCACAGTCACAGCGAAAGCTGGAAGAGCGGCGTTTCTAGAGCCCGTTAAGCTCTCTTGGGGCTACAATACAAGTACACTAGAAAGGTACCCACTACGCCATAAATCACAATTTTTGTGAAATTGGGAAGCACCTACTAAGCCATTATTCATCATTCTGCGGAGAAGCGAGGCACCAGCTACACGTCTGTAAGGCATTATGTGCACTTTGTTGCCGCGACGACTGATGACGATGAAGAATTATGGCTCAGCCCTTTGTAATGGGTTGGAATCTTTAAACGGGCCACCAGTTATGTAATTTGCATTGGGTGACGCGCGGTCGCTATTCCCCTCTCCCGTCATGCTGTATAACATATGTTGACGTGGGAGAGAGACGGGGGGGGGGCGAAGAACTTTACTGAGACCCCGAGGAAATGTATCATGCGCTTATGGCCTTCCTTGGCAACCAATACAAGTGCACTTGCGAGGAACCCACTACGCTATAAATCATTGTAATTTTACTGAGATTCCGAGGAAGTGGATCATGCGCTTATGGGCTTCCTTGGCAACCAATACAAATGCATTTGCGAGGAACCCACTACGCTATAGATCATTGTAATTTTTGTGAAATAGGGCAGGAGGCACTGTGCCATTTTTCGTCATTCTACGGAGAGCGTTGGTACCTGCTAAACCCATGTAAGGCATTATGCGCACTTTGTTGATACTGTGCCTGATGACGATGAAGAATTATGGCAGAGTCCTTTGTAATGAGTTGGAAGCATTTAACAACCTACTCGTTGCGCAATTCGCATTCTGTGACGCCTGGTTACAGAATTCACTTTGTGCGACGCACTTGCGAGGAACCCACTACGCTATAAATCATTGCAATTTTACTGAGATTCCGAGGAAGTGGATCATGCGCTTATGGGCTTCCTTGGCAACCAATACAAATGCATTTGCGAGGAACCCACTACGCTATAAATCATTGTAATTTTTGTGAAGTAGGGCAGCAGGCACTGTGCCATTTTTCGTCATTCTACGGAGAGCGTTCGTAACTGCTAAACCCATGTAAGGCATTATGCGCACTTTGTTGATGCTATGCCTGATGACGATGAAGAATTATGGCAGAGCCCTTTGTAATGGGTTGGAAGCATTTAACAACCTACTCGTTGCGCAATTCGCATTGTGTGACGCCTGGTTACAGAATTCGCTTTGTGCGACGCTTGGTGCTTATTTTACTGTTCTACCACGCTATATTGCATATGCTAATGTGGTTACTTCCCGACATGAAGCCTGTATAGGACCTTTTTGCAAAGCAGTTTCAAGCACCGGCATGGCTCAGAGGTTGAATACTGGGCTCCCACGCAGAGGGCCCAGGTTCGAACCTCGTTCCATCCTAGAAATTTTTTCTTATTTCGTTTTTTTTTTCTTATTTCGAACGATACTGGTTACGGACACCGGCGGCGGCGGCGGCGGACAACTACGGCGCCAAAAACGGCCGGTGAAATAATCTCATAACAGCTTTCGCTGTAAAACAGCTGGTAACATGGAAATACTGACATGCATGTCATGTACGGCATGGGTTATATGCCACGCTCATGGTGCGCTCGCGGGAATTTCGCTAGCTTGACATGCCGACTTTTTTTTGCTTTTCATTGCAGTTTTCACGCGACGCAATGTGCAGAACGTTATCTACAGGTGCATGGCCAACGATAAGGACTCGCAAAGAGAGAGAACATCAGTATTACTTACCATTTTTGTTCCTGACTGCGCTGAACACGCAGGGTGCCCATCATCTGCTTGGTAATACACAGCGGCATATTAGCTTGAGTCGACTGGCCGTCGCGATCATCGCACTCGCAGTGCAGCATGTTGCACTGTCGTCAAACCACGCATTACACATCCAGCGGCGAGAACACAGTGAGCCTGCAGGCACAAAACGCGCACACACAGCCGACACAGCTGAGCACTTGAGAAGTGGCGTTCACAAGGCCAAGGTACGATCGCGCCGCCGCGGGCAATTCGGAACTTCAACGACTCTCGCCTCGAGTTTCTTTCTCTTTGTTTCTATTGTTTTTTTCTTCGCGCGCGCATGCGTCGCGAAGCTTTGTCTAATTCCACTTCGGTAGCGCCTCGTCTGGCTTGCGTATGAGCGGGCGGTGGTGGGCCGCAGTGGGCGGCAGCCGCCAATGTCAAAGGGCGCTCTCTCGTTTCCTCTCGAACGCATACAGCACCCGTTCAGATGGGCCGCTCGAAGAGTCACGTATATCTCTTTCTTTGAGCTATCTGTGCACGGGATTTTATTCAGTGTGCTGAAGCATGCCGCCTCTAGCCAATTCGTTATACTGTACACATAAGCGTATGCTAAGTGGGCGTGCGGTGCCGATTGACCACAGCAAGGGTTCGCAGCCTTCTCCTTTTAGTTTCGTTGTTTATTTATTTACTTCTTTTGCTTCTTATGCCCGAACAGCTGCATACATGCCCGCCAGCACTGAAGGCATTAGGAAAGCTTCGGAAAATATAGAGAAAACATGCCCGAGGAAGTGAGATGGGAGTTTCTTGTTTTTGAACTCCATTTGACGAATCGCGTCAGATAGTGAATGTAGCGCTTTTTTTTCACATAATTTCTTAACGAAGTAAAATTGTGGACGCACTACTTTTTTACAGCGAAAACTGTTATGAAATCATTTCAACGACCGTTTTTGACGCCGTAGTTGTCCGCCGCCGCCGCCGCCGGTGTCCGTAACCGCTATCGCACGAAATGAGAACAAAATTTCCAGGATGGAACAAGGTTCGAACCTGGGCCCTCTGCGTGGGAGCCTAGTGCTCTACCTCAGGGCCATGCCGGTGCTTGAAACTGCGTTGCAAAAAGACCCTATACAGGCTTCATGTCGGTAAGGAAGCACATTAACATGTGTAATGTATTGTGGTAGAAGAGTAAGATAACAACCAGGCGTCACATAAACGCGAATTGTGTTACCGGGCGTCACACGATGAGAATTGCGCAACGAGTGGCCTGTTCAATGCTTCCAACCCATTAAAAGGCCTCTGCCATAATTCTTCATCGTCATCCGCCACAGCATCAACAAAGTGCACGTATTGCCTTACAGTTGTTTAGCGAGTACCACGGTTCTCCGCAGAACGACGAAAAATTGCATAGTGGCTGCTTCCCTACTTCACAAAAATTATGATGATTTATAGCGTAGTGGGTTCCTCGCAAGTGCACTTCTATTGGTTGCCAAGGAAGCCCATAAGGCTCTCATGATCAATTTCCTCAGGCTCTCAGTAAAGTTAATTCCCTCTCTCTCTCTCTCTTTCTCACGTTAGCGTATGTTATAAAGCGTGGTAGGACAGGTAAATAACGACCGGGCGTCACACAATATGAATTACGTAACTAGTGGGTCGTTTAAAGCTTCCAACCCGTTACAAAGGGCGCAGCCATAATTCTTCATCGTCATCAAGCGTCGCATAAACAAAATGCACATAATGCCTTACAGATGGTACCTCGCTTCTCCGCATAATAACGAATCCCAACTTCCCGAAAATTATGATTTGTGGCGTAATGGGTACGTTGCTAATGTACTTGTAGTAGTAGCCGCAAGAGAGTTTATGACGGGCTCTAGAAATGCCGCTCTTCCAGCTTTTCCTGTCACAGTGCTGCGCTTTCCGCACAGGCCTCGCGTTTTTTTTTTACAACCACCTCGTTACAACGTCACCCTAAGGGAGTACTGTCCAGATGAAGATCGTATTAAGGAGGACTGTAGTCCTTAAAACGCCCAATTAGGCTACTTTGCGTTTGCAGTGTAGCGAATCACCTCTTCCGCGTCTGTAAAGTACTATGCGCACCTACGTAGGTGCGCACTTCGTTGATGCTCTGGCTGATGGTGATGGTGAATTATTCCTCGGCCTTTTGTAACTGGTGGGCAACATTAAACCTCCTACTCGTTAGGCAATTCACGTGGTCTGATGCCTGCAGCGCAGCGGTTCTCCGAAATCAGCCTCGTAATATTACATTGCTGCTAACGTGACTCGTCGCTGGACATGATGCCTCTGTGGGATCATTTTCTCAAGCCTTTCAAGCTCTGAGATAACTCTCTGGTGGAATAGGTTATTAGCACGCGTAATGCCTACGTTCATTTCCGGCTTGAGCTTTCATTTTATTTTAGTACATTTATTCAGATCTTTCGCTCACGGACGACGCCGACGATGCCAGCTTTTCTGCGACGCTGGCTCCTTAACTGTATCGCTCTTAACGAGAAAAAACTGTGACTTCAGCGTAGGAACTTGGCAGCAGTTTGTACAATGTCGTTTATGTCCTAGTGAAGGAATGATATCTTCGAGTACCTTTTCATAACTTAGCATTACGTGAAATTAAACGTTATTTGCGCCTCACCGATTATTTTGGGCTCTAATTTGCATCTTATCCGTTCTTTTGCACAATTCGAAATAATGCGCCTTTCCAACTGATTGAAAAGCCGTTCCCAATTGCTTCTGGATTACCAGAGCTACACTAGTGTTTTGCCATGTATTAATAGGTTCTGGAGCAGAAAAGTTCTGCCTTCCAGTGCGTCCGTATACAAATGAGAGGAGATGAAATGGTTTGCCCAGGCTCTCTTCAGTAGTAAATGTCTTATAGAGATATTAGAATAAGTGTGTTCACATTGTGTTGGCGGCGCTGACTGACGCTCCCAAGTTTAATGTACATATATACCCTCTAAAGTGCACGGAGGGATGGCCGCCGCGGTAGCTCAGTTCGTAAAGCCTCGAACGCGTTATTCGCAGGTCGCAGGTTCGGTCTCTGCAAACGGCAAGTTATCTTTTCGTCCACTTTTCATTCTTCACATTTACCTTACATTTACTACTAATGCCATCCCCTATATTTTCCTGGCATTACTGTCGGTTAGTGCTCATTAATATTGTGTATAACAAAGAAAAACGAGCCCTTAAAATTAACACTTCTTTCCTCCATTCACAGTGTGTTGTTGTACCTCCTTTGTTTTAGAAGCAGCTCAAGAATTTTCGCGCATCAGTATAGCACGTAACGTATTGACATGACCAACAGCTGCTCAACTGCGTCCGCGAAAACCTCTCCACATATACAAGCATACAACACTGCAAAAGCATGAGCAAGTTTAGTAAACATTTATAGCAACGTTCACATAATGTGCCCTTCAATAGAAAGTTCTTACAGTTTGAATTACCTCAGGAAAAGCAAGCGATTTCACGCATGGTAACTATGTTACTCTGTTTACTTACGCAGCGAAAATAGGAAGGATCGGGTCAAATTTGTGGCAGGCTACAGTAACATTAGTTAAGCGTGCGTTGTTGTGAATATTCGAAATGTTTACTCGAATGCAGTCGCATGCTTTGAGCTTAAACGCTAATTTTTTTTAAAGGCAGAGAACTTCAGGGGGCCGGGCTCTCGTAGGCTGTGACCGTATGGTGTCGTCGTAGCTTGGCGCAACGCAGGCAAAGCCACATATAGAGTAGAGTAGAGTAGATCCTTCAAACTCTGGCAGGCACCCATGCTGGAAGATTAGCCAATAACCAGCATAGCCATATGTGCGTGTAGGGCGCTAAAGAGAAGTCTTCTTCCTTTTGTTTTTCGAGTGAATTTATGACGCTATTAACGCAGGCCACATCACATATAGCATAGCCAACTGTAGCATATTGAGCGCGCGCTCGCGCCATAGGTGTCTTCTTCGTCTTGCTCTTCGAACGCAGGTGAAACCGCGTAGAAGGAGTGAAAAAGAGGAAGCAAGCGAGAAAGAGAAAGACAGTGAAAGAATTGAGAAAAATAGGAACAAAAATAGAAATAAATAGAAATAGAAAAAACGAAAAAAAAACTGGAAAAGAGAACAAGAAACACATAGAGGAGGAGAACAGAAAACTGAAGAGAAACAAAAAAGGCTGCCCAGCTCCCCACTTCCTTCCGGCTTGCCACCACTAGTGCAAAACTGCCTTAATTTTTCTTTACAAACTATGTTCTGTCACGATCGCTACATTGCGATAATTTACGTTCTGGATTGAATATTAGGCCGAACTAGAAATGCATACCCCTAAATAGGGAACTCGACAGGACATGCAACCTTTGGTCTTCCGACCTTTGGCTGAACATTCATGACGTTGCATGACAGATATTAGGCAATTCAGGCCACTATCATTTTTCATGCATGCATCCCGCCTTCGTTATTGTATTTGTTGCGACACAGACTAATTTATCTAATACATACCGCTTCACCCCTTAGTTATGATTCAATCTCTAACAATTTTTACGAGTGATTCTGCCCACAGAGACAGTATATTAACCAAGAGTTCCCAGCAAGCTCTTGATAATCTAGTGTACGTACAGACTAGAAGATTAGGAAGGTGGCTGCGCTCCACATGTCCGGCAGTAAACCTTCACCCCTTAATTAACGCCTCATTTCACCTGCTCCAAACTATTTGAACATGTAATAGGTAATGTATTCCTTATCTTTTTAGAAAATAATGCGTTTTCTCGTCTGGACAACAGGGGTGAGGTAAATGACACTCATGTGAAGCTCGGCTCCTATCAGTCACTCACAAATTGTACCACGTTCATCATAAAGCATTCTGCACGCACTCAATCTTTTGGAGCTACACGAACACATTCGACAAGGTCTGTCATCGGCTGCTACTTCATAATCTGTTTCCATATTCCTTACCCTAACCTTCTGAAGTGGACTGAATGATTCCTTTCTGACAGACTGGAATTTATTAGATGCGAAGCATCTTATGGCGGAGTTCAAACCGGTGGTGGTGTGCGGCGTGACCACCCTTACTGCGCATGCGCAAACCCTCTCCACACGCATCCTCTCCACTCCCCATACCCGCTACCCTCCCCCTATTCCTTTCCCCCCTCTCTACTCACCTCGCCCCACCCCCTCTCCTCTGCTCCTCCGAAACGCGGGCTCGACATGCCGAAATTCTCTCCTGCGCAACGCCGCGATGAGCGACAGCGCATGTGCGTCCCCTCCCATCTCTTTCCTCTCCTACGCTGTGCCCCTCTCGCGCGTCTGGCGACCGCGTTCCCCGCTCGCTCTGTGAGAATTAACGGCCATTTTCTTCCTTGCAGAGTAATTTCGTGGAAACGCCTTCCCGCTGACATCGCATCAAAAATTTTCGCGAGGCATTAACTACTATTCCATAAAGGGTAGCCTGTGGGAAGTTGTTCGTTATTTTTTACTAACTGTATTTTGTCTTGTATTCTTTACCCACCCGACTGTGTAATAATTTGAGGGTAAAGGACGCAGTGAATGAATAAATTGCTAAATTAGCAAACCGCGCTTTCGTTGCAATTGCACTTACGTCCATTTCTCATTCGGTCAATAAATTGTAACGAAATTTGCAAGTGTACAATTTGCGTTTCCAGGTCTTCCAACGGAAGGCCAACGCTTGTGGCTTCCATGCTAATCTAAAATATTTTACACGGTTTGCAGGTTCTGACAAACAAAGGGATTTTCTAAAGGGCCGCTTTCCACAACTCGAGGACAGGCACTTCGCAAGCTCACGTGACCGAAAGTTCGAAGAAATGATCAATATGGAGACGCGTGGCCGAGGTCAGTAGGAATTTCTAGATACGGAGCGCAACCGAACGGCAACTCATGCGCACATTTTCAGGTTCTGTAAATTATGCGCGGACGAAGAACCAGCCGATCACTCATGGGTGCGTCTTCTGAGATGTAACCTGGAGCACTAAATTACACGCTTTACGAGAGCATCAATTCTACATCATCCCAGGCGGTTATTGGCACGAACGACCTGGCGTTTGTTACCTGTCGGAACTTCTAACAATTGCAAGACCCTTTCGTTTAAGGAAATTTTTCTAAAGTTCATTTCGGCCTAGAACTACCTATGCTCGTAAGAACGGCGCAAACGCAATTTGTTGTTAAATATTAATGCATGTGGTAAACAGCTCGAACGAATAAACTCAAGACAATAAAGGGAGTTAGATATGGGTGTTTTCATGCCAAATCATCCAGCGTTTTTCAGACCGTCACAAATATGGCTGAAAAAATTTCCACGTTATTTTTAAAGTTCGAAACTCGTTCTGGTCGTTTATTTCTGTTGCCAAAAATTTTCCTGCCTATTTGTGAGAGTCTGTAGTTTTGCGCCGACTGAGCTAAAGGGCATCAACAATTTTTTTCAAAGGACGTTTATATGATGCACTCGAATAAATGGTATTTCCGGCAAGCCAATGAAGTGATGTAACTCTAAAAATAATGACTTGCGATTCTTCGATGTATAGCGATTCTTGGAAGGCTTTTTGCACGAGCAAAATTGAATAAAGTTGCAAAGTTTGATCTTTTTTACAGGAACAAGACAAACTCAAAGGGTAGAACTGAATTATGTACTGGTGTCCTGTTCAACATACTACAAACGAAAATTAATTTAGTCACTGAAGGTTTAGCAGATCGTCTAAAAAAATTGCGAATTTCACTTTTTTTAGAAAAGCTCTGTATTCAGCATCAAAAAACTTGCCTTGGTGGTCGGACTAAATATATGCACGATACTTCATTTGAAATCTCTGTATATTAGCTGAACATAGGCAAAGTTACAAAAGGCTTTTAACTTGAGAAATATTTTTTCGAGATTTTGTATCTCCACCAGCTTTTCGCCGACATAACTCAAGCGGCATGAAGCACTCACAACGGCAATCTTCAGTCCATTCCCACTGACCTGGGATGCAGACGTCAAACATGGTACTGTCTATAAAGCAATGGAAAAGGACATGGGGTACTGATCTAGTTGAGAGAACCGTATCACGGCACGGTAAACTGAAAGTGTTACGGCGCGCTTCATTACCAGCGCCAACAACGTAGTGTGCACTGCGTACACCCAACTCAAGGTATATCATCGCCGCGCCAAGTTATATAATGGAGCTTCACGGACGCCTAGCCAAAACGGTCTAGTTTACTCCATTTACGCTACGCTGTCCTGGTTATGCGCTGTGTCACGCTATCTCACGATAAATCTACTCGGCAGCGCGTTCTACTTTAGTCCTTCCACGCTTCATTGAAATAAGTTGCCCTGCATTGTAATGATGAGAACGGGTGTCAATGAGAACGCGTGTCGGCAACAGCCGCATCAATACTTCTTCTCACCTCGGCCTCAGGTGTGGACTTGGTCCTGAACTCATTGGCCGGTGACAAGTTGGAGGCCAGCTTGCGCTGCTTGGCTCCGCATGGCCGCTTCCTTGAGATCGGCAAAGGCGACCTGTCGGAGGACAACGATCAGGGAACGTCCGTGTTTCGACAGATTGTCACCTTCCACGTACTCATGGTGGACCGCTTGCTGCACGAAAACCTGATAACGCGGGTTCACAAGCGTCATGTCGCAGAGCTCGTCCGCAACGGAATCGCATCTGGTGTGGTGCGTCCGCTCGACGTCATCAGGTTCACTCGAGACCAGACTGAGCAGGCCTTCCGCTCCGTTGCGTCCGGAAACCAAATAGGAAAGGCTGTAATTCAGGTACGTGGTGGCATATTCACTTGTAGGTTTATTGCGGTGTTTGCAATATGAATGTCATTCGCGCGTCACTGTGCCATAAAAAATCACTCACCACGAAGACACGATACAAAGGCTCAATAAAACACCATGAAGAATGCAAACGAACTGATAATTTTTCACAGCGAAAGCTTATATCACATCACAATGACAGTGGCGTGTTTCGCCGCCGCCGCTGGTGTCCGTAGCCGCTATCACGCGAAATAAGAAAAAAATGAAATCAGCAAAAAATTCTAGGAACGTCGGCCACTCTTACGGCTTATTATGATCAACTAAGCATAGCAATTCTAACAGCGCGTAACGTTCCGTACCCTCAACCTCGCTTTACATGATGAAGCAATGACGGCAACCAGAGCAACACATATCACCGGTGGTGACTGTTATTCTTTGCTTCCACAAACCACCTACCTCGTCACTGGAAAGCAGCCACTCTGTACACTCGGCCATGGCTCTGGTGACAGTGATGGTGTTTGATGCCCTCAGATATTACAGCGAAAGCTGTTATGAGATCACAACAAGAGTCGATTTTGGAGCCGTTGTCATGTGCCGCCGGTGGTGTCCGTAAACCACTATCGCTAGAAATGTGTGGAGACCGCAAAAGAATCTTGATTAAAAAGAAATCTAAATTTAATACTGGCGCATCTTAATGGCGTAATAACATAGTTGAGTTGGCTCTTATCGTTGCTATCGGATTAGGGCCATTGTATGCGCCAAACATCTAGACTTTGCGCCTGACACCCTCCGCTTATATTACAAAAAACTATGGGGAAGTATTTAGTTTTATTATTCGCCCTGTTTGCCTATTTTTCTGTCTCTTACTGCTATTTGAATATTGAGCCATTGGCCGAAAGCATGTAGCGCAACAGCATTCGCTGAAATACAGTAACATACTGACTGCCTAAAAAGTCGTCATTACAAACAAAGAACTTCTTCATGAAAGCCAATTCATGGTTCTTACTATGTGTCACAGAGTCATTGCGCTGAATCACTGTGGCAATTCTGGGCCATTTTTAAGAATTTTTACTACGCTTACGAGCTTTACAAAAAGAAGTGTGCTCTCATTGTACACTGATGCATCAGAATCGCAAGCTTCTCGCCAGTTGCGCGTCTTCCTTCAGCCGCCGTTATGGTGCTCCAGGAAGCAATCATCTCATCTTTACATCCTGTTCCGTCTTCTCGGTAGTGTTACACATTTGAAATTCATGTTGTAAAGTTCATTTTCGTGCAAGAACTCATTAACTGCCTTGAAGGGTTATCGGTACAAAAGCATAAAAATGCGCTAATGAATTATGTGTATTATGTCTTGGGCACCATTTACAATTATAAGCATCATGTTATAGTATACTGGAGCCAGGGCACTTAGGTGCCGCTGAAATCGCGTTTCCGGAAACAAAATTCAAAGTTCATAACAATAAGTCGAACAAGGCATGCATAGTCATTTTTTTTTCTACAGCCCTAAAGCGATTCATGTGCAAAAAATTAAGAAAAATAATCGAAAACATTGTGGGATACAAAAGCGCGATCTAAGCTCCAATTATTCATCTCGCTCTAGGAAGGTAATTTCCATTAGCAAAAGCACAACACAGGGAATTAATTTTGTGTAGACTCAGTATAGGCCACCGTATCAGCAAGCACACCTACTTTTTCGTACGCGGCTAACCTCGAAACTGCATTACATGTCGTGAGACACTAACTGCACTGCACCTTCTAACACAGTGACACGAAGCAGAACCAGAAGGAAAAGCCTTTTCTTGTAGTAGTCAGAAAACGCATACAATTTCACCCAGCTAAATTCGTACGCAGATTCATTCAATGCCTAAGCAGTGTGTCATTTCTGGCTACTCTTAGAGTATACCCTAAGCGTCATCAAGCAACCACGGCCGCTCAATACGTCACCTTAAGAGCAGGACATAAAAAGCTACAAGACTGCGCCCCGCGCGCCACATAGCCGTTAACATCCACAGTGTGTAGTTCTACTTCCTTCAAATCATCATTCTCTCCTCGCTTCCTGAAGTGCTTGGTTGCTTTCCTTCACGGACTACAACGTTTATGTACTACCCATTTCTATACCGACTCAACAAGAAAACTATCTGTCACATGAGGTGATCACAGGTATAAAGACATGAGTGTGTAAAAGAAAATCAAAGAAACCATAGGTGTACAAAAATTACACCACCTCCCACTGAAGGGAACCGTGAGGGATTGCAAAGCAGCATTGGGGGTGCACATCAAGATTCCGTTTACGCTTACTCGCCGTTTCCGTTAGTGTGTGCGGTTTGCAATATTGTTTGTGTTATTACGTAGCCAGCCCTGCGCTGCTGCTGCTCCGCGACAATCTCGATCTCGGCAGATGTTGGAGGGCTGAGTGCTGCTGCTGCAACTGGCCCTGGACAGTTTTCTGCAAGATAAGCTTACACTACTGCGTATTGACGACCTGTTCTTGGTAAAAAAGCTCAAATGAAGTAGTAGAGTACCTCAGTACAAATAATGAGACAGAAATGTTTGCCTGCTCGATAGACGTGTAAGACCTGTACTATTCCATGCCGCAAAATGCGCTCATGCATTGCATTGAAGACCGCATAGATGATTATGGCGTCATTGCCTTCCAAACCCGGACAGCAATATTCGCCAGCGGGTTCCAGAACTACTGGCGTTTTATCTAAAATCCGCATATGTTGAATGTGATCGCACCGCCTACCTTCAGAAAGCAGGTGTCTGCATTGGCTCCTGTTTGGCCCCTGTCTTGAGCGATCTATTTGTCGGCCATCTTGACAGAAGCATAAAAGAAAAAAAATGAGGGTGCTAAAGAGTTTACGCATTTTTAGATACGTTGACGGCTACCTTGTCCTGTACGAGCCTGACTCAAATAACATTGTGACTGTGGTGATTTCCATGTTTCGCGAGTGACTTGACAAGCTAGTTATTACGCAATGAAGTTCCTGTGGATAGAAGTACACGTTGCTGGGCTAGTCGGTTCATGTCCAAGTACAAGCCACAAAGAATGGCTGTTTTTGCGCGAGGAAATAACGAGGGAAGGGGTCCAGGGGAGCGCAAACTTTCGACTGTTTATTCAAGAGATAGTGCAACCAAATATATAGGCACAGACATGCGCAGCAAACTAGGCACACAGCGAGCGCATACCACCCTAATCACAACCTGTGATCTATGAACTTGCGCTCTGGCTGCGAAAGATACAATGAAGAGTCACTGATACACATGGAACCTCGTGCTTTGATATGATATGCCTCCAACAACTCTCGAGCCGTGGTGTCCCCGCTTCTACCCAGAATCTGAAACTTATTCAAGCACGGCTCACACTTATGTGAACTGCAGTGGGTCGGCAAACGTGCCCCATCTTTACCGTTTAGTGAAAGCTCGTGTTCCCGCGCACGCTCATTCACGCACCTTTCCGTCTGGCCGACAAACGACTTGCCACAGGATAGCGGAAATTCATGCACAACACCGGTGGCACATTTTGTGTACGACTTGGCGTGCCTCTTGCCGCAACCACCTTTCTTGCTCCCATCAGATAGGATACGTGGGCATAGCTGAGACAGCTTCCGTGGCGCAGAAAAAAACAATTGGCACGCCATGTATGTTAGCAACCTTCTATAGGTTGTGTGCCACCCGGTGCATATACGGTACGACCGCAGGTCTCACCTTCTCTGCTCTTGCTCTACCCCAGAACCGTGGTGTTCACTCTTGAACTTCTGGAGGAGCGACTCGGCGACGGCGATGAAGAGCGTGCGAGGGAAACCAGCCAAGGACAAACGATCGAATTGGTTTTGAAAACCCTTCTGCATCACGTGTGAGCACGACCTTGCAAGTGCAGACTGTAGGAAATGTTTAGCTATAGCCCTTTTCACAGTTTTGGAATGCGCCGACTCATATGGCAGCAATTCTTTTGTAGATCTAGGCGAATAAGCCAACAGGCGTGACACCTCTGCAGGGTAATGTTCAAGTCTAAAAACTGCAAGGAGCCACGAACCGGCAACTCGTGTGTGAACACCAATCCCTTCCCGAGTCGGTAAAAGGCCGCGAACACGTTGTTAACAATGGGATGATATGCAGCGGTTGTTAGTTGCTTTAAAATAATAAGAAAATCGTCAACGTAGCTAAAAACTTTCAAAACCTCCCCCCCTCCATTAAAATGCTGGTGCAAGGCACGGCCAATAGAGCATAAAAACAAATTGCACAACACAGGAGCTACACAAGAGCCTATGCAAATGTCTTTTCTGTCCTGTGGATAATATCATCCAGTGTTTAGACATCCAACTAACTTTGACAAGCAGCCGTTGTTTGAAATATCACCCTCGCGAGAATAAAAAGCTACTTCCACATACTTCAGCACATTCAAAATTAGCGAAGCGCGCTGTTGCTAACCTCTTTCGTTAATGCATTGCGCAAGTCTTGCCCCCACCGAATGCAGGTCAGCTTCTCCAGACAAAAAGAGCGGCTGCTGGATGCTGGCGACCCTGCTCACGTGCTCCTGTCAGTGGCAGAGAAGGCGTTAAGAAAGTTGAAAGAACCGGCAAGCTCGAGCCAGCCCAATGAAGACAGGCGGAAGTTAGTATCCGTGCCATATCTGCATGGGTTTTCCCACAACCTTAAGAAGGTAGCCTGCAAAGCGGAAGTAGATGTGGTGTTTTCAGCTCCACAAAAAATAATGAGCTTTTGTGAGGTTACCGGCCCCTCCTTAAGAAATGCCGAGGATGCCAGGAGAAGCACCAGTGCCCTTTCGTGGCCTGTGCTCAAAGTGTTGTTTATAGACTCCCATTTTCGTGCGGCAAGGTATATATCGGGCAGACGAGCAGACGCCTGAATCATAGGCTCAGAGAGCACAAACAGAAGCTTAACTGTTACCGCGACGGGCATGTATAAGTGCATTGTAATAACTGCGGCTGCTGACCTTTGTTCAATGAGTGTATAGTTCTGTATAGGAACTTTCATAAGGTTACGCGGGAGATTGTCGAAGCCTGGTTGATTGCTAAAGAAGATACCAATTGTGTTAGTGCACCCTCCATTGCTCTTAGTGCAAAGGAAATCGCGTATCTGGATGATGCAGGCTTGCCCGTGTGATACGGTTTTGCGGTGATGGCTGCGGTTTTTTCATTGCTGTATAAGTACATGTATTCCGAAATAAAGATTCAGTTTTGAGTAGCGCACGTCCAGTCTTCTTTCTGTGGTCCCTGTCTTATCGGCGCTATGGCTTCAATGAGCGTAACGAACCAACTAGCCCAAAAGCCTGTTGCCATGGTTTCTGGCTCCTATAAAGCCACCTTACAACTACCCATACTTGATTACAATGTCCCTTCCCCGTTATACCGCCACAGGTTCGTGAACATTGACCATATCTACCGTTGCGCCATAAAACGCCAAACATAATAAAATAAACGGTGGTTATTTGCTTAAGATAGCAAAGATGTCCGCGTTTTGCAACGAAATCATTCACAACAAACCGCAATCATATCGTGTCTAAACTGCAATTTATTGCACCTTTTTTGCTCATCTCACCCAGAAAGAATACAATATATTTGAGGATCTTTGTTTCAAGCTTCATACCCAGTAATTTGACGTAAGCAACGCCACGCAAGAAACAGCTTTATAGTGCCTTCCTCACAAACGAAGCATCGGCGATCTGCAAAAAAAGAAATAAAATGACATAACGCATGAACCCGTCTACACGAGGACGGGATTTGCCCATAAAGTTCAAAGGCACTTAGAGTATGTAGTTGATGGCAGAAAGCAAACTGCAGTTTCTACAGATGTTCCTTACGCTTATGAGTGCAGATGCGGAAGGAAGAGACGCAGCTGAAGCTGACTGAGACACCAACCGTGACACTGGAGGCCGTGGCGCGTCCATGTTTCTACGAGCACAAATCTTACATCATTGTCGGTGGCTTGGGAGGCTTCGGTCTTGAGCTTGCCGAGTGGATGATCTCTCGTGGTTGCCGCAGGCTCCTGCTCATCTCAAGGACAGGGGTCCGCACCGGTTATCAGCGGCTTTGTGTTCACCGGTGGAGCAGTCTCGGTGCGGCAGTGCTCGTAAGCAAAGAGGATGTCTCGACGAAAGAAGGTGCCCGAGAAGTTATCGACAACGCTGCGACCATGGGACCTGTGGGCGGTATTTTTAACTTGGCTATGGTACGTAAACTACATAAGGAGTAACTACACATTTTACCTTAGGAGAGGTATTCCCCGGGCCATCCTCACCATTAAATTATTCTTGACGTTGCTGTGCACGCTAATGTCTTTAGGCGATCTTCGGTGGCGCCTGCGCGCCGATAACTTGATTCCATGTCAAGCGTGTGCATTTATCAATCTGATAACTGCAGCTGACTCTCTTTGGCATAGGCTTAAATGTCTTCACTTTTCAAGTCACTTCGTAGTCAGACATGCCACGGTTCAATTGTTTGGTCTTAGCGCTTTTCTGCATCTTGCCCAGTCATGTTTTTGCTCGATGGAGGGATCATGAAATAATTGCCGTCGTATATAGCCTCTCGAGGAAAGAGACGACGCAAAATTCGGACATTGTATTAAAGACCAATAGGCTAGCTCTTCTTGGTGTACAGATTGCGGCACCTACTAAACATACGGAAAAGAATTTATTTACATACTACATGAATATAATGCTGAATATCTTGGCAAGCACCAAGTAAAACGAAAATACAAACCTGGTCGGTACTAGTCGCGAAAAATTCGCAGTAACTATGAAATACTTCTTTTCGTATTACTTAATAAGATTCATCCCATAGTTGTGATGTAAAGCATTACCGACTGCATCATAGTGAGCTAGAACTCTATTTTTCAGACCACAAGTAACTTCATAAAAAACACCTATGTGCCTCAAATAGCGGACTCAAAGAACAAGTCAAAAGGAGAAAGGACAAAAGCCAGAAGTGGCACACACAATGCTTGACTATCAACTGTGCTTAATTAATAAACACCATCTTCCAGAAAAAGCGAGGGCGCATGCGCTGTTCAAACAAAAATTGAAAAGGGCTACTGCAAAACCGAGAAGCTGACCCAGGCTTCAACCTTACCCAACAAGCTCTTTCTGACAACCTACTGCATATTCGCATGGTTCTCTCAAACTAAGAGTGATCTATTTATTTATTTATTTATTTGTTTTTTATTGCGATAGCAAATATATGAACACTCCAGGCCATTTTTTTGAAGATTGAAGTTTATTCACATGAAATAAATACATATCGATTGCAAACACTGTATGACCCCTTAGCCGAAGGCTAGTATCGGAGACATTTACAGACATGTAATCACAGAAATGTTCATTAACAAACATGTAATTGACAGTTTCGATCGTCAATGACAACTGCATAGAAAAATTAGAAATAACAGATAAAAAAAGAAAAAAAGTATACAACAGACAAAAAATAATTGGTATAGACGTAGAATACGTGGTATAGAACAACGAGACAACATGTCGTTTATAGCTTAAATGTGGTAAGCATAACAACATTGAAAGAGAAAAGAAAGAAAAAAAAGAAAACATATGAGTGTATCTACAGGTTGCGCACACGACATAAGTGTCTATACACATGACATTTGCTGTTGATAGTACTTTTTTATTCAGTGAGATACGTTATTGTTCTGCTTTTTCTCAGTTGGTATGTCGTTCCATATTTTTGTACCAATAAATTATACAAGTCTCAGGCCACATAGGTTTCTTGCCAATAGAATATTAAACTTCCCAATTGTTTTGTTTCTTGTTGGATGATTTGGTACACGCAATATTGATATGTTAAACGGATAGTTGTCCTTTGTTACACTGCTAATGCACTTTGCCATGCTGTCGGCGCCGTCGGCGTCATGTTACGTCTAAGGTATAAATTTATGAAATCGTGCACGCTTTGTATTTTTATGTGCGAGTGAAAGCGCGCGAGCGCTGTCGATGGATGCCGCTCAAGGAGAGCTGAAACGAGCCGGCCGTCAACATCAGGCAGGAAGATTGGAGCTAGAAGGGAGGAAGGGAGGCTATGTGGGTCTGGCTGGAAATGCGTACTAATACCGGCCGGACGTTGTTACCCGCCGTCGCGACCGCTGCATCCTGTACCTCTAGAGGGGATCAGCACATGGCTTATACCTTTATAAGCATCGTACGCTCACCCGCTCGCTCACCCGCAAAATGTGAAGGATGAAACAAGCATCGCGACTTTTAACTTTTTTGTAATCGCGTCTGTAGAACGTGGGTCACCGATGACCCAAACTCGCCGAACGAGAATTTAAAAGCACGGGCACTGCCATGAACTAGTTGCGCCATCTAGCACATTCTGTAAGCACTACTGTTTCATTTCCTGCATAGTTAGCTTTCTTTTTTTACCCAGCAGCAGCTATTCTTAACAGTGACTCAAACAGAGCGGTTCGCTGGGTTTGTCCGGGAAAATGGCAGGTGAAACGATAGCGAGACCCTCGCAGAAATATTACTCCTTCGACAATTCTGTTGCGTCCGCAAGTGATTTTTCTGCTGTTTCAAGCAGAAGTGACTCCGAGGATGATGTCACATCGTGGAAATATAAAGTTCGGATGATAAAAACACCATAAAACGATGCTGGATCATAGTCACGTGTTTATAAGTACGTTGCGCTTTCTGGCACATCGATTTTTAACTCCGACTGAAATGTCGTGAGGATGTTTGCACTATTATATATTTTATATGTTGTGTCTCGATAGTGTATGGTAAATATTTTGTGATAACCTTCAACCAATAGAGAGTAATGCTCAGCCCAAGAAGGCAACCCGGCCGTGACGTCAGAGTAGTGTTGCGCATTGAAGCGATATGTGGCGAAAGGAAAATCGGCATTTTGCGCATCTTTTCACCGCGGAGGTAATAAACAGGATTTGTGTTAACACAAATGACTGTACGTGGTTGCAAATCGTGTATAAGCAGTGTTATGCCAAAGATGATGGTTCTTGGGAAATGGTCACGACTGCAGAGATGGTGAAATTCATTTGCCCACTGATCTATATGGGTATCGTAGAGCCTCCACAACTACACCTTCCCAAAACAAGTGTATTCAGAACAAGTCCTATCGATTGACGAAGCGGAGAAAAAACAAAAAGTGCTAAGAGGACAAGAAACTTGACGACTGGACAAATACCACTTGTAACGCCTGTTTCGTTCAGTGGTACACCAACCTTAGAAAACGAAATTTTGTTCCATCTCAGAGCTTTCGGACACAATTACATCAATGTCGAGAAATTCAGACAGTGAAATGTGAAGACTTTTTTGTAGCATAAAAGTTCAGAATATTTTTATTGTGTGCGATGAAGCCATGTTTTAGGATGTTTTGGTGCGGTGTGCAATGCTACCTTTTGGTGTCTGATTTTTATCTGTGCTGCTATTCAGCATAATTTTCTAAAATACGCATGGATCAATACCGAATTTATTCTTCTTCTCAATCATTTTTCTTGCATTGTTCTGTTTTCAAAATTTATAGAGGAAAAAATACAAGCGTGTAACGCGATGAAATAATGCAGTTTCCACTCGGCAGACAAAAAAATTGTTATATTACACTTTTCGGGATATATCATTTAAACTTTCCTCTAATATAGAAAGATGTTCAGCAAATATATTGTATAGATTATTTTTCGTTATTTTTTCTTTCATGTTGGGGGCATAACATTAAATATGTTCTATGCAATGTTCAATAAATCTAGCTTTTCCTAAATACACTTGCATTTTTTACCTTTATATGATTTTTGAAAGTAATACCATCCAAAAGTACAAGCACTTAGTTGATATTCATACATAATATTAAAACACACAATTTAATATTAAAACACACAAAATGTGGCCAATTTTCACACGGTTACGAAAGAGTTAAACACTTCAGGGTAAGAACGAAAATGTTGGGCCGGGATTGCACAAGGAGCTGGCGTACTCCAGCTTTGAACGAACAAGGGTATTATATACATTGAAGTTGGCATGCTGTACTTGACGACTAACTCCGCTTTCAGAAGGTCCGTTCAGGCCTTCAATAATGCATTTGATATGTTTTTTTTGTTTTTTCAGTAGACTGTAGTTCATATTAGGAGCGATCAGATCGCCATCACATCGGCGACAGTAAAATCTTCGCTGTAACCACTGTATTTCCGCAATACCACAATACTGTCAAGATTCGCATAGTTCGTGGATCACTTGAAGACGAACAATTTGTTTTTATCTGTCAGACTTCAAGCAGTACAGGTCAGCCAAAGCAACTATTGTTTCATAGAACGCGAAGCTAGAAACCCTGCCAGTTTCCTTGTGCTAATCTTCATAGCACAAGTTTTAGCGCTGGGTAAGTAACTAGCGTGATTCCAATGATTCAAGACGATAGGCAGAACAATTCTTCTCTGGAAGCGTGTTAAACGTACGTGCAGCTTCAGCTCCTACAATCTCCGACTGTTGCCGCGAACTACACATTCCTTAACTGACAGCGACGCAGGCACTCTGTGATTTGTGTAATTGATGTCGTGGTCTGCCCTTCACGCTTATCACATACACAGATAATAGCGAGTTTTAGTATAGCGGAAAACAGCAAACGCAAGGATTTAGCGTTAGCGTTAGCGTTGCGTGCTCCTAACTGCGCATGAGCAGAACGTAAACGTAGCCCGAGCTCTTACGTACGAACGCTATTTCTGGAATATAGCGTTCAACGCTAACGCACGCAAGAGATCCCGTACGTAAGGCAAGATGGCGGTGCCTGTTGAAGCGAGAGCCGTCCACTTCGAATCTTTGTAGCCGTCGTCCTGCATTATTAAACCTATTCATTCCCTAATAAAGTTCGTGTTTGATTTAGATTTGAGTAATGAGGCTTCGCCAACCGTGTACCGCCGATAAAATAGCTCCGTTTTTGAGATACAAAGTGGATTTGCGCTGCAGAAGGCTTAGCAAGAGTTGTTTGCAAGGTTCGCTCATGTTTTCTGTAGCAGCGCAGAGATGGCGACGCTGTCTTTAGTCGCCTCTTTCCAAGATACGGCCACAAGTCAAGCAGATACATGTCAAGCGTCGTTTCCCTTCATGCCTTTAGCGGCAGTGCATGAATGTGACGCGTGATGCGTCCCAGCTTAAAAAGGCCAAGTAATAGGGGTCTTGACGAGTTCTCGAACGCGGCATGTCGACAGAAACCAGTGTGTCAGAACTCAACACTTCTGCAAACGCAACATGGAGACGCAACAGTGGTGACTTTGGATCAGCTCGACTTGGTGGCGCTTTTGTGGATTCTACAGTGCATTTAGTGTTTTTATGTCTAGATGGCGCCGTATGTGCTTGCGTTAGCGTTAGCGGGAATGCCTTCCGCTGTACTAAAAGACCACCAGTTGGCACGCAGCGCGTTCTGTTTTAGCGTTAGCGTTGAGACGCACGCTAACGCTAACGTAAGCGTTTCCCGCTATACTAAAACTCGCTAATATGGTGCGAATTTCGTTAATAGCAAAGTAATGAAACGCCCACAATGGTATCGCGATAGAAACTTGTTTAGGTCATGGTGAACATGTCACAGCCGTCATGCGATTCATTTAATGACATTTCTTTGCGGTTTACAATTCGCTCATGTGTTGCATTAAAAATTTGGTATGTGCTAAGCAAATTTAACCAGGAAAGTACAAAGACATACGTGGCAGGATAGATAGATAGATAGATAGATAGATAGATAGATAGATAGATAGATAGATAGATAGATAGATAGATAGATAGATAGATAGACAGACAGACAGACAGACAGACAGACAGACAGATAGACAGACAGACAGACAGACAGACAGACAGATAGATAGATAGATAGATAGATAGATAGATAGATAGATAGATAGATAGATAGATAGATAGATAGATAGATAGATAGATAGATAGATAGATAGATAGATAGATAGATAGATAGATAGATAGATAGATAGATAGATAGATAGATAGGCACGGTGAATGTTTCTTTGATTAGCCAAGCAATTCTTCACATTTAGAAGACTAGAAAAGAGGTCAAAACCAACATTCCCTATAACGTGCCTGGCGTACACCGTATGTGTGCCATTTCGGCCTGTGTCACAGCCAGCGCCTTAGGGTGATATCTATCTTTTTCTTTTCTCCTAAAATATCCGACTTTTTGCCCTTGCACGTATTTGCTCCAACAAGAGCCCAGTAGACATTTCACAGGTGTGGTGTGATGCAGAATGAGGTTGGAAAGCAAGCGCGGGTTCATTTGTCGTGCTTCCTGAAGTACTTTTGTCTCAACTTACTATCCCTAGGTGCTTCGTGACGCCATTATCGAGAACCAGTCGGCGGAGACGTACAAAGAGGTGTGCAAGCCTAAAGTTCTCGTCACGCAATGCCTAGACGAAATATCGCGGGAAAAATGCCCCTGCTTGGACCATTTTGTCGTCTTCTCTTCGGTCGCTTCGGGCTGGGGCAACGCCGGTCAGACAAACTACGGTTTCGCCAATTCTGCCATGGAGCGTGTGTGCGAGCGTCGGGTCGAGGACGGACTACCTGGTAAGCTAGCATGCTTTCTACCACAGCTGCTCTGTCCATCGTACGACGCAGCTGTTTAGTATATACATCATTTTTACGCGGGTGAATATTATTTATCTTCTGATGGCAGTTTTTTATTGGCCGTCTTTGAAATGTTACAAATTTATCGGCGCGCGCAAGACTAGCCTTTATATATCAAAAGATTCTGAATGTTACTGCTGATTTCATTTGTTTAAGTGGTTTATTGAAGGAGAAAAGTTCCTACTGGTAACCTTTGTGGGAAAACGGCAATTACATCGGAGAAAAGGGTATATTATTTGCTATGGTTTTTTGTCCCAATACCAGTATGTCATAAGGCAAGCCGTAGAGGAAGGCTTAAAAAATCTCGAACACCTGGCGCATTCTTCAAAGGTATACTGCGCTGAAAGGAACAAGGACACAGATAGGGGGGGGGGGGGGACAACACATGCGCAGACTCACAACTGAAATTTTATGAGTAACACTTCGCCTCCATTGAAATGGAACCACTGATGCCAAAATTGAGCCCACGTTCTCAGGGTCAAGAGGCGAGCTTAACCGGCCTGGGGGAAATCGTCAGGTATGGACCACCGGGAAAACCTCCCAGCAATTGCATCCGCTTAAATGAGACACGCCAGCGTTCATCGGGAAAGTTGTGCCGTCCGCAATAATGTTTATGGACTCGCTGCTGCTGTCCTCCCATCCCCGTGCCATCTTATCTTGCCTATGTACTTCCAATTCAGACACTTGTGAGCGCATTATTAAGCACTGCTGTTTAGATTGGATTCCCGTGCTATCGTAATTTTCGAGCCATTTCTAATTACTTGGTGGCTTTCTCTTACCCTCATTGTTAGTCTATATCTGGGGTCTTAGACACGTGGCCCGCAAGCTGTATGCGGCCCGACCCGGCCTTGCCCGGACATAACTGTCTTCTTCCCATATTTTTTTATTCATAAGCTACACAGACATGGCTGGTCTCAAGCATAATTTTTGGTGAGGCGCCTCATTCGGTCACTATGTGTTAAAAGGAAACCGACGAGCGAAAACTGTAAATTCCAGAATCGGCGTCTAAATTTCAGCTTCATAAATGACCCATAGATGAGATATAGGAAACGCCTTCTTTCAAACGGGTGTGTTAGCTGACATTTCGTTCATACTCTCCTCCCCCTCCCCGCTCGTTCCTCCCGCACTCCAACCTCCTTCGCTTTCCCGTGCCCTTCGAGAGATTAAATTACGACACTGCGGCCCGCTAGCTGTGGTGACTTTGAGACCCTCAGATTTGTATCAAGGCATGGTGTGCTAGCATTTTTCCTTTTCTCATAATTCTCAGCTTATGAAATCGCATCTTCTTACTGCCAACTCTGACACTTGAACATTGTGTGCTTGAGTACAAAACGGCAAGCCTGTTTGTCCTACCACGCATGCGACGTCACGCTGACAGCAGTGCGTTGACGAGTCGTGACAGTATTTGTGCAACTTACGTAATCCCCCTCATGGCCCTTGTAGTGTGCATCTAAACTATGTAAAGGGTTTTTTTTTTTTGTCGAATAGACTGTACGAAATGAGAAGGAAAATAAAATGAAATTTACATAATGCAAGTACTGGCAAGCTTATGGGTACGGTCGCTTCTGGAGTGTTTCAGCTTATTAGATCAATGTAAACAGCGCTGTACAGCCTGTCGAAGTTTGCTGTGCTGAACAGGTTCGCGAAGTGTTGTACATTTGATTTCTGCGAGCAGGACGTGAGTAGGAGTGAAATGTAACTCGTTTAAGCCGAACCTCAGCTGAACTCGCACTTCACATTTGTTTGACGCGCTGGTTAACGCCAATATAGGATGTAGACTGGCCGCGCAACCAAAGCCAGCGACACCAGTGCTGAAGAGTGATGTCATGGTAACCCAATGTGGACAGCTGCTGCTTCTTGTGTTACCCGTGCAGCTTATGTCCTCGCCATCACGTGGCAGCAAAACTGTTCAATGCTCCAGCTTCTCACGCCAACATTGAGTACGCAATTTTTCTGCCATATTTTTATTCAGACACCGATACGCCGAAGCGACTTCAGTAAAAACAAAATTGGCCTATGTCAAGCTGGACAAGATACCACCCTGTCGTGGCGCACTATTCCATGACGTAGTGCCCGAAGGGATTGTGCAAAAAGAGCACCCTGGTTGACGACATTGAGTTGTTCACTACGTGGGCCTTAAAGTATTCTGAGAGTGCTACCCAACTTTATGACAACAGGGCTTGTTGCTGAGCTAGTTGGTTCATAACTTGAGGAAAAACTGTAATGACGCAAAGAAGACGGGGTTGGCATGTGTGGCATAGGTGCTGGCATGTTTTCATAGTTTGATCGCGTTAGTGCAGTTCCGGCGCATGCCTTGTCTTTGTATTTATGGCACATGATGAATTGTTAGTTCTGCGATGTCTCAATTTCTGTTATGGGATTACCTTGTTCGGCAGCGTATATAAATCGGCGCGGTTTCTGATAATAAACAGTTGGAAGTTGGCGCCCGTGTCTGTCTGTTCGTGTCTTCGCTTCGTCCCCGTCTTCTTTGCGTCATTACAGTTTTTCCTTAACCTATGACTCTAGCTCGAAACTGCTTCGCTATTTTCGCCAAAACAAATACTTTTCAGCTTGCATTAAGTGGTTTTAGTTCCATCGGGACTATGCTTTTTTTAAGAGAGGGCATTGATATACGTATGCATTGTTTCTTTCGTTCCAGGGACAATTTTTGCTACCGCCTAACTAATATTACGAAACTATAGCTCAGCGCATGGCACGTCTTCATGTTTAAAAGGTTTTTCGAAAGCTATCGACCGTCGCATTTACCTTACGAGATTTACTCGAGTAGTAGCGCATTGTCAA
This sequence comes from Rhipicephalus sanguineus, assembly GCF_013339695.2. Lineage (NCBI taxonomy): Eukaryota > Metazoa > Arthropoda > Arachnida > Ixodida > Ixodidae > Rhipicephalus > Rhipicephalus sanguineus. The sequence continues at coordinate 57,984,630 of NC_051182.1, forward strand.
GCTTGAGTTATGGCGCCTATCGAATGAGGATGCCATCGCAAAAGAGCCGGCCCATTTTAACTGTGTATGAGATTTTTACGACGCACGACTGTGTTCGCCGCTCATTTTTTTTTTTTTTGCAGCGCACATTTTTATGATCGAACGTGTTTGTGCTCTGGCAATGTGGCAACTGCCTAGCACCTACCAAGACGGTGCTTAGAAGTCATTGCAGGCCATGCTGTATGCCTGTAATTTGACTTTTGCTGGAAATTGTGTTTTAAAGCCTAGCAGTGCAAGCGGATGACGTGCCGGTTGCCAGGTTGCAAAAACGTACAGAGGCTTCTTTTGCGCGCTCAGGCTTGGCGATCCAATGGGGCGCAATTGGTGACGTGGGTGTATTCCACGAGAACATGGGTGCCAGCGCTACCTTCACTGGGCTCGAGCAACAGCCCATGAGGTCCTGCATGGCGGCGCTGGACGCGTTTCTCAGCCAAAACCACCCCGTCGTCACGTCCTACGTAAGGAGCAGCTTGACTCCCACGGTAGAAAGCGAGCAGAAAAGCAACCTCGTGCAAATTGTGGCACACATGCTTGGTAAGCAAATGACGTTTTCTATTTTTATTAAGGCAATAATGGGGAACCTCGTTCTGACTAACACTGATGTAGCGATTTGTCGGCTATTGTGAACTAAATTCGGGCTTTGGTTGGTCAGCTTTATTTCACTGACATTTATTCTTTTGACAACGAAACTGAAAAACGGAACGCCGCTGCGACATCGAATGTAACGAAAAATTTGTGCTTCTCGCGAGGTTTAAAACTGGAAAGGTAGCGTCAAAAGCCAAAGAAAAATTGAAAAACAATTCACAACTACGTTGAACAAAATATGTGCTTCTGACATTGTAAATTTCGTCAAAATATTAATAAAATAGTTGCGGAACTCTTGGTCACCAGCACTGAAGCAGCGGAGATGGCCAGGAGAGTGAGAAGATTTAGAGAAACTCCCTGCAACTGATATTGCTAAGTGGATAATGCATTTTCATGCGTGGACACAAATGAAAGCTTCATTTCGCGTGGGGCGTGTGTTTTGGTATCAAGTATTTGGCGCGAACAATATTGCAGCATACTTCGAGCCTATATATTTATCTAAAATGTTACAAAAAATATCGGATGCAACCAACTGATTTATCATCGCAATGCTACTTCCTTACAACGAGATTCGACTACAGGTTTCGCACTACCTGTAGTATTATAATCTACTTGGTTGTGTTTTCGAAACTGTTGTAAAATGCGATGAGCTTATACCAAGTTTCTGAATTAGGAGTAATAAACGAAGGGCAGACTACCGCAATTAAACGGCAAGTGCACAGAAAGAGGCAGACAATTGTATCGAAAAATGTGTTTTCGCGTTGTTTCATAAAGCATGAAAACGAAAACGTTCCGTGCTCCGAGTGTGTCCATTAAAATAATGAAAAATGATGCTAACCATGCTAAATTTAGGTTGGAGTTGCTCTATGGGGAACCTGCGCTGGAGTTTCCGCGGACAGGGTGCGCCGCCCTGCCGGGCACGGCCGGAAACACTCGGGCATACAAACAAATACGAGTAGCTGCTAACGTGAACCATGCCGCCGTGCGCGATCATCAAACGAGGAAAAAGCAGCGTCGAGACCGGCGGTATTGTTGTATCCACAAATGCCACAATCAAAAATCTCGTTAATAACAGAAAAAAAAATAGTCCAGAGCATAGTTGACTCCCTTCGGCCTTGCTTTCCACCGATGCACATGGGTTGGCGCTCTGGAAAACATCACAAATCTTCTATTTGAAACTGGCCTTGAAAAAGTTAAAGAAAGCACATGACAGCTTAGGTTGTGTAAGCATCGCGCCGTACATTACACATACCGTATTTACTCGATTGTAACATGACCACGATTATAACGCCAGGTGTGACATTTCATTACGTCCAGGAAGAAAAAATATAATTTCGGTATTCGATTGTAACGCGAGGGTCGACTTTAGGTTGCAAAAATCTAGGAAAAAAAAACTCGCGTTACAATCAAATAAAACGGTATTATACGACACTGTCACCTGCACAGCTCTATTTACAAATCCATGACCGCTAGAAGAACCGTATTGTCTACGCATGTTCCATTGCTGATCACACACTGCACGTCAAACTCGGAACCACCACGAAGTCAATTACCACTAGGTTCCTCAAAGGCGTTTTTTTAATTATCGGGCTTAGACGACGGCCGATCGCAAGTGTTCAAACGGTCTGCAGACGATGGCGAGTCGACGTCGTTAAAGCACGAGACCTGCGACATGTTTGTATTTCCGCTAACACCACGAATCTCCACTTTACACTGGTCTTTTTACATTTATTTCACGCTTCACCGTCAGCTTCAAAAACGATTTTAAAGACTACGATACAAGCATTTAGTGGGCACTTGCAAGCCGTTAAAAACACCGTAAAGCAAAGCGTGTAGCGAAACAGCTTCTGTAATATAGTACGAGAGTTGTAACTACAGATTATGTAAATGTGATATGCTCGCTCAAAACAAGTGTCACTCACTGGGCTGAATGTTCTCAGTACTGCCTGAAGCACTAACTTTATTTCAAAGCGGGCGCACAATGAGCACACTGCATAAAAAGCCGTAAGCAGTGTTAGCATATTCTTCCTTCACAAATTCAGAAAATACAGTCATTCAGTTCTGGATGGACATGAAGCCTGTTGCAGATCTAAGCACGTCAGGGAGTCCTAGATTTTCGCAGCATCTGCGTGCAACTATCGCAAACTGCTACTCCTAACAAAAAGACTGAACTGAGCAAAGTTTACTATTTTATAAACGAATGGCTCGACCTAGATAGTATTGAATACGTATCTTGTGCGTTGTAGCCAATACACAAGGAAGTATTTAAGTGAAAGACTTCGTGTATTCGGACAAAGACTTCATAAAATGAAGCATGGCCTTCACTGATGAGTTTCATTGGGCGACTTATCGTCACACATTAAGCAAATGTTTTGTTAGCTGGTTACCCGCGGATCATAGAAGACAAACTGCATGTGGCTGGTTTCTCACCGTTTCCTGTGTTCGAGCGTGATCATGTCTGACTTCATGTTTTGGTGTTTAAACGTGCAACTTGTAATTGCCTATGTTGCAACCAGCGTCAATAAATCTAAACTCACAGAATGTTCAGATCATCTTCACTTGACTGATTTAGTTTGGGAACGCATGTTTCATGGTAAGTAGATGCAATATCCCAGCTACCAAGAATATCGCAGCTAATACAAAATGATGTTATTTGTTGTCAAGCGTCAACATTCCGCAGAAACTTTCGAAAGCACCGCCTTAGTGGACGCTTCAAGCTGATATTTGACATATCGCGCATTATTAAAGATCTGACAGATATTTTTCTAATTTTTCAATAAACATTCGCACGGATTTTAACGCCTTCACAACACGCGACAATATTATGTCGGTAAGTTAAAGCGCGGCGCTGTCGCCAAAGCACTCAACACTATAATTATCTTCAAGTAAACGCTTTCAACTGAAAAATACTGATGTATCAGTACTGACGGCCACACGTGTTCGCTGCTTTTTTCATAGGCAACAAAGACTCATCCATGCTGAATCCGAACATCACCCTCGGCGAGTTGGGTATTGACTCACTGATGACTGTCGAAGTGAGACAACTGTTGGAGAGAAATTACGACGTTGTGCTCTCTATGCAAGAGATACGGGAGCTCAGTGTGACCCAGTTAAAACAGATTAGTGAAGTCTGCACCGACAGAGAAGCCGAGCCGGAAAGCTCCAATGTGGTCGAAGGAAAACATGGTAGGCATTGACGTTATTATGTATTTTTATTGCAATAGCAAATATATGGACAGTCCCGGCTGAATTTTGCCGTCGCCGTCGTTCATCGTATATGTATAAGTATGTAATATATATATATATATATATATATATATATCAAAGTCCCAAAGAGAAAGAATTCAGGAAAATGCTTCCGAAGCGCGGAATCGAACCAGCGACCTATCGTTCCGCAGCGCGTGACGCTAACCACTACGCCAGAAAGCGCAGATCCTTCAGGTAGCTCACGGCGACCGTTATATACGCACCTTCTACCAATGGCAGGACACAGAGACGGAAGGCGCTTATAAGCGTTTCTTCATTACCAGCGAGATGGCGCGAGGAACGCGTCGGCGAGCTCGCTCGCTTCTTCTTATATTTGCGGAGGGAGAACCTTGCCCTTCCGCTGTCTGCTCGCGCGGTTTTCTCGTGGTGAGGGAAAGAGGATTGCTAAAAGCTTTCACCGTGATGTCCGCGCTCATGTTACGGAGCGTACGAAAGTAACTCGAGCTCAAGGGACGCCACTAAACGAACAAACAGTACATGAGCGCGAACTATCAAGTGTCACAGCTCGACACTTGAAGCACGCTTGTTTCCTTCGCTGATTCGGCAGCCTTTGTAACAGGAGCGCTGTTCAAACTGAGAGTATCCATTGGCGAGCCTCACTTCGTATAGCTTTAGTTTCTGGCTATCGCATTCATTGCTTCGCCCTTGCGGTGAAAGTGTGACCTTTTTCCTCACCATGATAAATACTGCTTTATACTGCCCACACTAACTGCCATCCACAAACATACATATATATTTGCAGAGCGAAGAGATTAAGTTGTATTCAAAGCACAGTCAAATATGATGAATCCTTAGAGTAGGATGTTTTTGTCGACTCTTACTTAAAATAATTTAAGAGAGAAAACAAAAGAAATTGGGCTACACTGCTTGGTGGAGCTACGTCCCACGCTATGAAATAATGCCACAGCATTACGAGTAAAATCTTCTGCCCAACTGGAACACGGCGCCGCCGTTTTTCGGTGCACTTTGTTCGGGTTACTTGTAGGGTGATGTAGCTAAGTCGGGCAAAGCTAACAAAAGGACAGACTGATGGGCTAGTTGTTAGTGCATAATTCTGAACGGTAGCGCAAAGAAGCACAGAGATGGCGACAAATCACGACGGGATACAGATGGGACACAGCGCTTTGTCCCGTCTAGATCTGTCCCCGTCCGTGTGCTCCTTTGCGCTACCATTCAGAACCAAGCTAACAAACTCACAAGTTTATGTGCATACGGCTTCTAACAAGATTTTCCTTTCAATACGCTTTATCCGAAGTTTTCAGGCCGAGTATTGTTATTCATCACGGCCACTTAATTATATGAGAACACCAGTCTTAATTGACAACGTGTACCCGCTCGATAGATTATCCTCACAACGAGATCGAACGAACCAGTATATACCGTCATATTTACCACGCCATTTGTGCCATCGGCTTATATGGATGCCTGCAACAGAGCTCAGTCCCTAACTGCCGCATTCCTTGACAGGTGGCTCAAATGGAGGGATCCATGCCACTCTCCAGCGACTTAAGCGCAGCTATCAGCAACATAAACGGCTCGTTCCCGTCACTCTATATAAGAGTGATTTCCATGATGCTCTACGGGTCTTAGACGTTCGATCACGAAGACTGACAGAAGGTAGAAGTTTTGATAATATGTGCCGATGAAAATTGGTACAATGTTCATGGTCATGTGTTAATGCAATTGTATTATGCAACCTGGGTCTAAACTGCGAAGGGTTAGTAAACCGCAGTTGCTGGGCTGTCGGGTCCCGTGCCTCAACAGCCACTGATTCTTTCGCAGTGCACACGATGGTTCATGCTGCAGAAGACATTTCCACATCGCACCCTGCATTCCTCCATGTATCCCACACTGTACCCTTGCTCTTCTACCGAATGCCGCGCAGCAGACTCAGTCTACCAAGACACATTGGCATGCTATTAGGCAAGGTTATTGCCACGCAGAGAACAGATCCCACTGTGGAGCTTTGCCGTATAGTGTAGACTCATGTCACCCGCTTTATTCGGTCAGGATTGTGCGCAATGGTGCACGCCCCCGACTGAAACAATCTCGCGTACAACGTCCAAGTCAGTCAAAGATGTATCTCTGTCACTTTCTGTCTTTCAAAACCTTTAATATATCTTTTGGCCTCTTTTTTACGAAAAAACTGCCCATTATAATGTAAAATACTGCAGTAAGGAAATGTAGAGTTGTGAGACGTTTTTTTTTTTTACAGGGAAAGCTGTTATTGTAGTATCGTACGTAGGTGCGAGGAAAGACACTTCATGGCAGGAACAAGACTGAATGTTTATTCAAGAGGCTGCTTTTATACCCTGGCCAGAGGGCCGGAGCATGCGCCGTGACGAGGGCTGAAGCCACGTGTGGTCGGCATGCTTCTCGCATCTACATCTGAGGATCAACGATATATCACTTCCTCCCCCCTGAGCTAGAACCTATCCAGGGGCTTGCGGGCACGGGTGGAGCGTCTGACTTGGATTGGTTCTGTTGGCCCTGAAACTGCCGGCTCGATGTCACCTCCAGACGCTGGCTCGCCCGGCACGGACTGACCGGCGTGCAGGGCGTCGCTGCTAGTTGTCTGGTCGCCGGCGGAAGAGAGGGGCCCTTCCGGAGATGAGTGCTCCAGGGTCACGGGTGTCTCGAAGGGTTCTTCCTTAACCGGCGTCGATGAGGCGCGGGCTCGTACTTGATCCAGGTGCCTACGCTGCACCCCCGTTGGCGTGTTGACAGTTAACAATCGTTTACCTTCAACTGTTGTCACGGTTCCTGGAAGCCACCTTTGACCTGGCTGACCATATTGTCGACTCCAAACCTGCATTCCCGGTGCATACTCTTTTTTTTCTGGGCTTGGAACTCCGTTGACGGCTAGCCTCCTTCGCCCCTTTTCCTTTGCAAAGAAGTTGCTTAGGCGGGTCCGTGGCTGGAATCCCAGGAGTCTTTCTGCGGGCGACTGCTCTTCTTGGGTCGGCGTGGTCCTGTAACGTAACAAAAATTTGGAAAGTCGACTTTGCAGCGTTCCCACCCGATTTTTTTCAGGCCCTCCTTGATGGTGCGTACTGCCCGTTCTGCCAACCCGTTGGATTGCGGGTAATATGGGGCAGTCGTTACGTGGCGCACACCATTTTCCCGGAAGAACCGTGCTGTCTCTGCGCTGGTGAATTGCGGACCGTTGTCCGACACAACAGTTCGTGGTAGGCCAAAGCGTGCGAAAATGCCCCTGAGTACATCCACTGTCGTTGCCGCCGTGGCTGTCTTCATTGGCATTGCCTCTATCCACTTAGTCTCGGCGTCGACAAGAACGAAGATCATATGTCCTTCCACGGGACCAGCAAAATCCATGTGTAGGCGGTACCAACGTGCGTTGGTCTTCGGCCAGTTTACTGGAACCTGCGCAGGGGGCATGGGCAAACACTGCACGCACTGGGGACACCGTTTCGCAAGCATCTCAATATCACTGTCTAGCCCTGGGTACCAGAAAATCGAGCGCGCGAGGTTCTTCATTGCTGTGATGCCAGCATGCGTGTCATGCAGCTCTTTCAAAACAAAATTTCGAGCAGCTTTAGGAAGAACCACACGGTGACCCCAATACAGTATCCCCTTGCTCACGGTCAATTCCTGCCTCCGTGCAAAATATGGTTGATACTGTTGTTCTTCTGCCCCCAGGCACTTGGGCCAGCCTTGCAGGATCCAATTCTTTACTTGCTGAAGTGTGCAGTCTTTGCTGGTGTGATCAGACACATTCTGCGCAGACAAAACAAAGTCATCCACTGCCTGCGCATGCAGGACATAATCTGCAAGTTCTTTTTCGCTGCCATCATCGCGGACAGGCAACGGCAAGCGGCTCAGTGCGTCGGCATTCGCATTCAGCTCCCCTTTTCTGTATTCCAAATCATATTGATATGCTGCTAAGAGCAGCGCCCAACGTTGAATTCGTGCCGCTGCCATCTGCGGGGTGGGTTTGTCTGGACTCAACAAGCCAGTCAAAGGCTTGTGATCGGTCAACAGAGTGAACTTATTGCCAAACAAGTAATCTCGGAATTTGACAACGCCAAAAACCAGCGCTAGTGCCTCCTTTTCTAATTGTGAATAGTTACGTTCTGCCGACGTAAGAGTTCTGGAGCGGAAAGCGATAGGATGATCCACCCCTTTAATGCGGTGAGGCAAAACTGCGCCTATTCCTTCCGCCGACGCATCACACTCAAGCCGCAGGGGTTTCTGAGGATCATAATGCACAAGAAAGTTTGCGTTGCTCATGGCGCGCTTGGTTTCTTGGAATGCTGTCACCTGTGCGTTCCCCCAACACCAGGGTACCGCTTTTGACAACAGGTGGTGTAACGGAGCCAAAGTGGTTGATAAATTTGGTAGAAACTTCGAGTAATACGTCACCAGTCCTAAGAATGATTTAAGCTGGCTTACCGAGGTCGGTGGCGGCGCCGCCAGCACGGCTTCCAAGTTGTCCTGCAGGGGGTGAAGGCCTCTTGCGTCGATTAGGTGCCCAAGAAATACCACTTCTTTTTCCCGGAAACGACACTTCTCTTTGTTCAGCGTGAGGCCATTCGCCCGCAGTCGTTCCAACACTTGGTGTAGTAGCGTGGTATTCTGCGCTTTTTCCGCTACAATAATGTCGTCCAGGTAAACTTTCACCCCGGGTAACCCCTGTAGTACCGCTTCTATGCGCCGCTGAAACAGCGCAGGCGCCGAGGCGATAGCAAAAGCCAAGCGGTTGTAGCAGAAGAGGCCCTTGTGCGTATTCAGCACCGCTATCTTTTTGGCATCATCATCCAGGGGAAGTTGGTTGTATGCGTTCCGTAAGTCGAGCGTGCTAAACACCTCGCCCCCCGCTAGCGTTGCAAAGATGTCTTCGATCTTCGGAAGCGGGTACTGTTCTGTTCTTGTCGCTGGATTGACCGTCAGCTTAAAGTCTCCACGCAGCCGGATGTCCCCGTTTTTCTTTGCCACCGGCACTACTGGCGTTGCCCATTCAGCCAGGCTCACTGGGGATAGAACTCCCACTTCCACCAGTCGGTCGATTTCGGCAGATACTTGCGCTCTACCCTATTGAAAAAATCCATATGTACGGAGTCCGCAGATACGGACTTATTGGAATATGGAATGCCATATCACCGCATCATACGGAAATCCGTAAGATACGGATATCCGTATTATACGGTGATATGGCATTCCATATTCCAATAAGTCCGTATCTGCGGACTCCGTACATATGGATTTTTTCAATAGGGTAATGGCGTACGGAACTGTCCAAGCCTTCAGAAATCGAGGTTGGGCGCCTTCCTTGAGGTATAGTTTCACCGGTGGTCCCTTACAGCATCCGAGGTCTTCAAAGCAGTCGGAAAATTCGTCAAGAACTGCGGTGAGCTTACTGTCGACGTGCACAACATTCACCATAGACGACATGCCTCTCTCCAAAAGGAAGACGCCAGCTTTGCGAAATTCTTCTATCGTGTCTCTTCCACACAGCAGGGGCCCTTGACGGTCCAACACTATCAGAGAACTGCTCACCGTTACTGGACCAAGCTGTACCTTCATTTCCACCTTGCCCCAGACCGGTAACTGTCCCAGGAAACATGAAAGGCGTATGGGAGTTTTCTGCAAAGCCGGCCACCACTTGCAGTGTTTCTTGTACACGCTCTTGGGAATTACACTTACTGGTGATCCCGTGTCGACAATCATTCGCAGCCGACGGCCTTCCCACATTAAGGTGTGCTCAATTGGCTGCACTAAGCGCTTATTGGCCGAACTGTGTGCGACTAGAGCATACAAAATCTTTTCTTCCTGTTCGCATTCTGTTCCGTCGACGGCGAACGTTCCCGACGTCGGAGCGTGGGATCTTTTGCAGGCACTAGCAAGATGTCCTCTGTTGCCACATTGATGGCAGATGGAACTGCGATGTCGACACGACGCCGTGGTATGCGGCCCTTTGCATCTGTCGCATGAGAGACTAGGACTTCGCGGTAGGTCGTTTCTCCTGTACTTCTTTCCTTGCTGCTGTTTCTGTACCATGTTGACGCCACCGCCTGCAGTTAGTGCGTATGGAGCTTGCATCCCACGAGCGTCTTCGTTCGCTTTTTCAGAAGCTAAGACAAATTCTTCGGCTTCTTCACGAGTCAACTCCTTGCGGCCCAGCAAGCACCGGCGCGCTTCATCGTCACGAATCCCGCAAACGATTCGGTCCCGCAACATACGGTCCAGTGTCGTTCCGAAATTACAATTTACGGCAAGTCTTCCCAACTCAGCAATGTAGTCCCGAACGCTTTCTTGCTCTTCTTGCCTTCGCGTGAAGAAGGTATAGCTTGAGGCTATTTCGTTTGCTTGAGGGTTGAAATGGTCTTCCAGGCATTTGTCAACGTCATCATACGTCAAAGAGTTGATGGGGACACCTGGGTGGCGCCCTTGCAAAATCCGGACGACACTGTCGCTCAATGACGAAACCAGTAGGGCACGGCGTTTAGCTGTGTCGGTAATCTCGTTGCCCTCAAAGTAGGCTTCCAAGCGTACACGATACGTACTCCAGCTACTCACAGCGTCGTCGAAGGCCGGGGGTCGAGATCCCATTACTCTGGTGTCAGAATCGAAGTGCGATCAACAATCCCATCCTCGTCGCCACTGTAGTATCGTACGTAGGTGCGAGGAAAGACACTTCACGGCAGGAACAAGACAATGTTTATTCAAGAGGCTGCTTTTATACCCTGGCCAGAGGGCCGGAGCATGCGCCGTGACGAGGGGTGAAGGCACGTGTGGTCGGCATGCTTCTCGCATCTACATCTGAGGATCAACGATATATCAGTTATGAGATCATTTCACCGGCCGTTTTTGGCGCCGTAGTTGTCCGTCGCCGCCGCCGCCGCCGGTGACCGTAACCAGTATCGCTCGAAATAAGAAAAAAAAAACGAAATAAGAAAAAATTCCAGAATGGAACGAGGTTCGAACCTGGGCCCTCTGCGTGGGAGCCCAGTATTCAACCTCTGAGCCATGTCAGTGCTTGAAACTGCTTTGCAAAAAGGTCCTATACAGGTTTCATGTCGGGAAGGAACCACATTAGCATATGCAATATAGCGTGGTAGAAAAGTAAAATAAGCACCAAGCGTCGCACAACGCGAATTCTGTAACCAGGCGTCACACAATGCGAATTGCGCAACGAGTAGGTTGTTCAATGCTTCCAACCCATTACAAAGGGCTCTGCCATAATTCTTCATCGTCATCAGGCACAGCAACAACAAAGTGCGCATAAAGCCTTACATGCGTTTAGCAGGTACCAACGCTCTCCGTAGGATGACGAAAAATGGCACAGTGCCTGCTGCCCTACTTCTCAAAAATTACAATGATTTATAGCATAGTGGGTTCCTCGCAAGTGCACTCGTATTGGTTGCGAAGGAAGCCCATAAGTGCATGATCCATTTCCTCGGGGTCTCAGTAAAGTTCTCGCCCCCTCCCCCGTCTCTCTCCCACGTCTACGTATGTTATACAGCATGACGGGGGGGGGGCAATAGCTACCGGGCGTCACCCAATGCAAATTACATAACTGGTGGGCCGTTTAAAGATTCCAACCCATTACAAAGGGCTGAGCCATAATTCTTCATCGTCATCAGTCGTCGCGTCAGCAAAGTGCACATAATGCCTTACAGACGTGTAGCTGGTGCCTCGCTTCTCCGCAGAATGACGATTAATGGCTTAGTAGGTGCTTCGCAACTTCACAAAAATTGTCATTTATGGCGTAGTGGGTATCTTTCTAGTGTACTTGTATTGTAGCCCCAAGAGAGCTTAAGGGGCTCTAGAAACGCCGCTCTTCCAGCTTTCGCTGTGACTGTGCTGCGCTTTCAGCGCACGCCTGGCGTTTTTTTTTACAGCACCAGCAACTCCCACCTTCAGCGCGTGCTAGATAAAGCTATCTTAGACGTGCTTTGCGCAGTCAGCAGTCGTTTGCTCCAGTTGTTGTTAGTTTGCTCTTCACTGTGCATGTGCCCTCTAACAATTTTCCAATTGTGGAGGCTCAACAGGCGCGTTCTTTGTCGTAGTCGTAACCACTCACGTCGACCACATGACTACTAAGATATCTTCTCTACTTCTCGGAGATATGATCCCCTATGTTTTACCATAGTACTCTTTATTCATCCTGCTCCTAGAACACATGACAAGAAGCAGACGCAGGGGAAAATGGCTGCTGCATCAGTCGTAACATGCCTCCACATGCATAAAAATAGAACACTTTAATTTCATTTGTCTGCGAACGCCACAGAGCCCTTTAGGTCAACAGCGGTTCGAGTTTGCAGCCAACGGGCATCACTGGCGCTGTCACCTCCTACGCGGCAGAGGCCTACCGCTCAGTTGGCGCAGCGCACTCGTGTACACTAATAATGCGGATTTCTGCAGTTATTTTAAGACAACTGACGTGACAGCCTGCTGCAATGCCTGTGCGCAGTACTAGACGTTACCAACCGGGGAAAACGCAAGACGTAGGAACAAGGCCACCGAAGAACATGCGTCCAGTCGTAGAAAAGTAAAACTAAGCATTGAATATCCATGGTAAGGCGCCTTTTTATGCCCCATGGAACGACTCATGAGGCGCTTCAGTGGATGACATTAGCGACAATCGGTTGTCTCACACTGTGGCGCGTCATAATGGAGAATAATGATGACCCTTCGTGTATACAATTCAAAGAACAGCCAGCTTGGTAAAATGGGCCAGATAAAAGACCCTATGCGAAGTGATATTTTTTCTTTCGTTCCCACATTTTTCTGCCGAGTCTTGCATTAGGATGCAATCTGTTTCCTCAGTGTGGAGCAGCGATGTGAACGTGCACCCAAATGTCCTGCCTTTCATTCCTTCTGTCTCCCTCTGTCTCCCACTTTCTCGCCATCGCTTAATTATGATTGAAGTAGTTCCGTCCTACAAAACCAAAGACGCGCTGCTTAGTTGTACACATTTTTGTTAGCTTATACCTATTGGCCTCATTCATATTTCGACTGCCTTCCGCTTGTGCGGAAACCATAAGATGATACGCCACAGTTGCAATATTTGAAGAAATAATGCAACCCAGTGATAACTGCACAGCGCTTGTGCGCAATTCTAGCTACCAGTAGGTGCGCTATGTAGGAAACTGCCAATTTATCCCGTTAGGTCATCCGCACTGTTAATTACAGTTACATGTGAAGCGTTACGAAAACTGAACTATCCGCACATCTTGTGTAGTTGTTGGTGCGTTCTTAGCGCAGAAGTAACATCTAAAAAAGGGTACTTTCTGCTTTTTGTATCCGCAGATCTTTGACAGGAATGTGGATGCATGGATGGCCCCACGAGGACGCCGAGCTTGCCAAACTTCAATGGCGATGGCCGGCCATCATCAAGAGACATCTACCTCTAATGCATAGTCCCGGAATCCTAGCTGAGTGCTACGTGCAAATAAAGTGTACTTTCCACTAACTCATTGCGTTAGTATGAAGAGTGCCACACAAATAAATAAACAAATGATGGAAACATCGCAACGTTATTGACGCTAAACAACGGGAAGAAGAGCTGACCCCGACGATGTTTTATTTCCTTTTGCAACCCTGAAACAATTAGCAGAAGCCTCAATCCTAGCAATAAATATAAGACATGATGTCTCTTCCTTATTATGCATTCCGGTATCACTGAACTGAAGCAAAGTCGAAAACTTTGTAACCATTTATATTCTAATATTGAAATATGATGCGCGTGATTTTCTGGCCGCCACTGTGAATGCTTCTATTGTATGATGTATTGTCCGTACACTTGAGCGTCGGATGTGCTGCTAGCGGATGGCGTATCTTCGTCACTGTGCTTCAGCATTGGTCACGAGCTCTAACTTACTGATACTGTTGAGCCTTCTAGCAAACATATATGCGTCCCTCTACCTGGCCCGGATGCCGCTGCTATCTGTGTGTACCGCAAAGCAGTTTGTGTTCCTTGTGTGCGTAACTTGTAAAATGAAATACAGCCTCTGTAGCCAAGCAGTCTGCGCCCTCTTCGCAAACCGGAGCTTCTGTGTCCCGGTTGCCCACTGAGAGGCCAGCGCATCCATTATTTGGTGATACTGAGGACGCCCACTGTCACAGCTCCGCCACTCATCCACGCAGAACTGTCGTGCACGCGTTAGCTACTTTAAGTCTCCTTATTTGCTTTTAATATAGGTATATTTCTCGCGAGCATAGATCTTTCACTCTTACAGCAGACGCGTTAGCCCGCCGTTCGTCTGGTGCGTGATGTAGACAAGAAAATATTATCATGCCGGCGTGCGTTCATTTTTCGCTAGCCGAACACGAGCGCCCTCGCGCTCGCTTGCCAATATTCGAATTTGTCCATCGTGGGGTGCAATAACTGGTATGGGCGAGAGATCAAGCACAGAGAAAGAAAAAGGATAAATAGAATGAGGCAGCGAAAAAACAGAAGAAAAGATAGACAGTTCTAGATGTACATATAAATAAATAAACACAAAAAGAAAAAAAAACGAGATCAAGACAGGAAAAGAATTAAAGGGAGAAAGACGGAAAAACAAAGAAAAAGAAAAATCATGTAGAGAGAAAGATAAAGAGATAGAAAGAAAGAGAAAGCTTGAAAGAGAGAGACAAAGAATGAAAGGTAAGAAATGAAAAAGGTAGGAAGAGCGAGAGAGACAGAGAATAACACATTTTATTTCAAACAAGTTGAGTCTCTAGTGGTTGGACCTCCTAGTCCGGAAGAAAATACATGTACTAAAATTGGAACGGTACAGAGAAGATTAGGAAGAGCGAGTAATAGACAAAGTAATAGATAGAAAAACCATAGCGCAGCTTGCACTATCTCGCTCAAGGCTGAGCCACAGCAGAGCAGAATATTTTCTTTCCCACCTCCTTGCTGTATTATTCTGTACAAGGCTGCGCTATGTAATGCTAGTATACCTGGAAAAGGAGTGGCTACTACGGTCGCTTACCAATCGTGGATACGCGGGTTCGAATCTGCCTTCAGCAAGAAATTTTTTTCGTCAAGAATTTCTTTCTATTTCAGCAGAATACGAAAAAGAGGATGAAGAAAGCGCGTGCTGGTTCATGACGATGACAATTTTATATACACGACACACGGCAAAACTCGAACATATCATCACTGCTGTGCAACAGAGACACCCAATACTCGTGATTTACAATGTGATCACATGAACACGTCGTGCATCCGCATGGGAATGCACGTGTGCCTAGCCAAGCTACGACCAGCCGACTGCCGACGAGCTCTGCTTTCACAGCCTTGCGCGACTCAATGCAAGCTGCTCAATTTTTTTTTCACGAAGCGTTAACTTCTGTAACACGTTTCAGATAACACAGAGCGGTTCATTATTACACCTACCCTTTGTTCGACCTACTTTTTTCTTTCAAACAGATCTGTTGATAGTCTGTTGATATGTGGTGCTGGCTTTATCCTTTCGATTGTGACTGTGTCTTCATGCCCATTGCGCAGGACAGTAAAATGGTTTTTCGAACGTCATAGCGGGGATGAAAGCACGGCACGGCGCGGCACGTGAACACGAACAAACACGTGTGATGATGTCTGTAGGTTTGAGCGTATAAAAACGCCCTGCTTATTCGTGTAAGCAGATGTTGGCCATTGACGCAAGATTTGCATGAGGGTCCGCGGACGCTGGATGAAAGACTATGGATCCGAAACAGTCTGTGTAGGTACTGGGTTGACGAGGTCACGTGGCAAGCGGAGTGTGCGGCTATAAACCATCTTAGCTAGAGAGCAGGCAAGTTCAGGTTGGAGTGGTGATATCACACCTCCACCTGGTGCTGAGAAGCACCAGGTGGAGGTGTGATGCCCGTTCTTCGGCGTGAGGCTGCGAGGCGAGTGCTGCTTTTAGATGACGATGGAGTCTCTCTACAATGCCAGATGATGCTGAATGATACGCAGTTGTGCGAATGCGCACACAACCCAGAAGAGATGTCGCAGGAGTGAAAAGCGCCGACTCGAACTGTCTGCGCCGATCAACAGTCACCATTGATGGCACGCCGAAATGGCTATTCCGAGTAGACAGAAAAATATAAGAAACTGTCTCCGCCGTTATGTCAGGCATTAGAGCTGCTTCAGGCCACCTTGAGTACCTGTCTATGCAGCGAGCACATACGTATACCCACGGCATGGCGGCAACGTTCGGACGATGTCGAAATTAATGGTGCTGAAACGTGCATTAGGGAGAGGGAATTTTCCCCATGGAAGCTTGACGCGTAGTAGGACCTTGATACACGGACACGCTGTGCAATTGCGAACCCAGTCACGAATGTCAGCGCGTTTGCGCGGCCAGGCGCAAACGCGCTGCATGACTCGTACGCCTGAATGCCAAATTGAGTGCAGGGTGCATTTCAGGGGCGTAGCCAGAAATTTCTTTCGGGGGGGGGGGGGGGGGGGTTCAACCCTACATTGTTATGTTCGTGCATGTGTTTGTATGTGTGCATGTACATATATGGAAGCAAAATTGAAAAATTTCGGGAGGGTTTGAACCCCCCCCCCCCCTGGCTACGCCCCTGGCCCTGGTGCATTTTTCTGAAACGTCACAGCAGAGCGTAACGTATTTGTCGAGAAAGTTAACTTGCTCAGCTGGGAAAAAAAGGACGCAGGAACGCAGTAGACTGGACGAGCGCTGAACTTACAACTGACATCTTTATTGCACCTACCGCTCGTTTTCACGAAGCATCAAACCGAGCACGCCATTCCAATCAAATCGCCAGTCAAAAGCATCAGGTATGCAAACTACATATTCACTGAAAGCTAACACGTGTACATGAATTACATCGTGCGCACGTATCTTCCACACTCATATAAAAAGACCAAAAGTGACAAACCGATAAAAGCAGTTCCTAACTAGGACGAACAAGCAACAGAAAAAAACGCCAAAAAAACAACAAACAATCAACAATCCATTTTCGAGGCGCAGGCTCACCTGCGCCTCGAGTGATTGAGATTGAGTTGATTGAGAGTTAGAGGATAACCAATAAAAAACATGGTAAAGCAAATGATTTAAATGAAGCCTTTGAGAAATTGAGTCTCAGCGTCAGTGAGTAAAATAGATGGCTTGCTGATGCAACTGTCTCCTGCTTCCCTGATAAAAAACGCTTCCACAATTTCACGTTCTGTTTTCCCGTTTGCCTTCTTTAAAAATTGCGTGTACTCAAAAGTGGGCGCACCACCGCACTTCTTGCAATGTTCCTACTTGAAAAGACCCCTATTGAGCGAACCTTATTGAGATTGGCGTGCTGGAGGCTTTAGCTTCTAAAAACGAACATGGCTATTTTCTACAGATCGGGGGAACGACATTCAGATGCCGATTGCCTTTCTCGAGTCCCATACGCACATGCAAGTGCAGAAGATGACGACGCAGCCTTTGTCGGAGTTGTAAACTTGGCTACTGTCGCAAAGCTGCAACGAGAAGACCCGGAACTGGAGTTCATCATTCGTATTTTCGTTCGTCACGCTTCAGCCGTGCCAACACTGTTTGCGAGAGGGCTACCAACATTCTGCTAGTGTAACGCCCTTCTGCATGAAGTTAGTTTTGCGCCGAACAGGAATGACAACTTACTCGTCGTCCCAATATATCTCAGCAGCGAACTAATACAGTCATGTCACGATGAACCAACACACGGCTATTGGGTTAGACGTTAACGCCGTGCAAAGTCAGGCAGAAATACTACTCGCCAAGGTCGACGGCGATCATTCAACAGTACGTTCGGACATGCCTTGACTGCAAGCGCAGGAAGGTCCCGTCCGTCAAACCAGCAGGTCTCCTCCATCCTATTGACGTACCTGGTACTCCATTCACTGAAGTCGGAATGGATCTCCTGGGCCCATTTCCAACTCCGTCAGCGGGTCGCAGATGTAATATAATCGCCACAGACTGCCTCACTCGCTACGCCAAAACCAAGGCTCTGGAGAGGGGCACGACGAGTGAAACACACCGATTTTTTGTCGAGAATGTAGTGCTGAGCGATGGCGCTCCGTCAGCGATAATAACACACAGGGGAGCCCCATTCACAGCCAAGCTCTTAGAGACAGTTTTAAGACTTAAGGCCGAGACAGACGGTACGATTTTCCGTGCGATGCAGCGTCCGACACGGCGGTGGGGGAGAGGGAATGGTGGCTGTCCGATGCTATGAAAGGTCACCATTCCGGTTTTCCCACCGCCGTGTCGGACGCCGCATCGCATGGAAAATCGTACCGTCTGTCTCGGCCTTTAGTGCGACATCTCACCGGCGAACAACGGCGTATCATCCGAAAACGAATGGCCTAACAGAGCGCCTCAACAAGACACTTGTGCATATGAATTGCGTGTATGTCGATGTCGAGCATAAAAACTCGGACGAGATCTTCCGTATGTTACGTTCGCATATAACACGGCTCACCAAGAAACAACACGAATGACACCATCCTGTCTGCTTGGTGCTCGTGAATGACAACTATGTTTGATGCTATGCTGCCGCTTGAGTCAAAGGCGCCGAAACGGATGTTGATTACATCGCCCAACTTGCTGAAGAAGGCCGACAACTTACCGAAGCCTGGTAGCTATACACTGGTTAACAGAGTGCTTAGCGATCTTATCCATCGGAGACTGTGTAGTAATCTCTGGAAACTCGTTAAGTAAAGCTGTATACGGTGAGGTAGTTTCATAAAAGTGGGGTTTAGGGCCATATCGTGTGACAGAAAACCGTTGACCGACAAGCCGGTAATGTAATCACCAGGCAACTGCTGTTCATACCCACGAGCAGATGAAAATGCCTTAAAATATCGGCTCCTAAGATGCCATAGCGGACGTCTGCTATCCAAAGTGGCCATTGTAACCCTCTCTTAAGCCCTAGATGTAGAGTGAGGGGCACCTCCGTAAGTTGCGATGACAGAAGAGTTGATAGCGTGTAGAGGTGTTCACTTTAAGCGAAGACGTCGGTCAGCTTTCAAAGCAGGGATTATGCTCACTTCTGCCCCAGTGTCTACCAGCAAACGGAGTCCTGTGGTTCGGTCGGTAATATAGAAAAGGCGGCATCGTGCTTGTCGTGATCGCCCGCCGCTGTTATTGACAATCGGCCTGAGCGTTTCACGTGCTCCGCGAACAGAGTGACGCAAATCTACGAGCCCCGGCCTAAAAACGTTGGTGATAGTGGCATGGTTTTTGTGATGAAAAACTGCGCTCAGGTTGGTGGAACGGTCTTTGCACAGAAGGTGACGTCAGAGGTCGCCGATGTGGACAGGTTCGGTGATTGAAGTTAAGAGTGCTTTTTAATTTCAGGCGCAAGTCGGCTACTTGAGACGCGACCTCTTTTACCGTAGCTCGAAGGGAATGAGCTTCGGATAAAGGAGAAGTACAGGCAGCGTTTATGACGGCCGGAGCAAAATTCATAGTGTCTTCAGACAATTCTGCGAGCTGCGACAGGGACTTGTGCTGAGCTGTGATGACAGTCATTCGCACGTTAGTTGGAAGATGCTGTAGAAACAGCTCACGTAGTACGGCTGTGCCCAAGTAGCCAGGCTGGTCCTCAATTAGGTACTGCATAGAGCACTGCACGGGCGGCATTTTACGGCCCGGGCCCGCTTCATGAAGCCCGAGCCCAGCCCGGGCCCGTGGTTCCAAGCGCGGGCCCGGCCCGGGCCCGGGCGTACAAGACCGAACCCAGCCCGAGCCCGGCCCGGGCCCGGGCGTTCATTACTAATCTAATCCAGGGCGCGCTTGTTCATGACCAGGCCCGACCCGGGCCCGCTAGAGGATATTACTTGTTGATGATGGTTATTATTGATGCCGTGCGCTTTGTAGCGGGCGACCGGACGGGAAATCCGGTGTGTACATGCATCAAAATGTTGCTTTGCCCACAGTGGTAGCTCAGCGGTTAAGCTGTTTCGCTGTTAAGTCCTAGGACGCGGGTGCGATTCCCGCGGCCACGGCGGCCGCAATTTGGTGGGGGCGAAATGCAAGAACACCCGTGTATATACTCATCTTTATGTGCACGTTAGAGAACTCGAGGTCGTCGAAATTGATCCGGTGCCACTACGGCGTGCCTCGTTATCATATCGTGGTTTTGGCACGTAATACGAAGGAATGTAAACTGAATGTATCGTATGTGTCAACCTATATATATATATATATATATATATATATATATATATATATATATATATATATATATATATATATATATATATATATATACGTGTCACTTCAGCTTGGCACAGTATACGTTAGACCATGGAATGCATAACATTCGCGTGTGCTCGAAGGCCCGACTTTCGCATTTTAGTGAGCGTGTCCGAGTCCGGCCCGGCCCGCCGCCTCAATCCCGGGCCCGGCCTAGGCCCTCGGCTTCAAGCCCGGGCCCGCACTTTCAAGCCCGAGCCCAGCCCGGGCCCACCGGAAAACGCTTCGGACGGCCCGGCCCGGCCCGCGGGCCGGGCCGGGCCCGGGCTTTCGGGCTGGCCCGGGCCCGTGCAGTGCTCTAGGGGGGTATACCAGACCGCTACATGTGCGCGTTGCGTGATCGAGTTTCTTTTTGTAGCCGATCAGACCTTGAAGAGAAAAAATAAGTTCCAAGAACTCGGAAGCTTGGGAGGTGCGCACCGCTGTTTCCCGTAGGAACGCATCAAAAGCAATGAGAGGACGCTGTCCTCTCATTGTTACAGACAGCGTCGCAGAGAGCGTCCAGCGCCCATAGTAGACAGCGGCCATTGCAGAAACAGAGCTTTACCTGAGCGAACGCGCCGCCTCCTTATTTGCTACTTGCTTTACAGTCACGGGCGACGACAGGAAACACTTGGACGGGCTACGACGACACGAGACGCAGACAGCACGATCGCATAACGTGCTACGCACCCAGTAGGCCTCATAGTTTGCGTTGACCTGTTGACGCGTCATGCTTAAAGCGTAGAGGTGCCAAAAGCCACGGCTGCCGATGTTTCAAGCTTCCTGCTGTTTCCTGTTTATTGTGTCGGGGTCCTTCTCGTGTTACTGTTAGGGACTTGATCACCAGTTCATGGCCGGCGTATAAGAGCTCTTTCACCTTTTTGCTTGCCAATTTCGCCACGCCGACTCCTATCATTCGCAGTGAAATGGCCTCGTCAAGCGCACCAACAGAACTTCGGCCAACGTGCTTTCGATATGCGTCAATTCTAGGCACAGAAACTTGAACGACGTGCTGCCCTTTCATCCCATGCGCCTACAACACGGCAAAGCATGAAAGCACGGGCTACAGCCCCTTCTGTCTTCCTTATGTTGGTATACCACCCCGTACCTTTCTTGACATCATACTGCCTTTCACTGCACGTGCGGACACTTCTATCGCCGAGACTGTCTGCCACGCTGAAGAAGCACATTGCATAGCTCAGCTGCGTACGATGACGTCAATACACTGCTATGATCAGCTATGATTCACCTCGCAAGGATGTGTTATACGACAAAAGCGGCATAGTACGCTTTTCCAAGCCATTTCATAAGCGCGGCCTGTGCCAAAAGTTTCTGGCTCGCTACAGCACCCTTTCGTCATTGTCGATCGTGTAGGTGATGTGACTTTTGCAAGAGCTCGCCTCTTATCTCACGGCTACCATTCTAGGCAAACGCAGCTTGTTCACTTCACTGTCATGCCCGTGACTCCGAGTTCACGTAACCGTTACTCGCTTAGCGGGCTTCGTCTGGTAAAGGATTGCGACAGAGAGCACGGAGGAAGAGGAGGAGGAAGAGCACTTGTCCTTGGAACGAGTCGGTGTCGGCGCGGCGGCCAATTTCTCCTTTTTATCAAGGAATTTCTAAATAAACACGTCATCGTAACAG
This sequence comes from Rhipicephalus sanguineus, assembly GCF_013339695.2. Taxonomy (NCBI): domain Eukaryota; kingdom Metazoa; phylum Arthropoda; class Arachnida; order Ixodida; family Ixodidae; genus Rhipicephalus; species Rhipicephalus sanguineus. Next base: position 58,006,319 of record NC_051182.1, read on the forward strand.
AATACATTCTTTAGACCGCGGGCGTTGTTTCTAATGTATTAATTTCTTCAGTCACTCGCAAGTGGTTCCACTACAGTGCTTCAGAGAGAAAGAATAGGGATGATTGAAAGGCAGGGAGGTTAACCAGGTCTGAGCCCGGTAGGCTACCCTGTAATGGGGAAGGGGGAATAAAAGTTAGAGGAAGAGAGAAAAGTTACTGTTGCCGTCGACATAACGGCAGTTCTGCGCTTGACATCACATGCGGTAAGCCAGTCCCGTGGGTCAAACTAAAGCAGCACATTCTCTGCTTTATGCAACTTGTATGCGCGGTCCCATGCAAAAAAATCTTGTCGACAAGTGAAGCCATGGTGGTGCTGCTAGTGTTCTGCAGCAACAGACTTCTGAAGGCCTGGGAGAACTGGAGTGATGGTGTCCAGCAGTTGCACCACGCTTCGAGCTATTGGTGTCTGCATCTTGCTCAGCAGCACACGAATATCACTCACTATGCTGTTGACCATGCCGACAACTGGTCTTTCTTCGTTGGTCAGTTCATGAGGACCGATGAAGTGTCCCTATCTGTCGAAGTGTCATGTCGCTCATAAGGTACATGCAGTTTTGGGATTTCAGGCCAAGCGTCAGCTGCATTGCTGGTAGAAGTGTCATTGTCTATAGACACGGCTGCGTTCGCTCTGGGTGGTAGAAACGACGCGTTAGCTCGATTGCTAGCAGGAGCGTCTTTGTCCTTACACCCGACAGTACTTGGCCTGAATGGAAAAGGTGGAGGTGGTTTTGAACGTGGTTCGTGTGGCAACGAGTTTTGGGGCCACCGCCTGCGACGGGACCATCGTCGCGTATAGATACAGGCGCTTCTCGGTGAGGCAAGACATCTTTAACCCTTTGCTTCAAAATTGCTATCTCCCTTCAAATAACAGGCCAATGCTTCGAAGATCCATCACGGGGCCCGTTGCAATTTAAGCATTTGAGTATCATCGCCTCGCACATGTCCGTGGTGTGGTGCTCAGTGCATCGGTTACAAACGGTAGCGTTCCTGCACACACAAATCGCATGACCTAACCCCGTGCACTTCCAGCACTGAAACGGTCTCAGTACAAACGGGCGAACTGCGTGTCGAAAGTGGCCCACTTTTACGTGTGATGGGAGTGATACGCCCTTAAATATAATAGCTATAAAGGCGGCCCTGAATACTTTAGTACCATCAGCGCAGGTTACTTCTGCATAAAGGTCACATTCTTCAGCGTAGGCGTTATTGAATAAGGAAACACAATCGTTGTAAAGAAGTACATTATGACATACCTTGTCAAATGCACCGCAGAAATGCAGAACATGTGATCAAGTATATGAGAAATATCAAGGATAGCATGTAGGACACGATATAAGTTGGATTTTAAAAGAATGTGGCTTTTGAAAACCGAGTTGCGATGGCGAAAAAATGAATTCGATTCGACAACCATAGCAAAGTTTTAACATAAAATAGTCTGAAATATTTTAGAAGGAATATATAATAATTGCTCGGTTTGAACGTCCCAAAAGCATGATATGATTATTAGAGACGTCCTAGTGGAGGGCTCCGAAATTTGGACCACCTGGTGTTCTTTAGCGTGCACCTAAATCTAAGTACACGGGCATTTAGCATTTCCACCTCTATCGAAAATGCAGCCGCCACGCCCGGGATTCGATCCCATGGCCCTGCGGGCCAGCAGTCGAGCATCTGAACCACTAGACCACTGTGGCGGGTCTATATTACAAGGAATGCCTACGACTGAAATGGGCCGGTAATTTATTAGAAATTGAAAAGTGGAAGCACCTTGCCAATCTTCCATTCTTTCGGGAGAAATCTCGTGCCCAATGTTGCGTAAAAGGCTTAGATAAATACTAGACGAATAAAAATTTTTGGTTTTTAAACATTCCCTTAATTTCATGACAGCCTGGAGTGGAGAAAAATTTTCATTAATGAATCACAATTTCAATTACAGTAGATATAATAATTTTAGTTGTCGGAACTGTATAATCGCCCTATTGCAAAACCCAGCGCCACTGGGTACCAGCGTCCCGCTGGATACTGGGCCGCTGGAGCGGCGATTTACTGGGAGGCGCTGGGTACTCAAGCGCAAAACGGCTCCACAGCGTTAAAACGGCGGTGCCTACGTTCCCTGCGTAAATATATTAGTAAAGAAAGTCATATAGAAAGCATTAGTGCCATAAAAAAAAGAAAAAACAAGCCGTACGAAAAAAAAAAAGCTCCACCACGAGGATTCGAACTCCCCACCTGTCAATCTCCAAGCGAGTACTCTACAACTGCGCCACGCTGAATTTTTTTTTTTTCTTTCATGGTATTTATTATAATGCGTATTTGAAATTATCACAAACGCTATGACGTAGTGATGCATTCACTTAGCGACAATAATCGCACAAGCACTGCACAAGCATTCAAAAGCTTACATGCATATATACTGTGCAAGTCCAGAGAAGCAGGAAAAGTCACTCTTCAAAGCTTGTTACACGTGGAGGCTGGTAAGGATGAACACCTCATCAAGATGGGGTGCCAGTCTGGTGTGATGTCAAGTTCTTCGTAAATGTCCTTTAGATGGAGAGCCATACGCATGAAATGCATACTTGAAGCAGTGGTTAGTTCTGCATTACGGTCTTGCATGCGCGTTTTCCACAGACTGTGCAGTCCCATAAGGAAAAACATGTCAAAGGGCACTTCATCAAGAGACGTTGGGAGAAGGTAACGTATAGTATGCGAGTTAATGTTAAAATATTTTTGAACAGTTCGTTGAAGGATGTCCCAAAATAGAATGGCATCTTTGCAGCTAATAAAACAGTGTTCTACTGTCTCTGGTACATCGCAGAGACGACAGTTAACTGAAGAAACAAAAATACCTTTCCTCTGCAACCATGATTTCACCGGCAGTGTATCAGTATGGAGTTTGTAAAAGAAGGTTTTTGTATCAGGAGAAAGATGCATTTTCCGAACTCGTTTTAGTACATCATGTCCTGGAAGGTGAGAATATAATGAGCGGTAAAGTGGAGGTGGAAAAAGCATGGATAACAAATCCTTGTAGAGTCGCTTGCATGATACTGTGTATAGATATTCTATGGAAAACCGGACCTTGAGAAACCGTACAGCGATGAAAACTACACGTCATCGTCGTTGTAAAAGGGCTAGTCAACACAGTAAGACAGCGTTTCGTTTCAAATTTCGGTGTGTGTATTCAAGGAAGACGCGATCTTTCTTTCCAAATCACGCTTGCGTCTTCATTAGACACAAACCAGGGGTGGCCTGCAACGAATGAAATCTCCAAAATGGGAAGAGCGCTAGGTTTCTTTAAGAATTCCCGTTTTAACTCCGAAAAATATCAAATGGATCGAGGAGCAGGGTACAGTTTGACGGCTGTTACTGCCGATTTTTAACAGCCGTTTCTCGCCCTTGCTAATGATGAACATCTACAGAACCTTTATGATGACTCGTTCGATAAACACGCGCCTACATGAATTCATACTGAGTAGAGTTCTCGCGCGAGCGACGATATTACTGCGGGGCGGGCGTGCCTGTGTTCTGACTTGCAGTTCTATCGATACCTACAACTATAAAACCGCTGCGCAAAAACAAATACAATTAGTTGAAAAAAGATGCCGGTGTGTTAATTCACTAACGCGTACCAGTTGACAGGTATGTGTTCTGACGTATGAGTCAGAAGTACCGGCGAGTGCGGCGGGCTGCTTTGGGTGAGCCTGCGCTTGTTGCTGAAAGCGCGTCGCATCGATGGTCATCGCTCCTTGTGCGGACACCGTACACGAGAAAAAATCGTTAATTTAGGTTAACGGATGTCCATACTATACTTTACAGTAAATCTTACACGTTGGAATTGCGTGTACTTAAACCAAGAAGCGCCGGTGGCATGTAGACGGACTCGGCCGGTACGCTAGGCCTAACACTTGCTGGGAGCCGCACTTGGTAGGACCGATCTCGGCGCAGATGAGTTGCGATGGTTGAAGTTTCTGCATTTTAGCCTCGAAACCTTTTTAACTGTTACCTAACGTATAGCTGAAGTAAGTGGAAGTGCAAGAATTGCCCGAGATGCGTTTCCGGTGTGGCGATATCGAACGACGGCTGTTTTTCTGGCCTCCGTTGGGAGGGATCGCGAAGCCAGCGCTCATTTACTTCTTGCCAACTGCATGGCGATGTAACGATTTGCTGTGTATGTTGAGACCAACGCTTCCAGACTTATAAACATTACAATATGAAGTCATTACCGCCACACATCACGGATGCAAAACTGATATATATATATATATATATATATATATGTATATATATATATATATATATATATATATATATATATATATATATATATATATATATATATATATATATATATATATATATATATATATATATATATATATGAGCGGCATGCACAAAATGTGTATTCATTGCCGCTACGTACGTGCTCCGCAAAAATTAACGACGTTATTGGCACTGCATGAATAAAAAAAGCGTGGTAGAAAGCAGAATGATCAGTGTTGGCTGCTTTTGGTTATTAACATATTTTTCTCTACATTCAACAGGCAAACAATAAAATTGACCGTGCTTTCACATATCTCTCATATCACGTATATCATGAAAATAGTGCGTGGTCTTTTTCTGCCAAGCTAGAATTTGTGACACATGTTTGGGACCCGTTAGGACAGCATGTATGGGTACCATGGAATCAGACATTCGATATTCAACTATACCAAAGCATTCCGCCGCGCACGATACGGAAAGAGCGCGTGGCACTGGCACAACAATGCAGGCTCCAGTATGTGCCAGCGCACGCCAGTGAGAATTCCAGCGTCTCCAGCGCTTCCCAGTGAGCGCCAGCGTCACAGCGGCAAAGCCAGTGGCTCTACCAGTGCGACCCAGCGCTTTCACAGTGCTTTCACCGGAGTCTTAGTGAAGTCGAGCGTGTACCAGTGTTCCCAGTGCGGTCCAGCGCCAGGAAACGTACTGGTATCACGCTGGGGGTACTGGAATGGCGCTGGTTTTTGCAATAGGGCGGTGTGTAGAAACTGCGGCTGCGAAACATTTTGACTGTCTCAAAAGTCGCGCTAAAATGACGTTAACACGGATGCATATTTTTAGAGGAATGCCATCGCCAGAGGCAACTGATAGGATTTATTGTTATCAACTTTTAGAATAATTGAACGGCAGGGATTTCGCGAATCATTCTTCAGGTGGCTTGGTAAGGTATGTGGTAGATAAGTATGCTTCTAGTTTTACGGGAAGCCATGTATTCATCGGAATCCTGATTAAATCATTTCAAGCGCATGTCACTAGGACGAAACGGGGTCAATCTACAGATTCACCTTTTTTTGTGAGCTGAACTTCTGAGGTTAGCGCTTTACCACGGCTCAGTACAATTTAAATTTATTTTGTCAAGAGGGATGTATTTGTCGAATAATTGAGCGACCTAAGCCATAATTGTGGAGGTTTGGGCGTGTTGGTATGACATGACCAATAAATTATAAGCGCACAAACAGACGAGGACAAAAACACGTATGACACACAGGCGCTGTCTGCGTCATACGTGTTTTTTGTCCTCGTGTGTTTGTGCGTTTATAACTCATTGGCTAAGCAACAAACATGCTCCAGTTGCATGTTGCGCGCTCCTCAATATTGTCAATGAATATTTATATAAGTGTGCATAGTTCTCTGTTTTAGGGGCGAAGCTCCTCTTAGCCTAACCTTGTCATGCGTCCGGCGTAAGGCCGGACGCGTGACAAGGGTATACTAAGAGGAGCTTCTCCCGAACAATATAATATATGGCGCTGTCTCATAGAAAAAGAACTAGGAGGCTCACCAGTAAATATACGGCTAGTAGTGCGGGCGATATGGCAACAAGGAGCATTAAGCGGAAGGTCAGAGAGGCGGAGAGGACTTATTGGATGACAGCGATGGAAAAGAAGCCGGCTCTGAGTAACTACCGAAAGCGAAAAAACGAAATAAGGAGGGAAAGGTTTTATGATAATTCAAGGGGAAGCGCTTTACTGTTTGAAGCAAGGTCGGGCTGCCTTAGAACGCGCAGTTATAAAGCGAGATTCAGTAACGAAGAAGAACAATGTACATGCTGCGGGGGAACTAAGGAAACGGTGGAACATGTACTGATTGAATGTGGCGATATTCATCCAGGTATACGTGTGGGCACGAGTCTACATGAAGCCTTGGCTTTTAGGGACAACAATGGAAAGCTGAACACGTCCGCGATAGAAATAAGCAAGAGACGGTTAGAGTATTGGTGGCAGAAAAGTAGAGATAAAGTACAAAAATAAATAATGGAAAAAAATAAGGTCATTCTGCCTTAAGAGGCAGAGAGATGGACAGTGAATTCATATTTTTTGGTATAATAACATAGATTTACTCAATGGCGATAAGGTATTAGGCCAACATGAAACAAGGAAGTTTTTTTTTCTTTGTTTTTTTTCTTCGAGCCCGGTGGCAGACATGTCACCGCCCCGTTAAAAAGGGGGCACTCATAGCATCCATCCATCCATCCATCCACATACAAACTGCACTTGAGTGATGATATTCTAGATGGCGCTGTACACAATCTGTGTCGTCATCACCATTTCTCGTCTCATTTTCCAGATGGCGTTGATCCAATAGAAGTGTGTGCAATAGTGCGCTTGTGTGAATCGCCACCAGATGGCTGTGGGAGTGCCGCTACTCTCCGATTGGCTGCTGCGCGGGCCTGGGTGCGCGGGGAACGAGTGCCTCTCTCAGTCTCCTGGATCGTCGCCGTACGTGTCGGATCGTTGGTGGGGCATGGACGAAGCGAAGGGCCGCGGCGGCGCGTGCTCGCGGCGACTCGGCGGCCACTTAAACCGGTACTCATTCCACTTAAACCGGTACTCGAACCCCTAGCTGTGCACTTCTCCGACCATAAGTGCGTAATATATATCAAGGTAACTTGAAATCTCAGTAAAAGTTTTCTTCACCGTACCTCACGTGTTTGCATGATGATTTTATCGCGCGAACTTCTCGGAGGATTAACGGTATCACCCATAACCTCCGGATCTTCGCCCACCTCACCATCATTCACCTCGTGGATATGCAGTGATTTTTTCGCCACAAAATTTGCTTTTTTGTAGCCTCTAATTAACTCGTAGTTTTTGCAATCTTAAGTTTCGAAGCTGTCAACAGAGAAGGAAAAAGTGAATCATCGCTTAAGCTGCGTAAGAATGAAAACCCAGAGCTCACTTCATGTTAACATGTTAGCATTATATCAAGAATCTTTACCACGGATGAAATTATTATATTTCGTTGCCACAATACATGAGTGAATGAAATATGGAAGAGAAGTCTAAAACTTCTTGGGTTCTTGTGTTGTAAGGTTAAACTAGTGGTGCTTAAGATTACCATGCTATGTGGGCAATGCAGACATGTCGTATTAAAGCTAAAGAGATGCGGAGTATTGTGATACAACAATGTTAAAGCATCGTGTACTTCATTTGCAAAAGAGTAAGCATATGAAGGAGGGTGATAAAAAAGCCCCATAACAACTACTTCATGGATATTTGAACTAATAACCAAAGAATTTCAAGTTTGCTTGTTATTCAACAAGCTGAGGACGACCAATATCGGGAACCGGTAACAAAACGCCACCTCCTGTCTTTTTAATGCGGTCGGATCGAGAAGTCATGAAATGGTCTATACATCGAAACATTTGACGATCGCGAAGAGTAGAATGTAACCTCGCTTCTGTGTTAGCGCTACACGGTCAGCATTCCATATGCGACTGGTAGCAACGAGGAAGTCGCGTTGATTTAATAGTCCTGGTATGTTGCAGAAAAAATTAGACCATCTCCCGCTAAAGGGGACCATGAGGCGACGCCAAGCCGGAGCACTTGCGCGATCGTGTTCCGTTGGCGATCGCTGGGCATGCTACCGACCTCGCGTCGTGGAACGCGAAGAGGAACACTACGCGCGTCGTGTCTTCCCTCTAGCCTTGCCGTTATTTCTCACAGGGCGTGCGGGGAACGTCGACAGGCGCGCGAGAGAGAGGCAGCGTAGAAGAGGAGAGAGTAGGGGAGGGGACGCGCATGCCCTGGCCCTCATCGCGGCGCTGCGCAGGAGAGAATTTCGGCATGTCGATCCGCATTGCAGAGGAGCCAACCGAGGCAAGCGCTGGACTGAACGCGCGCCGCGCTCTGCCATTTGAAGGAGAGGAGACTAGAGGAGGAGAGTAGCGTATGCGCCGTGAGTGCAGAAGCGAGAACGCAGGAGAAGCGCAAGCAGGTGCTGGTAGAGAAGTGGAGATAGTAACGCTCAGCTGTTAGAGAGAGGGAAGGAGGAGAGTTGCGCATGCGGAGTGTGAGTGCGGACTACGACGCTGCGTGCGGATGACCACGCCGCGTTACATACCCCCGAGCAAGAGATACTTGGCATCTAAACACTTTTGAAGGCGTTCAATGGCATCAACATCGGTTCACCCGCTACTATATAGCAGTGCGCGCTGCACTGTGCGAAAAGC